>NC_092717.1:257658684-257977141 GCF_047496885.1 Scyliorhinus torazame | reverse complement strand
GGGAGAGGGGGAGGGAGAGGGGGAGGGAGGGAGAGGGAGGGAGAGGTAGGGAGGGGAGGGAGTGAGAGGGAGAGGGGGAGGGAGAGGGGGGGGAGTGAGAGGGAGAGGGGGATGGAGGGGGAGGGAGGGAGAGGGAGAGGGAGAGGGAGGGAGAGAGGGAGGTAGAGGGAGAGGGTGGGAGAGGGAGGGAGGGGAGGGAGAGGGAGAGGGAGGGAGAGGGGGCGGGAGGGGGAGGAGAGGGAGAGGAGAGGGGGGGAGGGGAGGGGGAGGGAGGGGGAGGGAGAGGGAGAGGGAGGCGAGGGGGGAGGGAGAGGGAGGGGGAGGGAGAGGGAGGGAGAGGGAGCGAGATGGGGAGGGAGGGAGAGGGGGAGGGAGAGGGATAGGGGGAGAGGGAGGTGGAGGGAGGGAGAGGGAGAGGGAGAGGGAGAGGGGGAGGGAGGGGGAGGGAGGGAGGGAGAGGGAGGGGGAGGGAGGGAGGGGGAGGGGGAGGGAGAGGGAGGAAGAGGGAGCGAGATGGGGAGGGAGGGAGAGGGGGAGGGAGAGGGAGAGGGGGAGAGGGAGGGAGGGAGAGGGAGGGAGAGGTAGGGAGGGGGAGGGAGTGAGAGGGAGAGTGGGAGGGAGAGGGAGGGAGTGAGAGGGAGAGGGGGATGGAGGGGGAGGGAGGGAGAGGGAGAGGGAGAGGGAGGGAGAGAGGGAGGTAGAGGGAGAGGGTGGGAGAGGGAGGGAGGGGGAGGGAGAGGGAGGGATAGGGGGCGGGAGGGGGAGGGAGAGGGAGAGGGAGGGAGGGGAAGGGAGAGGGAGGGGGAGATGGAGAGTGAGGGGGTGGGAGAGGGGAGGGAGAGGGAGAGGGAGAGGGAGGGGGAGGGAGGGAGAGGGGGAGAGGGAGAGGGAGGGGAGGGAGAGGGAGGGAGAGGGGGAGGGAGGGGGAGGGAGAGGGAGGGAGAAGGGGAGGGAGAGGGAGAGGGAGAGTGAGGGGAGGGAGAGGGGAGAGGGAGAGTGAGGGAGAGGGAGGGGGAGAGGGAGAGTGAGGGGGAGGGAGAGGGGGAGGGAGAGGGAGAGGGAGAGGGAGGGGGAGGGAGGGAGAGGGGGAGAGGGAGAGGGAGGGGGAGGGAGAGGGAGGGGAGAGGGGGAGGGAGGGGGAAGGAGAGGGAGGGAGAGGGGGAGGGAGAGGGGGAGGGAGGGAGAGGGAGGGAGAGGTAGGGAGGGGGAGGGAGTGTGAGGGAGAGGGGGAGGGAGAGGGGGAGGGAGTGAGAGGGAGAGGGGGATGGAGGGGGAGGGGGCGGGAGGGGGAGGGAGAGGGAGAGGGAGGGGGAGGGGGAGGGAGGGGGAGGGAGAGGGAGAGGGAGGCGAGGGGGGAGGGAGAGGGAGGGGGAGGGAGAGGGAGAGGGGAGAGGGAGAGTGAGGGAGAGGGAGGGGGAGAGGGAGAGTGAGGGGGAGGGAGAGGGGGAGGGAGAGGGAGAGGGAGAGGGAGGGGGAGGGAGGGAGGGGGGAGAGGGAGAGAGGGCGGGAGGGGGAGGGAGAGGGAGAGGGAGGGGGAGGGGGAGGGAGGGGGAGGGAGAGGGAGAGGGAGGCGAGTGGGGAGGGAGAGGGAGGGGGAGGGAGAGGGAGAGGGGAGAGGGAGAGTGAGGGAGAGGGAGGGGGAGAGGGAGAGTGAGGGGGAGGGAGAGGGGGAGGGAGAGGGAGAGGGAGAGGGAGGGGGAGGGAGGGAGAGGGGGAGAGGGAGAGGGAGGCGGTGGGAGAGGGAGGGAGAGGGGGAGGGAGGGGGAGGAAGAGGGAGGGAGAGGGGGAGGGAGAGGGGGAGGGAGGGAGAGGGAGGGAGAGGTAGGGAGGGGGAGGGAGTGAGAGGGAGAGGGGGAGGGAGAGGGGGAGGGAGTGAGAGGGAGAGGGGGATGGAGGGGGAGGGAGGGAGAGGGAGAGGGAGAGGGAGGGAGAGAGGGAGGTAGAGGGAGAGGGTGGGAGAGGGAGGGAGGGGGAGGGAGAGGGAGAGGGAGGGAGAGGGGGCGGGAGGGGGAGGAGGGAGAGGAGAGGGGAGGGGAGGGGGAGGGGGAGGGAGGGGGAGGGAGAGGGAGAGGGAGGCGAGGGGGGAGGGAGAGGGAGGGGGAGGGAGAGGGAGGGAGAGGGAGCGAGATGGGGAGGGAGGGAGAGGGGGAGGGAGAGGGATAGGGGGAGAGGGAGGTGGAGGGAGGGAGAGGGAGAGGGAGAGGGAGAGGGGGAGGGAGGGGGAGGGAGGGAGAGGGAGAGGGAGAGGGAGAGAGGGAGGGGGAGGGAGGGAGGGGGAGGGGGAGGGAGAGGGAGGAAGAGGGAGCGAGATGGGGAGGGAGGGAGAGGGGGAGGGAGAGGGGGTGGGAGGGAGTGGGAGAGGGAGAGGGAGAGAGGGAGGGGGAGGGAGAGGGAGGGGGAGGGGGAGGGGGAGGGAGGGGGAGGGGGAGGGAGGGGGGGAGAGGGAGGGGAGGGGGAGGGGGAGGGAGGGAGTGGGAGAGGGGGAGGGAGAGGGAGGGGGAGGGGAGGGAGGGGGAGGGAGAGGGAGGGGGAGGGGGAGGGGGAGGGGGGGGGAGGGGGAGGGAGGGGGGGGGAGAGGGAGGGGGAGTGGGAGGGAGGGAGAGGGAGAGGGGGAGGGAGATGGAGGGGGAGGGGGAGGGAGGGGGGGGGAGAGGGAGAGGGGGGGACACGAGCAGCGTGACCGGGGCTGCCGGTGGTCCCAATAATGGCCGGGCAAGCTGCGGGGGGTGGGGGCCCCTGTCAGGCCAGGGGTGGGGGGTTAGAGGGGGATGGGCCACGGGCCCCCCATCCAGCCTCATCACGCGGCCCGCCCGAGGGCGAACCCCCACAGTCGGCCCTACAGGGGGCACCGGACGGGGGCCACAGATCGTACCTGGCGAGGATCTTGCCAGCCGACCGCGCCCACCGGGCCAGGGGTGTGGGGAGAGCAGGAGCGGGACATGTGGGGGCAGAGTCCACAGTGCCAGCCGGGGCCACCGTGTAGACTGTTGGACCTGGTTGTGTCAGGGGGTATTCCCCACGCAAACATGTCAACCTTTCACCCCCTGCGGACAATGGATATTGGAATTCACCCAGCAATGGTGACCTTCCGGCTGGTCGCCGCAGCCCTGGGGGACGCCCTGCGGCTGTCCGAGCTGCAGCTGCTCGAGGAGGAGGAAGATGCAGCAGCAGAGTGGGCAGCAGCGGAGTGGGCAGCAGCAGAGCGGGCAGCAGCGGAGCGGGCAGCAGCGGAGCGGGCAGCAGTGGAGCGGGCAGCAGCAGAGTGGGCAGCAGCAGAGCGGGCAGCAGCGGAGCGGGCAGCAGCGGAGCGGGCAGCAGTGGAGCGGGCAGCAGCAGAGGGGGCAGCAGCAGAGTGGGCAGCAGCAGAGCGGGCAGCAGCGGATCGGGCAGCAGCAGAGCGGGCAGCAGCGGAGCGGGCAGCAGCGGAGCGGGCAGCAGCGGAGCGGGCAGCAGTGGAGTGGGCAGCAGCGGAGCGGGCAGCAGTGGAGTGGGCAGAAACGGAGCGGGCAGCAGTGGAGTGGGCAGCAGCTGAGCGGGCAGCAGCGGAGCGGGCAGCAGCGGAGTGGGCAGCAGTGGAGTGGGCAGCAGCGGAGCGGGCAGCAGCGGAGCGGGCAGAAACGGAGCGGGCAGCAGTGGAGTGGGCAGCAGCGGAGTGGGCAGCAGTGGAGTGGGCAGCAGCGGAGTGGGCAGCAGCGGAGTGGGCAGCAGCGGAGTGGGCAGCAGCGGAGTGGGCAGCAGCGGAGTGGGCAGCAGCGGAGTGGGCAGCAGTGGAGTGGGCAGCCGCGGAGCGGGCAGCAGAGCGGGCAGCAGAGCAGGCAGCAGCGGAGCGGGCAGCAGTGGAGTGGGCAGCGGTGGAGTGGGCAGCAGCGGAGCGGGCAGCAGCGGAGCGGGCAGCAGCAGAGTGAGCAGCAGTGGAGAGGGCAGCAGTGGAGTGGGCAGCAGCAGAGTGGGCAGCAGGTGAGGGGCAGCAGCAGAGTGGGCAGCAGCAGAGCGGGGCAGCAGCGGAGCGGGCAACAGCGGAGTGGGCAGCAGCAGAGTGGGCAGCAGTGGAGTGGGCAGCAGCAGAGCGGGCAGCAGTGGAGTGGGCAGCAGCAGAGCGGGCAGCAGCAGCGGTGTGGGCAGCAGCAGAGCGGGGCAGCAGCGGAGCGGGCAGCAGCGGAGCGGGCAGCAGCAGAGCAGGGCAGCAGCAGAGCGGGCAGCAGCAGAGCGGGGCAGCAGCAGAGTGGGCAGCAGCTGAGCGTGGCAGCAGCAGAGTGGGCAGCAGCAGCGCGAGCAGCAGTGGAGTGGGCAGCAGCGGAGTGGGCAGCAGCAGTGGAGCGGGCAGCGGCGGAGCGGGCAGCAGTGGAGCGGGCAGCAGCGGAGCGGGCAGCAGCAGAGCGGGCAGCAGCGGAGTGGGCAGCAGTGGAGCGGGCAGCAGCGGAGAAGGCAGCAGCGGAGCCGGCAGCAGCAGAGCGGGCAGCAGTGGAGCGGGCAGCAGCGGAGCGGGCAGCAGCGGAGCGGGCAGCAGCGGTGTGGGCCGCAGCAGAGCGGGGCAGCAGCGGAGCGGGCAGCAGCGGAGCGGGCAGCAGCAGAGCAGGGCAGCAGCAGCGGAGTGGGCAGCAGCGGAGCGGGCAGCAGCGGAGCGGGCAGCAGTGGAGCGGGCAGCAGCGGAGCGGGCAGCAGTGGAGCGGGCAGCAGCGGAGCGGGCAGCAGCGGAGCGGGCAGCAGTGGAGCGGGCAGCAGCGGAGCGGGCAGCAGTGGAGCGGGCAGCAGCGGAGCGGGCAGCAGCGGAGCGGGCAGCAGTGGAGCGGGCAGCAGCGGAGCGGGCAGCAGCAGAGCGGGGCAGCAGCGGAGCGGGGCAGCAGCAGAGCGGGGCAGCAGCGGAGCGGGGCAGCAGGGGAGCGGGCAGCAGCGGAGCGGGCAGCAGCGGAGCGGGCAGCAGCGGAGCGGGCAGCAGCGGAGCGGGGCAGCAGCAGAGCGGGGCAGCAGCGGAGCGGGCAGCAGCGGAGCGGGCAGCAGCAGAGCGGGGCAGCAGCGGAGCGGGGCAGCAGCAGAGCGGGGCAGCAGCGGAGCGGGGCAGCAGGGGAGCGGGCAGCAGCGGAGCGGGCAGCAGCGGAGCGGGCAGCAGCGGAGCGGGCAGCAGCAGAGCGGGGCAGCAGCGGAGCGGGGCAGCAGCAGAGCGGGGCAGCAGCAGAGCGGGGCAGCAGCAGAGCGGGCAGCAGCAGAGTGGGGCAGCAGCAGAGCGGGCAGCAGCAGAGCGGGGCAGCAGCTGAGCGGGCAGCAGCAGAGCGTGGCAGCAGCAGAGTGGGCAGCAGCAGAGCGTGGCAGCAGCAGAGTGGGCAGCAGCAGCGCGAGCAGCAGCGGAGTGGGCAGCAGCAGTGGAGTGGGCAGCAGCGGAGCGGGTAGCAGCAGTGGAGCGGGCAGCAGCGGAGCGGGGCAGCAGCGGAGCGGGCAGCAGCAGAGCGGGCAGCAGCAGAGCGGGCAGCAGCGGAGCCGGCAGCAGCGGAGCGGGCAGCAGCGGAGCGGGGCAGCAGCGGAGCGGGCAGCAGCGGAGCGGGCAGCAGCAGATTGGGCAGCAGCAGAGTGGGGCAGCAGCGGAGCGGGGCAGCAGCGGAGCGAGCAGCAGCGGAGCGAGCAGCAGCGGAGTGAGCAGCAGCGGAGCGGGGCAGCAGCGGAGCGGGCAGCAGCAGAGCGGGGCAGCAGCAGAGCGGGGCAGCAGCGGAGCGGGCAGCAGCAGAGCGGGGCAGCAGCGGAGCGGGCAGCAGCAGAGCGGGCAGCAGTGGAGCGGGCAGCAGCGGAGCAGGCAGCAGCAGTGGAGTGGGCAGCAGCGGAGCGGGCAGCAGCGGAGCGGGCAGCAGCAGAGTGGGCAGCAGCGGAGTGGGCAGCAGTGGAGCGGGCAGCAGTGGAGCGGGCAGCAGTGGAGCGGGCAGCAGTGGAGTGGGCAGCAGCAGAGCGGGCAGCAGTGGAGCGGGCAGCAGCAGAGCGGGCAGCAGCGGAGCGGGCAGCAGCGGAGCGGGCAGCAGCAGAGCGGGCAGCAGCAGAGCGGGCAGCAGCAGAGTGGGCAGCAGTGGAGTGGGCAGCAGCGGAGCGGGCAGCAGGGGAGTGGGCAGCAGCGGAGCGGGCAGCAGCGGAGCGGGCAGCAGCGGAGTGGGCAGCAGCGGAGTGGGCAGCAGCGGAGCGGGCAGCAGCGGAGCGGGCAGAAACGGAGCGGGCAGCAGTGGAGTGGGCAGCAGCGGAGTGGGCAGCAGTGGAGTGGGCAGCAGCGGAGTGGGCAGCAGCGGAGTGGGCAGCAGCGGAGTGGGCAGCAGCGGAGTGGGCAGCAGCGGAGTGGGCAGCAGCGGAGTGGGCAGCAGTGGAGTGGGCAGCCGCGGAGCGGGCAGCAGAGCGGGCAGCAGAGCAGGCAGCAGCGGAGCGGGCAGCAGTGGAGTGGGCAGCGGTGGAGTGGGCAGCAGCGGAGCGGGCAGCAGCGGAGCGGGCAGCAGCAGAGTGAGCAGCAGTGGAGAGGGCAGCAGTGGAGTGGGCAGCAGCAGAGTGGGCAGCAGGTGAGGGGCAGCAGCAGAGTGGGCAGCAGCAGAGCGGGGCAGCAGCGGAGCGGGCAACAGCGGAGTGGGCAGCAGCAGAGTGGGCAGCAGTGGAGTGGGCAGCAGCAGAGCGGGCAGCAGTGGAGTGGGCAGCAGCAGAGCGGGCAGCAGCAGCGGTGTGGGCAGCAGCAGAGCGGGGCAGCAGCGGAGCGGGCAGCAGCGGAGCGGGCAGCAGCAGAGCAGGGCAGCAGCAGAGCGGGCAGCAGCAGAGCGGGGCAGCAGCAGAGTGGGCAGCAGCTGAGCGTGGCAGCAGCAGAGTGGGCAGCAGCAGCGCGAGCAGCAGTGGAGTGGGCAGCAGCGGAGTGGGCAGCAGCAGTGGAGCGGGCAGCGGCGGAGCGGGCAGCAGTGGAGCGGGCAGCAGCGGAGCGGGCAGCAGCAGAGCGGGCAGCAGCGGAGTGGGCAGCAGTGGAGCGGGCAGCAGCGGAGAAGGCAGCAGCGGAGCCGGCAGCAGCAGAGCGGGCAGCAGTGGAGCGGGCAGCAGCGGAGCGGGCAGCAGCGGAGCGGGGCAGCAGCAGAGCGGGGCAGCAGCGGAGCGGGCAGCAGTGGAGCGGGCAGCAGCGGAGCGGGCAGCAGTGGAGCGGGCAGCAGCGGAGCGGGCAGCAGCAGAGCGGGGCAGCAGCGGAGCGGGGCAGCAGCAGAGCGGGGCAGCAGCGGAGCGGGGCAGCAGGGGAGCGGGCAGCAGCGGAGCGGGCAGCAGCGGAGCGGGCAGCAGCGGAGCGGGCAGCAGCGGAGCGGGGCAGCAGCAGAGCGGGGCAGCAGCGGAGCGGGCAGCAGCGGAGCGGGCAGCAGCAGAGCGGGGCAGCAGCGGAGCGGGGCAGCAGCAGAGCGGGGCAGCAGCGGAGCGGGGCAGCAGGGGAGCGGGCAGCAGCGGAGCGGGCAGCAGCGGAGCGGGCAGCAGCGGAGCGGGCAGCAGCAGAGCGGGGCAGCAGCGGAGCGGGGCAGCAGCAGAGCGGGGCAGCAGCAGAGCGGGGCAGCAGCAGAGCGGGCAGCAGCAGAGTGGGGCAGCAGCAGAGCGGGCAGCAGCAGAGCGGGGCAGCAGCTGAGCGGGCAGCAGCAGAGCGTGGCAGCAGCAGAGTGGGCAGCAGCAGAGCGTGGCAGCAGCAGAGTGGGCAGCAGCAGCGCGAGCAGCAGCGGAGTGGGCAGCAGCAGTGGAGTGGGCAGCAGCGGAGCGGGTAGCAGCAGTGGAGCGGGCAGCAGCGGAGCGGGGCAGCAGCGGAGCGGGCAGCAGCAGAGCGGGCAGCAGCAGAGCGGGCAGCAGCGGAGCCGGCAGCAGCGGAGCGGGCAGCAGCGGAGCGGGGCAGCAGCGGAGCGGGCAGCAGCGGAGCGGGCAGCAGCAGATTGGGCAGCAGCAGATTGGGCAGCAGCAGAGTGGGGCAGCAGCGGAGCGGGGCAGCAGCGGAGCGAGCAGCAGCGGAGTGGGCAGCAGCGGAGTGAGCAGCAGCGGAGCGGGCAGCAGCGGAGTGGGCAGCAGCGGAGTGAGCAGCAGCGGAGCGGGCAGCAGCGGGGCGAGCAGCAGCGGGGCGGGCAGCAGCGGGGCGGGCAGCAGCGGGGCGGGCAGCAGCGGGGCGGGCAGCAGCGGGGCGGGCAGCAGCGGGGCGAGCAGCAGCGGGGCGGGCAGCAGCGGAGCGGGCAGCAGCGGAGCGAGCAGCAGCGGAGCGGGCAGCAGCGGAGCGAGCAGCAGCGGGGCGGGCAGCAGCGGAGCGGGCAGCAGCGGAGCGGGCAGCAGCGGAGCGAGCAGCAGCGGGGCGGGCAGCAGCGGGGCGGGCAGCAGCGGGGCGGGCAGCAGCGGGGCGGGCAGCAGCGGGGCGAGCAGCAGCGGGGCGGGCAGCAGCGGAGCGGGCAGCAGCGGAGCGAGCAGCAGCGGAGCGGGCAGCAGCGGAGCGGGCAGCAGCGGAGCGGGCAGCAGCGGAGCGAGCAGCAGCGGAGCGGGCAGCAGTGGAGCGGGCAGCAGCGGAGCGGGCAGCAGTGGAGCGAGCAGCAGCGGGGCGAGCAGCAGCGGAGCGGGCAGCAGCGGAGCGGGCAGCAGGGGAGCGGGCAGCAGCGGGGCGAGCAGCAGCGGAGGGAGCAGCAGCGGGGCGAGCAGCAGCGGGGCGGGCAGCAGCGGGGCGGGCAGCAGCGGAGCGAGCAGCAGCGGAGCGGGCAGCAGCGGAGCGAGCAGCAGCGGAGCGGGCAGCAGCGGAGCGAGCAGCAGCGGGGCGGGCAGCAGCGGAGCGAGCAGCAGCGGAGCGGGCAGCAGCGGAGCGAGCAGCAGCGGAGCGGGCAGCAGCGGAGCGAGCAGCAGCGGAGCGAGCAGCAGCGGGGCGAGCAGCAGCGGGGCGAGCAGCAGCGGGGCGAGCAGCAGCGGAGCGAGCAGCAGCGGAGCGGGCAGCAGCGGAGCGGGCAGCAGCGGAGCGGGCAGCAGCGGAGCGGGCAGCAGCGGAGCGGGCAGCAGCGGAGCGGGCAGCAGCGGAGCGGGCAGCAGCGGAGCGAGCAGCAGCGGAGCGGGCAGCAGCAGAGCGGGCAGCAGCGGAGCGGGCAGCAGCGGAGCGAGCAGCAGCAGAGCAGGCAGCAGCGGAGCGGGCAGCAGCGGGGCGGGCAGCAGCGGAGCGGGCAGCAGCAGAGCGGGCAGCAGCGGAGCGGGCAGCAGCGGAGCGAGCAGCAGCGGAGCGGGCAGCAGCAGAGCGGGCAGCAGCGGGGCGGGCAGCAGCGGAGCGGGCAGCAGCAGAGCGGGCAGCAGCGGAGCGGGCAGCAGCGGAGCGAGCAGCAGCGGAGCGGGCAGCAGCAGAGCGGGCAGCAGCGGGGCGAGCAGCAGCGGGGCGGGCAGCAGCGGGGCGGGCAGCAGCGGGGCGGGCAGCAGCGGGGCGGGCAGCAGCGGAGCGGGCAGCAGCGGAGCGAGCAGCAGCGGAGCGGGCAGCAGCGGAGCGGGCAGCAGCAGAGTGGGCAGCAGCAGAGTGGGCAGCAGCGGAGCGAGCAGCAGCGGAGCGGGCAGCAGCGGAGCGGGCAGCAGCGGAGCGAGCAGCAGCGGAGCGAGCAGCAGTGGAGCGAGCAGCAGCGGAGCGGGCAGCAGCGGAGCGGGGCAGCAGCGGAGCGGGGCAGCAGCGGAGCGGGCAGCAGCAGAGCGGGCAGCAGTGGAGCGGGCAGCAGCGGAGCGGGCAGCAGCAGAGCGGGGCAGCAGCGGAGCGGGCAGCAGCAGAGCGGGCAGCAGTGGAGCGGGCAGCAGCAGAGCGGGCAGCAGCAGAGCGGGGCAGCAGCGGAGCGGGCAGCAGCAGAGCGGGGCAGCAGCGGAGCGGGCAGCAGCAGAGCGGGCAGCAGTGGAGCGGGCAGCAGCGGAGCAGGCAGCAGCAGTGGAGTGGGCAGCAGCGGAGCGGGCAGCAGCGGAGCGGGCAGCAGCAGAGTGGGCAGCAGCGGAGTGGGCAGCAGTGGAGTGGGCAGCAGCAGAGCGGGCAGCAGTGGAGCGGGCAGCAGCAGAGCGGGCAGCAGCGGAGCGGGCAGCAGCGGAGCGGGCAGCAGCAGAGCGGGCAGCAGCAGAGCGGGCAGCAGCAGAGTGGGCAGCAGTGGAGTGGGCAGCAGCGGAGCGGGCAGCAGGGGAGCGAGCAGCAGCGGAGTGGGCAGCAGCAGAGCGGGCAGCAGCAGAGTGGGCAGCAGTGGAGTGGGCAGCAGCGGAGAGGGCAGCAGCGGAGCGGGCAGCAGCAGAGTGGGCAGCAGTGGAGCGGGCAGCAGCAGAGCGGGCAGCAGCGGAGCGGGGCAGCAGCGGAGCGGGCAGCAGCAGAGTGGGCAGCAGCAGAGTGGGCAGCAGCAGAGTGGGCAGCAGCAGAGCGGGCAGCAGCGGAGCGGGCCAGCAGCGGAGCGGGCAGCAGCAGCGCGAGCAGCAGCGGAGTGGGCAGCAGCAGTGGAGTGGGCAGCAGCGGAGCGGGTAGCAGCAGTGGAGCGGGCAGCAGCAGAGTGGGCAGCAGCAGCGCGAGCAGCAGCGGAGTGGGCAGCAGCAGTGGAGTGGGCAGCAGCGGAGCGGGTAGCAGCAGTGGAGCGGGCAGCAGCGGAGCGGGCAGCAGCAGAGCGGGCAGCAGCAGTGGAGTGGGCAGCAGCGGAGCGGGGCAGCAGCGGAGCGGGCAGCAGCAGAGCGGGCAGCAGTGGAGCGGGCAGCAGCAGAGCGGGCAGCAGCGGAGCGGGGCAGCAGCGGAGCGGGCAGCAGCGGAGCGGGCAGCAGCAGATTGGGCAGCAGCAGAGTGGGGCAGCAGCGGAGCGGGCAGCAGCAGAGCGGGGCAGCAGCAGAGCGGGCAGCAGCAGAGCGGGCAGCAGCGGAGTGGGCAGCAGCGGAGCGGGCAGCAGCAGAGCGGGCAGCAACGGAGCGGGCAGCAGCGGAGTGGGCAGCAGCAGAGCGGGCAGCAGCGGGGCGGGCAGCAGCGGAGCGGGCAGCAACGGAGCGGGCAGCAGCGGAGCGGGCAGCAGCGGAGCGGGCAGCAACTGAGCGGGCAGCAGCGGAGTGGGCAGCAGCGGAGCGGGCAGCAACAGAGCGGGCAGCAGCGGAGTGGGCAGCAGCGGAGCGGGGCAGCAGCGGAGTGGGCAGCAGCAGAGCGGGCAGCAGCGGGGCGGGCAGCAGCGGAGTGGGCAGCAGCAGAGCGGGCAGCAGCAGAGTGGGCAGCAGCGGAGTGGGCAGCAGCAGAGCGGGCAGCAGCAGAGCGGGCAGCAGCGGAGTGGGCAGCAGCGGAGTGGGCAGCAGCAGAGTGGGCAGCAGCGGAGCGGGCAGCAGCAGAGCAGGCAGCAGCAGAGCTGGCAGCAGCGGAGCTGGCAGCAGCGGAGCAGGCAGCAGCGGAGTGGGCAGCAGCACAGTGGGCAGCAGCGGAGCGGGCAGCAGCGGAGCAGGCAGCAGCGGAGTGGGCAGCAGCAGAGTGGGCAGCAGCGGAGCAGGCAGCAGCGGAGCAGGCAGCAGCGGAGCAGGCAGCAGCGGAGCGGGCAGCAGCAGAGTGGGCAGCAGCGGAGCGGGCAGCAGCGGAGCAGGCAGCAGCGGAGTGGGCAGCAGCAGAGTGGGCAGCAGCGGAGCAGGCAGCAGCGGAGCAGGCAGCAGCGGAGTGGGCAGCAGCAGAGCGGACAGCAGCAGCGGTGTGGGCAGCAGCAGAGCGGGCAGCAGCAGCGGTGTGGGCAGCAGCGGAGCGGGCAGCAGCAGAGCGGGCAGCAGCAGCGGTGTGGGCAGCAGCGGTGTGGGCAGCAGCGGAGCGGGCAGCAGCGGAGCGGGCAGCAGCGGAGCGGGCAGCAGCAGAGCGGGGCAGCAGCGGAGCGGGCAGCAGCGGAGCGGGTAGCAGCAGAGCGGGCAGCAGCGGAGCGGGCAGCAGCAGAGCGGGCAGCAGTGGAGCGGGCAGCAGCAGAGCGGGCAGCAGCGGAGCGGGCAGCAGCAGAGCGGGGCAGCAGCGGAGCGGGCAGCAGCAGAGCGGGCAGCAGCAGAGCGAGCAGCAGTGGAGCGGGCAGCAGCGGAGCGGGCAGCAGCAGAGCGCTGTAGCAGCAGTGGAGCGGGCAGCAGCGGAGCGGGCAGCAGCGGAGCGGGGCAGCAGCGGAGCCGGCAGCAGCAGAGCGGGCAGCAGTGGAGCGGGCAGCAGCGGAGCGGGCAGCAGCAGAGCGAGCAGCAGTGGAGCGGGCAGCAGCGGAGCGGGCAGCAGCGGAGCGGGCAGCAGCAGAGCGGGGCAGCAGCGGAGCGGGGCAGCAGCAGAGCGGGGCAGCAGCGGAGCGGGCAGCAGCGGAGCGGGCAGCAGCAGAGCGGGGCAGCAGCAGAGCGGGCAGCAGCAGAGCGGGGCAGCAGCAGAGTGGGCAGCAGCAGAGCGTGGCAGCAGCAGAGTGGGCAGCAGCAGCGCGAGCAGCAGCGGAGCGGGTAGCAGTGGAGCGGGCAGCAGCGGAGCGGGCAGCAGCGGAGCGGGTAGCAGCAGTGGAGCGGGCAGCAGCGCAGCGGGCAGCAGCAGAGCGGGGCAGCAGCGGAGCGGGCAGCAGCAGAGCGGGCAGCAGCAGTGGAGTGGGCAGCAGCGGAGCGGGGCAGCAGCGGAGCGGGCAGCAGCAGAGCGGGCAGCAGTGGAGCGGGCAGCAGCAGAGCGGGCAGCAGCGGAGCGGGGCAGCAGCGGAGCGGGCAGCAGCGGAGCGGGCAGCAGCAGATTGGGCAGCAGCAGAGCGGGCAGCAGAGGAGCGGGCAGCAGCAGAGTGGGGCAGCAGCGGAGCGGGGCAGCAGCGGAGTGGGCAGCAGCGGTGTGGGCAGCAGCGGAGCGAGCAGCAGCGGAGTGAGCAGCAGCGGAGCGGGCAGCAGCAGAGCGGGCAGCAGTGGAGCGGGCAGCAGCGGAGCAGGCAGCAGCAGAGCGGGGCAGCAGCGGAGCGGGCAGCAGCAGAGCGGGGCAGCAGCGGAGCGGGCAGCAGCGGAGCGGGCAGCAGTGGAGCGGGCAGCAGCGGAGCGGGCAGCAGCAGAGCGGGCAGCAGTGGAGCGGGCAGCAGCAGAGCGGGGCAGCAGCAGAGCGGGGCAGCAGCGGAGCGGGCAGCAGCAGAGCGGGCAGCAGCGGAGCAGGCAGCAGCGGAGCGGGCAGCAGCGGAGCGGGCAGCAGCGGAGCGGGCAGCAGCAGAGCGGGCAGCAGTGGAGCGGGCAGCAGCAGAGCGGGGCAGCAGCGGAGCGGGCAGCAGCAGAGCGGGCAGCAGTGGAGCGGGCAGCAGCAGAGCGGGGCAGCAGCGGAGCGGGCAGCAGCAGAGCGGGCAGCAGCAGAGCGGGCAGCAGTGGAGCGGGCAGCAGCAGAGCGGGGCAGCAGCGGTGCGGGCAGCAGCAGAGCGGGCAGCAGCAGAGCGGGCAGCAGTGGAGCGGGCAGCAGCAGAGCGGGCAGCAGCGGAGCGGGCAGCAGTGGAGCGGGCAGCAGCGGAGCGGGCAGCAGCAGAGCGGGCAGCAGCAGAGTGGGCAGCAGTGGAGCGGGCAGCAGCAGAGCGGGCAGCAGCGGAGCGGGGCAGCAGCGGAGCGGGCAGCAGGAGATTGGGCAGCAGCAGAGTGGGCAGCAGCAGAGCGGGCAGCAGCAGAGTGGGCAGCAGCAGAGCGGGCAGCAGCGGAGCGGACAGCAGCGGAGCGGGCAGCAGCGGAGCGGGCAGCAGCAGAGCGGGCAGCAGCGGAGCGGGCCAGCAGCGGAGCGGGCAGCAGCGGAGCGGGCCGCAGCAGAGCGGGCAGCAGGAGAGTGGGCAGCAGCGGAGCGGGCAGCAGCAGAGTGGGCAGCAGCGGAGCGGGCAGCAGCGGAGCGGGCAGCAGCGGAGCGGGCAGCAGCGGAGCGGGCCGCAGCAGAGCAGGCAGCAGCAGAGCGGGCAGCAGCGGAGCGGGGCAGCAGGAGAGTGGGCAGCAGCAGAGTGGGCAGCAGGAGAGTGGGCAGCAGCAGAGTGGGCAGCAGCAGAGTGGGCAGCAGCAGAGTGGGCAGCAGCAGAGCGGGCAGCAGCAGAGCGGGCAGCAGCAGAGCGGGCAGCAGGGGAGCGGGCAGCAGTGGAGCGGGCAGCAGCATAGCGGGCAGCAGCAGAGTGGGCAGCAGCAGAGTGGGCAGCAGCAGAGTGGGCAGCAGCAGAGTGGGCAGCAGCAGAGCGGGCAGCAGCGGAGCGGGGCAGCAGCGGAGCGGGCAGCAGCGGAGCGGGGCAGCAGCCGAGCGGGCAGCAGGGGAGCGGGCAGCAGCAGAGTGGGCAGCAGCAGAGTGGGCAGCAGCAGAGTGGGCAGCAGTGGAGCGGGGCAGCAGCAGAGCGGGCAGCAGGGGAGCGGGCAGCAGCGGAGGGGTCAGCAGCAGAGCGGGCAGCAGCAGAGCGGGCAGCAGCGGAGTGGGCAGCAGTGGAGCGGGCAGCAGCGGAGCGAGCAGCAGTGGAGCGGGCAGCAGTGGAGCGGGCATCAGCAGAGTGGGCAGCAGCAGAGCAGGCAGCAGCGGAGCGGGCAGCAGTGGAGCGGGCAGCAGCGGAGCGGGCAGCAGCGGAGCGGGCAGCAGCGGAGCGGGCAGCAGTGGAGCGGGCAGCAGCAGAGCGGGCAGCAGCAGAGTGGGCAGCAGCGGAGCGGGGCAGCAGTGGAGCGGGCAGCAGCGGAGCGGGCAGCAGTGGAGCGGGCAGCAGTGGAGCGGGCAGCAGTGGAGCGGGCAGCAGCGGAGCGGGCAGCAGCGGAGCGGGCAGCAGCGGAGCGGGCAGCAGTGGAGCGGGCAGCAGCGGAGCGGGCAGCAGCGGAGCGGGCAGCAGTGGAGCGGGCAGCAGCAGAGTGGGCAGCAGCGGAGCGGGGCAGCAGTGGAGCGGGCAGCAGCGGAGCGGGCAGCAGTGGAGCGGGCAGCAGCAGAGCGGGGCAGCAGTGGAGCGGGCAGCAGCGGAGCGGGCAGCAGTGGAGTGGGCAGCAGTGGAGCGGGCAGCAGTGGAGCGGGCAGCAGCGGAGCGGGCAGCAGCGGAGCGGGCAGCAGCAGAGCGGGCAGCAGCGGAGCGGGCAGCAGGGGAGCGAGCAGCAGCAGAGCGGGCAGCAGTGGAGCGGGCAGCAGTGGAGTGGGCAGCAGTGGAGCGGGCAGCAGTGGAGCGAGCAGCAGCAGAGCGGGCAGCAGCGGAGTGGGCAGCAGCGGAGTGGGCAGCAGTGGAGCGGGCAGCAGTGGAGCAGGCAGCAGCAGAGCGGGCAGCAGTGGAGCAGGCAGCAGCAGAGCGGGCAGCAGTGGAGCAGGCAGCAGCAGAGCGGGCAGCAGCGGAGTGGGCAGCAGCGGTGTGGGAACCAGCAGAGTGGGCAGCAGCAGAGCGGGCAGCAGCAGAGCGGGCAGCAGCAGAGCGGGGCACCAGCAGAGTGGGCAGCAGCTGAGCGGGCAGCAGGGGAGGGGCAGCAGCAGAGCGGGCAGTAGTGGAGCAGGCAGCAGCGGAGTGGGCAGCAGCAGAGCGGGCAGCAGCGGAGCAGGCAGCAGTGGAGCGGGCAGCAGCGGAGTGGGCAGCAGCGGAGCGGGCAGCAGCGGAGCAGGCAGCAGCGGAGCAGGCAGCAGCGGAGTGGGCAGCAGCAGAGTGGGCAGCAGCGGAGCGGGCAGCAGCGGAGCAGGCAGCAGCGGAGTGGGCAGCAGCAGAGTGGGCAGCAGCGGAGCAGGCAGCAGCGGAGCAGGCAGCAGCGGAGTGGGCAGCAGCAGAGTGGGCAGCAGCGGAGCGGGCAGCAGCGGAGCAGGCAGCAGCGGAGTGGGCAGCAGCAGAGTGGGCAGCAGCGGAGTGGGCAGCAGCGGAGTGGGCAGCAGCGGAGCGGGCAGCAGCGGAGCGGGCAGCAGCAGAGCGGGCAGCAGCGGAGCGGGCAGCAGCAGAGCGGGCAGCAGCAGAGCAGGCAGCAGCAGAGCGGGCAGCAGCAGAGTGGGCAGCAGCAGAGCGGGCAGCAGCAGAGCGGGGCAGCAGCGGAGCGGGCAGCAGCGGAGCGGGGCAGCAGCAGAGCGGGCAGCAGCGGAGCGGGGCAGCAGCAGAGCGGGGCAGCAGCGGAGCGGGCAGCATCGGAGCGGGGCAGCAGCAGAGCGGGCAGCAGCAGAGCGGGCAGCAGCAGAGCGGGGCAGCAGCGGAGCGGGCAGCAGCGGAGCGGGGCAGCAGCAGAGCAGGCAGCAGCGGAGCGGGGCAGCAGCAGAGCGGGGCAGCAGCGGAGCGGGCAGCATCGGAGCGGGCAGCAGCAGAGCGGGGCAGCAGCGGAGCGGGCAGCAGCGGAGCGGGCAGCAGCAGAGCGGGGCAGCAGCAGAGCGGGCAGCAGCAGAGCGTGGCAGCAGCAGAGTGGGCAGCAGCAGCGCGAGCAGCAGCGGAGTGGGCAGCAGCAGTGGAGTGGGCCGCAGCGGAGCGGGTAGCAGCAGTGGAGCGGGCAGCAGCGGAGCGGGCTGCAGCAGAGCGGGCAGCAGTGGAGCGGGCAGCAGCGGAGCAGGCAGCAGCAGTGGAGTGGGCAGCAGCGGAGCGGGGCAGCAGCGGAGCGGGCAGCAGCGGAGCGGGCAGCAGTGGAGCGGGCAGCAGCAGAGCGGGCAGCAGCAGAGCGAGCAGCAGCGGAGCGGGCAGCAGCGGAACGGGCAGCAGCAGAGCGGGCAGCAGCAGAGTGGGGCAGCAGCGGAGCGGGGCAGCAGCGGAGCGGGCAGCAGTGGAGCGGGCAGCAGCAGAGCGGGCAGCAGCGGAGCGGGGCAGCAGCGGAGCGGGCAGCAGTGGAGCGGGCAGCAGCAGAGCGGGCAGCAGCGGAGCGGGCAGCAGCGGAGCGGGGCAGCAGCGGAGCGAGCAGCAGCGGAGTGAGCAGCAGCGGAGCGGGCAGCAGCGGAGCGGGGCAGCAGCGGAGCGGGCAGCAGCAGAGCGGGCAGCAGTGGAGCGGGCAGCAGCGGAGCAGGCAGCAGCAGTGGAGTGGGCAGCAGCGGAGCGGGGCAGCAGCGGAGCGGGCAGCAGCAGAGTGGGCAGCAGCGGAGCGGGGCAGCAGTGGAGTGGGCAGCAGCAGAGCGGGCAGCAGCGGAGCGGGGCAGCAGCAGAGTGGGCATCAGCGGAGTGGGCAGCAGCGGAGCGGGGCAGCAGCGGAGCGGGCAGCAGCAGAGTGGGCAGCAGCGGAGTGGGCAGCAGTGGAGCGGGCAGCAGCGGAGTGGGCAGCAGCAGAGCGGGCAGCAGCAGAGCGGGCAGCAGCGGAGCGGGGCAGCAGCAGAGTGGGCAGCAGCGGAGTGGGCAGCAGCAGAGCGGGCAGCAGTGGAGCGGGCAGCAGCAGAGAGGGCAGCAGCAGAGCGGGCAGCAGCAGAGCGGGCAGCAGCAGAGCGGGCCGCAGCAGAGTGGGCAGCAGGAGAGTGGGCAGCAGCAGAGTGGGCAGCAGCAGAGTGGGCAGCAGCAGAGCGGGCAGCAGCGGAGCGGGGCAGCAGCAGAGCGGGCAGCAGCAGAGCGGGCAGCAGCAGAGCGGGCAGCAGTGGAGCGGGGCAGCAGCAGAGCGGGCAGCAGGGGAGCGGGCAGCAGCGGAGGGGTCAGCAGCAGAGCGGGCAGCAGCAGAGCGGGCAGCAGCGGAGTGGTCAGCAGTGGAGCGGGCAGCAGCAGAGTGGGCAGCAGCAGAGCGGGCAGCAGCGGAGCGAGCAGCAGCGGAGCGGGCAGCAGTGGAGCGGGCAGCAGCAGAGTGGGCAGCAGCAGAGCGGGCAGCAGTGGAGCGGGCAGCAGCGGAGTGGGCAGCAGCGGAGCGGGCAGCAGCGGAGCGGGCAGCAGCGGAGCGGGCAGCAGTGGAGCGGGCAGCAGCAGAGCGGGCAGCAGCAGAGTGGGCAGCAGCGGAGCGGGGCAGCAGTGGAGCGGGCAGCAGCGGAGCGGGCAGCAGCGGAGCGGGGCAGCAGTGGAGCGGGCAGCAGCAGAGCGGGGCAGCAGTGGAGCGGGCAGCAGCGGAGCGGGGCAGCAGCAGAGTGGGCAGCAGCGGAGCGGGGCAGCAGTGGAGCGGGCAGCAGCAGAGCGGGGCAGCAGTGGAGCGGGCAGCAGCGGAGCGGGCAGCAGTGGAGTGGGCAGCAGTGGAGCGGGCAGCAGTGGAGCGGGCAGCAGTGGAGCGGGCAGCAGTGGAGCGGGCAGCAGCAGAGCGGGCAGCAGCAGAGTGGGCAGCAGCAGAGTGGGCAGCAGCAGAGTGGGCAGCAGCAGAGTGGGCAGCAGCAGAGTGGGCAGCAGCAGAGCGGGCAGCAGCGGAGCGGGGCAGCAGCCGAGCGGGCAGCAGGGGAGCGGGCAGCAGCAGAGTGGGCAGCAGGGGAGCTGGCAGCAGCGGAGGGGTCAGCAGCAGAGCGGGCAGCAGCGGAGGGGGCAGCAGTGGAGCGGGCAGCAGCGGAGCGAGCAGCAGCGGAGCGGGCAGCAGTGGAGCGGGCAGCAGCAGAGTGGGCAGCAGCAGAGCAGGCAGCAGCGGAGCGGGCAGCAGCGGAGCGGGCAGCAGTGGAGCGGGCAGCAGCAGAGCGGGCAGCAGCAGAGTGGGCAGCAGCGGAGCGGGGCAGCAGCGGAGCGGGCAGCAGCGGAGCGGGCAGCAGCAGAGCGGGCAGCAGTGGAGCGGGCAGCAGCTGAGCGGGGCAGCAGCGGAGCGGGCAGCAGTGGAGCGGGCAGCAGTGGAGCGGGCAGCAGTGGAGCGGGCAGCAGCTGAGCGGGGCAGCAGTGGAGCGGGCAGCAGCGGAGCGGGCAGCAGCGGAGCGGGCAGCAGCAGAGCGGGCAGCAGCGGAGCGGGCAGCAGCGGAGCGGGCAGCAGTGGAGCGGGCAGCAGTGGAGTGGGCAGCAGTGGAGCGGGCAGCAGTGGAGCGGGCAGCAGCAGAGCGGGTAGCAGCGGAGCGGGCAGCAGTGGAGCGGGCAGCAGCGGAGCGGGCAGCAGCGGAGCGGGCAGCAGTGGAGCGGGCAGCAGCAGAGCGGGCAGCAGCAGAGCAGGGCAGCAGCGGAGCGGACAGCAGTGGAGCGGGCAGCAGCGGAGCGGGCAGCAGCAGAGCGGGGCAGCAGCAGAGCGGACAGCAGCGGAGCGGGCAGCAGCGGAGCGGGCAGCAGCGGAGCGGGCAGCAGTGGAGCGGGCAGCAGCAGAGCGGGCAGCAGCAGAGCGGGCAGCAGCGGAGCGGGCAGCAGTGGAGCGAGCAGCAGGGGAGCGGGCAGCAGCGGAGCGGGCAGCAGCGGAGCGGACAGCAGCGGAGCGGGCAGCAGCGGAGCGGGCAGCAGCAGAGCGGGCAGCAGCGGAGCGGGCAGCAACGGAGCGGGCAGCAGTGGAGCGAGCAGCAGCGGAGCGGGCAGCAGGGGAGCGAGCAGCAGCAGAGCGGGCAGCAGTGGAGCGGGCAGCAGTGGAGTGGGCAGCAGTGGAGCGGGCAGCAGTGGAGCGAGCAGCAGCAGAGCGGGCAGCAGCGGAGTGGGCAGCAGCAGAGCGGGCAGCAGCAGAGTGGGCAGCAGTGGAGCAGGCAGCAGCAGAGCGGGCAGCAGTGGAGCAGGCAGCAGCAGAGCGGGCAGCAGCAGAGCGGGCAGCAGTGGGTCAGGCAGCAGCAGAACGGGCAGCAGTAGAGCGGGCACAGCAGAGCGGGCAGCAGCGGAGCGGGCAGCAGTGGGTCAGGCAGCAGCAGAACGGGCAGCAGTAGAGCGGGCACAGCAGAGCGGGCAGCAGCAGAGCGGGCAGCAGCAAAGCGGGCAGCAGCAGAGCGGGCAGCAGCAGAGCGGGGCACCAGCAGAGTGGTCAGCAGCAGAGCGGGCAGCAGCAGAGCTGGCAGCAGCAGAGCTGGCAGCAGCAGAGCGGGCAGCAGCAGAGCGGGGCACCAGCAGAGTGGTCAGCAGCAGAGCGGGCAGCAGGGGAGGGGCAGCAGTGGAGCGGGCAGCAGTGGAGCGGGCACAGCAGAGCGGGCACAGCAGAGCGGGCAGCAGTAGAGCGGGCACAGCAGAGCGGGCAGCAGGGGAGGGGCAGCAGTAGAGCGGGCAGCAGCAGAGCGAGCAGCAGCAGAGTGGGCAGCAGTGGAGTGGGCAGCAGCAGAGCGGGCAGCAGCAGAGCTGGCAGCAGCAGAGCGGGCAGCAGCAGAGCGGGGCACCAGCAGAGTGGTCAGCAGCAGAGCGGGCAGCAGGGGAGCGGGCAGCAGCGGAGCGGGCAGCAGCGGGGGGGCAGCAGCAGAGTGGGCAGCAGCGGATTGGGCAGCAGCAGAGCGGGCTGCAGTGGAGCGGGCAGCAGTGGAGCGGGGCAGCAGCGAAGCGGGCAGCAGTGGAGCGGGGCAGCAGCGAAGCGGGCAGCAGCGAAGCGGGCAGCAGCAGAGCGGGCAGCAACGAAGCGGGCAGCAGCAGAGCGGGCAGCAGTGGAGCGGGCAGCAGCAGAGCGGGCAGCAGCAGAGTGGGCAGCAGCAGAGCGGGCAGCAGCAGAGCGGGCAGCAGCAGAGTGGGCAGCAGCAGAGCGGGCAGCAGCAGAGCGGGCAGCAGTGGAGCGGGCAGCAGTGGAGCGGGCAGCAGCGGAGCGGGCAGCAGCGGAGCGGGGCAGCAGCAGAGCGGGCAGCAGCAGAGCAGGCAGCAGTGGAGCGGGCAGCAGCAGAGCAGGCAGCAGTGGAGCGGGCAGCAGCAGAGCGGGCAGCAGCGGAGCGGGCAGCAGCAGAGCAGGCAGCAGTGGAGCGGGCAGCAGAGGAGCGAGCAGCAGCAGAGCAGGCAGCAGTGGAGCGGGCAGCAGCAGAGCGGGCAGCAGCAGAGCGGGGCAGCAGCAGAGCGGGCAGCAGGGGAGTGGCAGCAGCAGAGCAGGCAGCAGCGGAGTGCGCAGCAGCGGAGCGGGCAGCAGCAGAGCAGGCAGCAGTGGAGCGGGCAGCAGCAGAGCGGGCAGCAGCAGAGCAGGCAGCAGTGGAGCGGGCAGCAGCGGAGCGGGCAGCAGCAGAGCGGGCAGCAGCAGAGCGGGCAGCAGAGGAGCAGGCAGCAGCAGAGCGGGCAGCAGCGGAGCGGGCAGCAGCAGAGCGGGCAGCAGCAGAGCGGGCAGCAGCGGAGCGGGCAGCAGCAGAGCAGGCAGCAGTGGAGCGGGCAGCAGCAGAGCGGGCAGCAGCAGAGCGGGCAGCAGAGGAGCAGGCAGCAGCAGAGCGGGCAGCAGCGGAGCGGGCAGCAGCAGAGCAGGCAGCAGTGGAGCGGGCAGCAGCAGAGCGGGCAGCAGCAGAGCGGGCAGCAGCGGAGCGGGCAGCAGCGGAGCGGGCAGCAGCAGAGCGGGCAGCAGCGGAGTGGGCAGCAGCGGAGTGGCAGCAGCAGAGCGGGCAGCAGCGGAGCGGGCAGCAGCAGAGCGGGCAGCAGCGGAGCGGGCAGCAGCAGAGCGGGCAGCAGCGGAGTGGGCAGCAGCGGAGTGGCAGCAGCAGAGCGGGCAGCAGCGGAGCGGGCAGCAGCAGAGCGGGCAGCAGCAGAGCAGGCAGCAGCGGAGTGGGCAGCAGCGGAGTGGGCAGCAGCGGAGCCGGCAGCAGCGGAGCGGGCAGCAGAGGAGCGGGCAGCAGCAGAGCGAGCAGCAGCGGAGTGGCAGCAGCGGAGCGGGCAGCAGCGGAGCGGGCAGCAGCGGAGCGAGCAGCAGCGGAGCGAGCAGCAGCAGAGCGAGCAGCAGCGGAGCGGGCAGCAGTTCAGCGAGCAGCAGGGGAGCGGGGCAGCAGCGGAGCGGGCAGCAGCGGAGCGGGGCAGCAGCAGAGCGGACAGCAGCGGAGCGAGCAGCAGCAGAGCGGGCAGCAGCAGAGTGGGCAGCAGCGGAGCGGGCAGCAGTTCAGCGAGCAGCAGCGGAGCGGGCAGCAGCGGAGCGGACAGCAGCGGAGCGGGCAGCAGCGGAGCGGGCAGCAGCAGAGCGGGCAGCAGCGGAGCGGGCAGCAACGGAGCGGGCAGCAGTGGAGTGAGCAGCAGCGGAGCGGGCAGCAGGGGAGCGAGCAGCAGCAGAGCGGGCAGCAGTGGAGCGGGCAGCAGGGGAGCGGGCAGCAGTGGAGCGAGCAGCAGCAGAGCGGGCAGCAGCGTAGTGGGCAGCAGCGGAGTGGGCAGCAGTGGAGCGGGCAGCAGTGGAGCAGGCAGCAGCAGAGCGAGCAGCAGTGGAGCAGGCAGCAGCAGAGCGGGCAGCAGTGGAGCAGGCAGCAGCAGAGCGGGCAGCAGTGGAGTGGGCAGCAGTGGAGCAGGCAGCAGCAGAGCGAGCAGCAGTGGAGCAGGCAGCAGCAGAGCGGGCAGCAGTGGAGTGGGCAGCAGCGGTGTGGGAACCAGCAGAGTGGGCAGCAGCAGAGCGGGCAGCAGGGCAGGGGCAGCAGTGGAGCGGGCAGCAGTGGAGCGGGCACAGCAGAGCGGGAAGCAGCAGAGCGGGCAGCAGCAAAGCGGGCAGCAGCAGAGCGGGCAGCAGTGGTGCGGGCAGCAGCAGAGCGGGCAGCAGCAGAGCGGGGCACCAGCAGAGTGGTCAGCAGCAGAGCGGGCAGCAGCAGAGCGGGCAGCAGCAGAGCGGGCAGCAGCAGAGCGGGCAGCAGCAGAGCGGGGCACCAGCAGAGTGGTCAGCAGCAGAGCGGGCAGCAGCAGAGCGGGCAGCAGCAGAGCGGGGCACCAGCAGAGTGGGCAGCAGCGGAGCGGGCAGCAGCAGAGCGGGCAGCAGCAGAGCGGGGCACCAGCAGAGTGGGCAGCAGCAGAGCGGGCAGCAGCAGAGCGGGCAGCAGCAGAGCGGGCAGCAGGGGAGGGGCAGCAGTGGAGCGGGCAGCAGTGGAGCGGGCACAGCAGAGCGGGCACAGCAGAGCGGGCAGCAGTAGAGCGGGCACAGCAGAGCGGGCAGCAGCAGAGCGGGCAGCAGCAAAGCGGGCAGCAGCAGAGTGGGCAGCAGTGGAGTGGGCAGCAGTGGAGCGGGCACAGCAGAGCGGGGCAGCAGTGGAGCGGGCAGCAGCGGAGCGGGGCAGCAGCAGAGTGGGCAGCAGCGGAGCGGGGCAGCAGTGGAGCGGGCAGCAGCAGAGCGGGGCAGCAGTGGAACGGGCAGCAGCGGAGCGGGCAGCAGTGGAGTGGGCAGCAGTGGAGCGGGCAGCAGTGGAGCGGGCAGCAGTGGAGCGGGCAGCAGTGGAGCGGGCAGCAGCAGAGCGGGCAGCAGCAGAGTGGGCAGCAGCAGAGTGGGCAGCAGCAGAGTGGGCAGCAGCAGAGTGGGCAGCAGCAGAGTGGGCAGCAGCAGAGTGGGCAGCAGCAGAGTGGGCAGCAGCAGAGCGGGCAGCAGCAGAGTGGGCAGCAGTGGAGCGGGCAGCAGCAGAGCGGGCAGCAGCGGAGCGGGGCAGCAGCCGAGCGGGCAGCAGGGGAGCGGGCAGCAGCAGAGTGGGCAGCAGCAGAGTGGGCAGCAGCGGAGCGGGGCAGCAGCAGAGCGGGCAGCAGGGGAGCTGGCAGCAGCGGAGGGGTCAGCAGCAGAGCGGGCAGCAGCGGAGTGGGCAGCAGTGGAGCGGGCAGCAGCGGAGCGAGCAGCAGCGGAGCGGGCAGCAGTGGAGCGGGCAGCAGCAGAGTGGGCAGCAGCAGGGCAGGCAGCAGCGGAGCGGGCAGCAGCGGAGCGGGCAGCAGTGGAGCGGGCAGCAGCAGAGCGAGCAGCAGCGGAGCGGGGCAGCAGCGGAGCGGGCAGCAGCGGAGCGGGCAGCAGCGGAGCGGGCAGCAGCGGAGCGGGCAGCAGCGGAGCGGGGCAGCAGCGGAGCGGGCAGCAGCGGAGCGGGCAGCAGTGGAGCGGGCAGCAGTGGAGCGGGCAGCAGCTGAGCGGGGCAGCAGTGGAGCGGGCAGCAGCGGAGCGGGCAGCAGTGGAGTGGGCAGCAGTGGAGCGGGCAGCAGTGGAGCGGGCAGCAGTGGAGCGGGCAGCAGCGGAGCGGGCAGCAGTGGAGCGGGCAGCAGTGGAGTGGGCAGCAGTGGAGCGGGCAGCAGTGGAGCGGGCAGCAGCAGAGCGGGTAGCAGCGGAGCGGGCAGCAGTGGAGCGGGCAGCAGCGGAGCGGGCAGCAGCGGAGCGGGCAGCAGTGGAGCGGGCAGCAGCAGAGCGGGCAGCAGCAGAGCGGGGCAGCAGCGGAGCGGGCAGCAGCAGAGCGGGACAGCAGCGGAGCGGGCAGCAGCGGAGCGGGCAGCAGCGGAGCGGGCAGCAGCAGAGCGGGGCAGCAGCAGAGCGGACAGCAGCGGAGCGGGCAGCAGCGGAGCGGACAGCAGTGGAGCGGGCAGCAGCGGAGCGGGCAGCAGCAGAGCGGGGCAGCAGCAGAGCGGACAGCAGCGGAGCGGGCAGCAGTGGAGCGATCAGCAGGGGAGCGGGCAGCAGCGGAGCGGGCAGCAGCGGAGCGGACAGCAGCGGAGCGGGCAGCAGCGGAGCGGGCAGCAGCAGAGCGGGCAGCAGCGGAGCGGGCAGCAACGGAGCGGGCAGCAGTGGAGCGAGCAGCAGCGGAGCGGGCAGCAGGGGAGCGAGCAGCAGCAGAGCGGGCAGCAGTGGAGCGGGCAGCAGTGGAGGGGGCAGCAGTGGAGCGGGCAGCAGTGGAGCGAGCAGCAGCAGAGCGGGCAGCAGCGGAGTGGGCAGCAGTGGAGCAGGCAGCAGCAGAGCGGGCAGCAGTGGAGCAGGCAGCAGCAGAGCGGGCAGCAGTGGAGCGGGCAGCAGCAGAGCGGGCAGCAGTGGGTCAGGCAGCAGCAGAACGGGCAGCAGTAGAGCGGGCACAGCAGAGCGGGCAGCAGCAGAGCGGGCAGCAGCAAAGCGGGCAGCAGCAGAGCGGGCAGCAGCAGAGCGGGGCACCAGCAGAGTGGTCAGCAGCAGAGCGGGCAGCAGCAGAGCGGGCAGCAGCAGAGCGGACAGCAGCAGAGCGGGGCACCAGCAGAGTGGTCAGCAGCAGAGCGGGCAGCAGGGGAGGGGCAGCAGTGGAGCGGGCAGCAGTGGAGCGGGCACAGCAGAGCGGGCACAGCAGAGCGGGCAGCAGTAGAGCGGGCACAGCAGAGCGGGCAGCAGGGGAGGGGCAGCAGTAGAGCGGGCACAGTAGAGCGGGCAGCAGCAGAGCGAGCAGCAGCAGAGTGGGCAGCAGTGGAGTGGGCAGCAGCAGAGCGGGCAGCAGCAGTGCTGGCAGCAGCAGAGCGGGCAGCAGCAGAGCGGGGCACCAGCAGAGTGGTCAGCAGCAGAGCGGGCAGCAGGGGAGCGGGCAGCAGCGGAGCGGGCAGCAGCAGAGCGGGCAGCAGCAGAGCGGGCAGCAGCGGGGGGGCAGCAGCAGAGTGGGCAGCAGCGGATTGGGCAGCAGCAGAGCGGGCTGCAGTGGAGCGGGCAGCAGCGGAGCGGGCAGCAGTGGAGCGGGGCAGCAGCGAAGCGGGCAGCAGCAGAGCGGGCTGCAACGGAGCGGGTAGCAGCGGAGCGGGGCAGCAGCGGAGCGGGCAGCAACGAAGCGGGCAGCAGCAGAGCGGGCAGCAGTGGAGCGGGCAGCAGCAGAGCGGGCAGCAGTGGAGCGGGCAGCAGCAGAGTGGGCAGCAGCAGAGCGGGCAGCAGCAGAGCGGGCAGCAGTGGAGCGGGCAGCAGTGGAGCGGGCAGCAGCGGAGCGGGCAGCAGCGGAGCGGGGCAGCAGCAGAGCGGGCAGCAGCAGAGCAGGCAGCAGTGGAGCGGGCAGCAGCAGAGCAGGCAGCAGTGGAGCGGGCAGCAGCAGAGCGGGCAGCAGCGGAGCGGGCAGCAGCAGAGCAGGCAGCAGTGGAGCGGGCAGCAGAGGAGCGAGCAGCAGCAGAGCAGGCAGCAGTGGAGCGGGCAGCAGCAGAGCGGGCAGCAGCAGAGCGGGCAGCAGCAGAGCGGGGCAGCAGCAGAGCGGGCAGCAGGGGAGTGGCAGCAGCAGAGCAGGCAGCAGCGGAGTGCGCAGCAGCGGAGCGGGCAGCAGCAGAGGAGCAGGCAGCAGCAGAGCGGGCAGCAGCGGAGCGGGCAGCAGCAGAGCAGGCAGCAGCAGAGCGGGCAGCAGCGGAGCGGGCAGCAGCAGAGCAGGCAGCAGTGGAGCGGGCAGCAGCAGAGCGGGCAGCAGCAGAGCGGGCAGCAGAGGAGCAGGCAGCAGCAGAGCGGGCAGCAGCGGAGCGGGCAGCAGCAGAGCAGGCAGCAGTGGAGCGGGCAGCAGCAGAGCGGGCAGCAGCAGAGCGGGCAGCAGCGGAGCGGGCAGCAGCGGAGCGGGCAGCAGCAGAGCGGGCAGCAGCGGAGTGGGCAGCAGCGGAGTGGCAGCAGCAGAGCGGGCAGCAGCGGAGCGGGCAGCAGCAGAGCGGGCAGCAGCGGAGCGGGCAGCAGCAGAGCGGGCAGCAGCGGAGTGGGCAGCAGCGGAGTGGCAGCAGCAGAGCGGGCAGCAGCGGAGCGGGCAGCAGCAGAGCGGGCAGCAGCAGAGCAGGCAGCAGCGGAGTGGGCAGCAGCGGAGTGGGCAGCAGCGGAGCCGGCAGCAGCGGAGCGGGCAGCAGAGGAGCGGGCAGCAGCAGAGCGAGCAGCAGCGGAGTGGCAGCAGCGGAGCGGGCAGCAGCGGAGCGGGCAGCAGCGGAGCGAGCAGCAGCGGAGCGAGCAGCAGCAGAGCGAGCAGCAGCGGAGCGGGCAGCAGTTCAGCGAGCAGCAGGGGAGCGGGGCAGCAGCGGAGCGGGCAGCAGCGGAGCGGGGCAGCAGCAGAGCGGACAGCAGCGGAGCGAGCAGCAGCAGAGCGGGCAGCAGCAGAGTGGGCAGCAGCGGAGCGGGCAGCAGTTCAGCGAGCAGCAGCGGAGCGGGCAGCAGCGGAGCGGACAGCAGCGGAGCGGGCAGCAGCGGAGCGGGCAGCAGCAGAGCGGGCAGCAGCGGAGCGGGCAGCAACGGAGCGGGCAGCAGTGGAGTGAGCAGCAGCGGAGCGGGCAGCAGGGGAGCGAGCAGCAGCAGAGCGGGCAGCAGTGGAGCGGGCAGCAGGGGAGCGGGCAGCAGTGGAGCGAGCAGCAGCAGAGCGGGCAGCAGCGTAGTGGGCAGCAGCGGAGTGGGCAGCAGTGGAGCGGGCAGCAGTGGAGCAGGCAGCAGCAGAGCGAGCAGCAGTGGAGCAGGCAGCAGCAGAGCGGGCAGCAGTGGAGCAGGCAGCAGCAGAGCGGGCAGCAGTGGAGTGGGCAGCAGTGGAGCAGGCAGCAGCAGAGCGAGCAGCAGTGGAGCAGGCAGCAGCAGAGCGGGCAGCAGTGGAGTGGGCAGCAGCGGTGTGGGAACCAGCAGAGTGGGCAGCAGCAGAGCGGGCAGCAGGGGAGGGGCAGCAGTGGAGCGGGCAGCAGTGGAGCGGGCACAGCAGAGCGGGAAGCAGCAGAGCGGGCAGCAGCAAAGCGGGCAGCAGCAGAGCGGGCAGCAGTGGTGCGGGCAGCAGCAGAGCGGGCAGCAGCAGAGCGGGGCACCAGCAGAGTGGTCAGCAGCAGAGCGGGCAGCAGCAGAGCGGGCAGCAGCAGAGCGGACAGCAGCAGAGCGGGCAGCAGCAGAGCGGGGCACCAGCAGAGTGGTCAGCAGCAGAGCGGGCAGCAGCAGAGCGGGCAGCAGCAGAGCGGGGCACCAGCAGAGTGGGCAGCAGCGGAGCGGGCAGCAGCAGAGCGGGCAGCAGCAGAGCGGGGCACCAGCAGAGTGGGCAGCAGCAGAGCGGGCAGCAGCAGAGCGGGCAGCAGCAGAGCGGGCAGCAGGGGAGGGGCAGCAGTGGAGCGGGCAGCAGTGGAGCGGGCACAGCAGAGCGGGCACAGCAGAGCGGGCAGCAGTAGAGCGGGCACAGCAGAGCGGGCAGCAGCAGAGCGGGCAGCAGCAAAGCGGGCAGCAGCAGAGTGGGCAGCAGTGGAGTGGGCAGCAGTGGAGCGGGCACAGCAGAGCGGGGCAGCAGTGGAGCGGGCAGCAGCGGAGCGGGGCAGCAGCAGAGTGGGCAGCAGCGGAGCGGGGCAGCAGTGGAGCGGGCAGCAGCAGAGCGGGGCAGCAGTGGAACGGGCAGCAGCGGAGCGGGCAGCAGTGGAGTGGGCAGCAGTGGAGCGGGCAGCAGTGGAGCGGGCAGCAGTGGAGCGGGCAGCAGTGGAGCGGGCAGCAGCAGAGCGGGCAGCAGCAGAGTGGGCAGCAGCAGAGTGGGCAGCAGCAGAGCGGGCAGCAGCGGAGCGGGGCAGCAGCCGAGCGGGCAGCAGGGGAGCGGGCAGCAGCAGAGTGGGCAGCAGCAGAGTGGGCAGCAGTGGAGCGGGGCAGCAGCAGAGCGGGCAGCAGGGGAGCTGGCAGCAGCGGAGGGGTCAGCAGCAGAGCGGGCAGCAGCGGAGCGGGCAGCAGCGGAGCGGGGCAGCAGCGGAGCGGGCAGCAGCGGAGCGGGCAGCAGTGGAGCGGGCAGCAGTGGAGCGGGCAGCAGCTGAGCGGGGCAGCAGTGGAGCGGGCAGCAGCGGAGCGGGCAGCAGTGGAGCGGGCAGCAGCGGAGCGGGTAGCAGCGGAGCGGGCAGCAGTGGAGCGGGCAGCAGCGGAGCGGGCAGCAGCGGAGCGGGCAGCAGTGGAGCGGGCAGCAGCAGAGCGGGCAGCAGCAGAGCGGGGCAGCAGCGGAGCGGGCAGCAGCAGAGCGGGACAGCAGCGGAGCGGGCAGCAGCGGAGCGGGCAGCAGCGGAGCGGGCAGCAGCAGAGCGGGGCAGCAGCAGAGCGGACAGCAGCGGAGCGGGCAGCAGCGGAGCGGACAGCAGTGGAGCGGGCAGCAGCGGAGCGGGCAGCAGCAGAGCGGGGCAGCAGCAGAGCGGACAGCAGCGGAGCGGGCAGCAGTGGAGCGATCAGCAGGGGAGCGGGCAGCAGCGGAGCGGGCAGCAGCGGAGCGGACAGCAGCGGAGCGGGCAGCAGCGGAGCGGGCAGCAGCAGAGCGGGCAGCAGCGGAGCGGGCAGCAACGGAGCGGGCAGCAGTGGAGCGAGCAGCAGCGGAGCGGGCAGCAGGGGAGCGAGCAGCAGCAGAGCGGGCAGCAGTGGAGCGGGCAGCAGTGGAGTGGGCAGCAGTGGAGCGGGCAGCAGTGGAGCGAGCAGCAGCAGAGCGGGCAGCAGCGGAGTGGGCAGCAGTGGAGCAGGCAGCAGCAGAGCGGGCAGCAGTGGAGCAGGCAGCAGCAGAGCGGGCAGCAGTGGAGCGGGCAGCAGCAGAGCGGGCAGCAGTGGGTCAGGCAGCAGCAGAACGGGCAGCAGTAGAGCGGGCACAGCAGAGCGGGCAGCAGCAGAGCGGGCAGCAGCAAAGCGGGCAGCAGCAGAGCGGGCAGCAGCAGAGCGGGGCACCAGCAGAGTGGTCAGCAGCAGAGCGGGCAGCAGCAGAGCGGGCAGCAGCAGAGCGGACAGCAGCAGAGCGGGGCACCAGCAGAGTGGTCAGCAGCAGAGCGGGCAGCAGGGGAGGGGCAGCAGTGGAGCGGGCAGCAGTGGAGCGGGCACAGCAGAGCGGGCACAGCAGAGCGGGCAGCAGTAGAGCGGGCAAAGCAGAGCGGGCAGCAGGGGAGGGGCACTAGTAGAGCGGGCACAGTAGAGCGGGCAGCAGCAGAGCGAGCAGCAGCAGAGTGGGCAGCAGTGGAGTGGGCAGCAGCAGAGCGGGCAGCAGCAGTGCTGGCAGCAGCAGAGCGGGCAGCAGCAGAGCGGGGCACCAGCAGAGTGGTCAGCAGCAGAGCGGGCAGCAGGGGAGCGGGCAGCAGCGGAGCGGGCAGCAGCAGAGCGGGCAGCAGCAGAGCGGGCAGCAGCGGGGGGGCAGCAGCAGAGTGGGCAGCAGCGGATTGGGCAGCAGCAGAGCGGGCTGCAGTGGAGCGGGCAGCAGCGGAGCGGGCAGCAGTGGAGCGGGGCAGCAGCGAAGCGGGCAGCAGCAGAGCGGGCTGCAACGGAGCGGGTAGCAGCGGAGCGGTGCAGCAGCGGAGCGGGCAGCAACGAAGCGGGCAGCAGCAGAGCGGGCAGCAGTGGAGCGGGCAGCAGCAGAGCGGGCAGCAGTGGAGCGGGCAGCAGCAGAGTGGGCAGCAGCAGAGCGGGCAGCAGCAGAGCGGGCAGCAGTGGAGCGGGCAGCAGTGGAGCGGGCAGCAGCGGAGCGGGCAGCAGCGGAGCGGGGCAGCAGCAGAGCGGGCAGCAGCAGAGCAGGCAGCAGTGGAGCGGGCAGCAGCAGAGCAGGCAGCAGTGGAGCGGGCAGCAGCAGAGCGGGCAGCAGCGGAGCGGGCAGCAGCAGAGCAGGCAGCAGTGGAGCGGGCAGCAGAGGAGCGAGCAGCAGCAGAGCAGGCAGCAGTGGAGCGGGCAGCAGCAGAGCGGGCAGCAGCAGAGCGGGCAGCAGCAGAGCGGGGCAGCAGCAGAGCGGGCAGCAGGGGAGTGGCAGCAGCAGAGCAGGCAGCAGCGGAGTGCGCAGCAGCGGAGCGGGCAGCAGCAGAGGAGCAGGCAGCAGCAGAGCGGGCAGCAGCGGAGCGGGCAGCAGCAGAGCAGGCAGCAGTGGAGCGGGCAGCAGCAGAGCGGGCAGCAGCAGAGCGGGCAGCAGAGGAGCAGGCAGCAGCAGAGCGGGCAGCAGCGGAGCGGGCAGCAGCAGAGCAGGCAGCAGTGGAGCGGGCAGCAGCAGAGCGGGCAGCAGCAGAGCGGGCAGCAGCGGAGCGGGCAGCAGCGGAGCGGGCAGCAGCAGAGCGGGCAGCAGCGGAGTGGGCAGCAGCGGAGTGGCAGCAGCAGAGCGGGCAGCAGCGGAGCGGGCAGCAGCGGAGCGGGCAGCAGCGGAGCGGGGCAGCAGTGGAGAGGGCAGCAGCGGAGTGGGCAGCAGCGGAGTGGCAGCAGCAGAGCGGGCAGCAGCGGAGCGGGCAGCAGCAGAGCGGGCAGCAGCAGAGCAGGCAGCAGCGGAGTGGGCAGCAGCGGAGTGGGCAGCAGCGGAGCCGGCAGCAGCGGAGCGGGCAGCAGAGGAGCGGGCAGCAGCAGAGCGAGCAGCAGCGGATTGGCAGCAGCGGAGCGGGCAGCAGCGGAGCGGGCAGCAGCGGAGCGGGGCAGCAGCAGAGCGGACAGCAGCGGAGCGAGCAGCAGCAGAGCGGGCAGCAGCAGAGTGGGCAGCAGCGGAGCGGGCAGCAGTTCAGCGAGCAGCAGGGGAGAGGGGCAGCAGCGGAGCGGGCAGCAGCGGAGCAGGGCAGCAGCAGAGCGGACAGCAGCGGAGCGAGCAGCAGCAGAGCGGGCAGCAGCATAGTGGGCAGCAGCGGAGCGGGCAGCAGTTCAGCGAGCAGCAGCGGAGCGGGCAGCAGCGGAGCGGACAGCAGCGGAGCGGGCAGCAGCGGAGCGGGCAGCAGCAGAGCGGGCAGCAGCGGAGCGGGCAGCAACGGAGCGGGCAGCAGTGGAGTGAGCAGCAGCGGAGCGGGCAGCAGGGGAGCGAGCAGCAGCAGAGCGGGCAGCAGTGGAGCGGGCAGCAGGGGAGCGGGCAGCAGTGGAGCGAGCAGCAGCAGAGCGGGCAGCAGCGGAGCGGGCAGCAGCGCAGTGGGCAGCAGTGGAGCGGGCAGCAGTGGAGCAGGCAGCAGCAGAGCGAGCAGCAGTGGAGCAGGCAGCAGCAGAGCGGGCAGCAGTGGAGCAGGCAGCAGCAGAGCGGGCAGCAGTGGAGTGGGCAGCAGTGGAGCAGGCAGCAGCAGAGCGAGCAGCAGTGGAGCAGGCAGCAGCAGAGCGGGCAGCAGGGGTGGGGCACCAGTGGAGCGGGCAGCAGTGGAGCGGGCACAGCAGAGCGGGCAGCAGTAGAGCGGGCACAGCAGAGCGGGAAGCAGCAGAGCGGGCAGCAGCAAAGCGGGCAGCAGCAGAGCGAGCAGCAGCAGAGCGGGCAGCAGCAGAGCGGGCAGCAGCAGAGCGGGCAGCAGCAGAGCGGGCAGCAGGGGAGGGGCAGCAGTGGAGCGGGCAGCAGTGGAGCGGGCACAGCAGAGCGGGCACAGCAGAGCGGGCAGCAGTAGAGCGGGCACAGCAGAGCGGGCAGCAGCAGAGCGGGCAGCAGCAAAGCGGGCAGCAGCAGAGTGGGCAGCAGTGGAGTGGGCAGCAGTGGAGCGGGCACAGCAGAGCGGGCACAGCAGAGCGGGCAGCAGTAGAGCGGGCACAGCAGAGCGGGCAGCAGCAGAGCGGGCAGCAGCAAAGCGGGCAGCAGCAAAGCGGGCAGCAGCAGAGTGGGCAGCAGTGGATTGGCAGCAGCAGAGCTGGCAGCAGCAGAGTGGGCAGCAGCAGAGCTGGCAGCAGCAGAGCGGGCAGCAGCAGAGCGGGGCACCAGCAGAGTGGGCAGCAGCAGAGCTGGCAGCAGCAGAGCGGGCAGCAGCAGAGCGGACAGCAGCGAGATGGGCAGCAGCGGAGTGGGCAGCAGCGGAGCGGGCAGCAGCAGAGCGGGCAGCAGCGGGGGGGCAGCAGCAGAGTGGGCAGCAGCGGATTGGGCAGCAGCAGAGCGGGCTGCAGCAGAGCGGGGCAGCAGCGGAGCGGGCAGCAGGGGGGGGCAGCAGCAGAGCGGGGCAGCAGCGGAGCGGGCAGCAGCGAAGCAGGCAGCAGCAGAGCGGGCAGCAGTGGAGCGGGCAGCAGCGGAGCAGGCAGCAGCAGAGCGAGCAGCAGCGGAGTGGCAGCAGCAGAGCGGGCAGCAGGGGAGCGGGCAGCAGCAGAGCGAGCAGCAGCGGAGTGGCAGCAGCAGAGCGGGCAGCAGGGAAGCGGGCAGCAGCGGAGTGGCAGCAATGGAGCGGGCAGCAATGGAGCGGGCAGCAATGGAGCGGGCAGCAGCGGAGCGGGCAGCAGTGGAGTGGGCAGCAGCGGAGCGGGCAGCAGTGGAGCGGGCAGCAGCGGAGTGGCAGCAGCAGAGCGGGCAGCAGTGGGGCGGGCAGCAGCGGAGCGGGGAGCAGTGGAGCGGGCAGCAGCAGAGTGGGCAGCAGCAGAGCGGGCAGCAGCAGAGCGGGCAGCAGTGGAGCGGGCAGCAGCGGAGCGGGCAGCAGCAGAGCGGGCAGCAGAGGAGCGGGCAGCAGCAGAGCGGGCAGCAGAGGAGCGGGCAGCAGCAGAGCGGGCAGCAGCGGAGCGGGCAGCAGCAGAGTGGGCAGCAGCGGGGGGGCAGCAGCAGAGCGGGCAGCAGCGGATCGGGCAGCAGCAGAGCGGGCAGCAGCGGAGCGGGCACAGCGGAGCGGGCAGCAGCAGAGCGGGCAGCAGCGAAGCGGGCAGCAGCAGAGCAGGGCAGCAGCGGAGCGGGCAGCAGCGGAGCGGGCAGCAGCGGAGCGGGCACAGTGGAGCGGGCAGCAGCAGAGCGGGCAGCAGCGAAGCGGGCAGCAGCAGAGCAGGCAGCAGCGGAGCGGGCAGCAGCGGAGCGGGCAGCAGCGGAGCGGGCATCAGCAGAGCGGGCAGGGCAGAGCGGGCAGCAGCGGAGTGGCAGCAACGGAGCGGGCAGCAGCAGAGCGGGCAGAAGCAGAGCGGGCAGCAGCAGAGCGGGCAGCAGCGGAGCGGGCAGCAGCAGAGCGGGCAGCAGCAGAGCGGGCAGCAGCAGAGCGGGGCAGCAGCGGAGCGGGCAGCAGCGAAGCGGGCAGCAGCAGAGCGGGCAGCAGCAGAGCGGGCAGCAGCGGAGCGGGCAGCAGTGGAGCGGGTAGCAGTGGAGCGGGCAGCAGTGGAGTGGGCAGCAGCGGAGCGGGCAGCAGTGGAGCGGGCAGCAGTGGAGCGGGCAGCAGCAGAGTGGGCAGCAGCAGAGTGGGCAGTAGCAGAACAGGCAGTAGTGGAGCGGGCAGCAGCGGAGCGGGCAGCAGCAGAGTGGGCAGCAGAGTGGGCAGCAGCAGAGTGGGCAGTAGCAGAACAGGCAGTAGTGGAGCGGGCAGCAGCGGAGCGGGCAGCAGCGGAGCGGGCAGCAGCGGAGCGGGCAGCAGCAGAGTGGGCAGTAGCAGAACAGGCAGTAGTGGAGTGGGCAGCAGCGGAGCGGGCAGCAGCGGAGCGGGCAGCAGCGGACCGGGCAGCAGCAGAGTGGGCAGCAGAGTGGGCAGCAGCGGAGCGGGCATCAGCAGAGCGGGCAGCAGCAGAGTGGGCAGCAGCAGAGCCGACAGCAGCAGAGCGGGGCAGCAGCGGAGCGGGCAGCAGCAGAGTTGGCAGCAGCGGAGCGGGCAGCAGAGCCAGCAGCAGCGGAGTGGGCAGCAGCGGAGTGGGCAGCAGGGGAGCGAGCAGCAGCGGAGCGGGCAGCAGTGGAGAGGGCAGCAGCTGAGCGGGCAGCAGCGGAGCGGGCAGCAGTGGAGAGGGCAGCAGTGGAGCGGGCAGCAGCGGGGCGGGCAGCAGCGGAGCGGGCAGCAGCGGAGCGGGCAGCAGTGGAGCGAGCAGCAGCGGAGCGGGCAGCAGCGGAGCGGGCAGCAGGGGAGCGAGCAGCAGCGGAGCGGGCAGCAGTGGAGAGGGCAGCAGCGGAGCGGGCAGCAGCGGAGCGGGCAGCAGCAGAGCGGGCAGCAGCGGAGCGGGCAGCAGTGGAGCAGGGCAGCAGCGGAGCGGGCAGCAGCGGAGCGGGCATCAGTGGAGAGGGCAGCAGTGGAGCGGGCAGCAGCGGGGCGGGCAGCAGCGGAGCGGGCAGCAGCGGAGCGGGCAGCAGTGGAGCGAGCAGCAGCGGAGCGGGCAGCAGCGGAGGGGGCAGCAGGGGAGCGAGCAGCAGCGGAGCGGGCAGCAGTGGAGAGGGCAGCAGCGGAGCGGGCAGCAGCGGAGCGGGCAGCAGCAGAGCGGGCAGCAGCGGAGCGGGCAGCAGTGGAGCAGGGCAGCAGCGGAGCGGGCAGCAGCAGAGCGGGCAGCAGCGGAGCAGGGCAGCAGCGGAGCGGGCAGCAGCGGAGCGGGCATCAGTGGAGAGGGCAGCAGTGGAGCGGGCAGCAGCGGGGCGGGCAGCAGCGGAGCGGGCAGTAACAGAGCGGGCAGCAGTGGAGCGGGCAGCAGGGGAGAGGGCAGCAGTGGAGCGGGCAGCAGTGGAGCGAGCAGCAGCGGAGCGGGCAGCAGCGGAGCGGGCAGCAGCGGAGTGGGCAGCAGGGGAGCGGGCAGCAGCGGAGCGGGCAGCAGTGGAGAGGGCAGCAGTGGAGTGGGCAGCAGCGGAGCGGGCAGCAGCGGAGCGGGCAGCAGCGGAGCGGGCAGCAGCGGAGCGGGCAGCAGCAGAGCGGGCAGCAGCGGAGCGAGCAGCAGCGGAGCAGGGCAGCAGCGGAGCGGGCAGCAGCGGAGCGGGCAGCAGCGGAGCGGGCAGCAGCGGAGCGGGGCAGCAGCAGAGCGGGCAGCAGCGGAGCGGGTAGCAGCGGAGCGGGTAGCAGTGGAGAGGGCAGCAGCCGAGCGGGCAGCAGCCGAGCGGGCAGCAGTGGAGAGGGCAGCAGCGGAGTGGGCAGCAGCGGAGCGGGCAGCAGCGGAGCGGGCAGCAGCGGAGCGGGCAGCAGCGGAGCGGGCAGCAGCAGAGCGGGCAGCAGCGGAGCGAGCAGCAGCGGAGAGAGCAGCAGCGGAGCAGGGCAGCAGCGGAGCAGGGCAGCAGCGGAGCGGGCAGCAGCGGAGCGGGGCAGCAGCAGAGCGGGCAGCAGCGGAGCAGGGCAGCAGCGGAGCGGGCAGCAGCGGAGCGGGCAGCAGTGGAGAGGGCAGCAGTGGAGTGGGCAGCAGCGGAGTGGGCAGCAGCGGAGCGGGCAGCAGCGGAGCGGGCAGCAGCGGAGCGGGCAGCAGCGGAGCGGGCAGCAGCAGAGCGGGCAGCAGCGGAGCGGGCAGCAGCAGAGCGGGCAGCAGCGGAGCAGGGCAGCAGCGGAGCGGGCAGCAGCGGAGCGGGCAGCAGTGGAGAGGGCAGCAGTGGAGCGGGCAGCAGCGGGGCGGGCAGCAGCGGAGCGGGCAGCAGTGGAGCGGGCAGCAGTGGAGCGGGCAGCAGCGGGGCGGGCAGCAGCGGAGCGGGCACAGCGGAGCGGGCAGCAGCAGAGCGGGCAGCAGCGGAGCAGGGCAGCAGCAGAGTGGGCAGCAGCAGAGTGGGCAGCAGAGTGGGCAGCAGCAGAGTGGGCAGCAGCGGAGCGAGCAGCAGCAGAGCGAGCAGCAGCAGAGTGGGCAGCAGCAGAGTGGGCAGCAGCGGAGCGAGCAGCAGCAGAGTGGGCAGCAGCGGAGCGAGCAGCAGCAGAGTGGGCAGCAGCAGAGTGGGCAGCAGCGGAGCGGGCAGCAGCGGAGCGAGCAGCAGCAGAGTGGGCAGCAGCAGAGCGGGGCAGCAGCAGAGCGGGCAGCAGCAGAGTGGGCAGCGGAGCGGGCAGCAGCAGAGCGGGGCAGCAGCAGAGTGGGCAGCAGCAGAGCGAGCAGCAGCAGAGCGAGCAGCAGCAGAGTGGGCAGCAGCAGAGCGGGGCAGCAGCAGAGCGGGCAGCAGCAGAGTGGGCAGCGGAGCGGGCAGCAGCAGAGCGGGGCAGCAGCAGAGTGGGCAGCAGCAGAGCGAGCAGCAGCAGAGCGAGCAGCAGCGGTGTGGGCAGCAGCGGAGCGGGCAGCAGCAGAGTGGGCAGCAGCAGAGCGGGCAGCAGCAGAGTGGGCAGCAGCAGAGTGGGCAGCAGCAAAGCGGGGCAGCAGCAGAGTGGGCAGCAGCAGAGTGGGCAGCAGCAGAGCGGGGCAGCAGCAGAGTGGGCAGCAGCAGAGTGGGCAGCAGCGGAGCGGGCAGCAGCAGAGTGGGCAGCAGAGTGGGCAGCAGCAGAGCGGGGCAGCAGCAGAGTGGGCAGCAGCAGAGTGGGCAGCGGAGCGAGCAGCAGCAGAGTGGGCAGCAGCAGAGTGGGCAGCAGCAGAGCGAGCAGCAGCAGAGCGGGCAGCAGCAGAGTGGGCAGCAGCAGAGCGAGCAGCAGCAGAGCGGGCAGCAGCAGAGTGGGCAGCAGCAGAGTGGGCAGCAGCAGAGTGGGCAGCAGCAGAGCGGGCAGCAGCAGAGCGAGCAGCAGCAGAGTGGGCAGCAGCAGAGCCAGCAGCAGCAGAGCGAGCAGCAGCAGAGTGGGCAGCAGCAGAGCGAGCAGCAGCAGAGCGAGCAGCAGCAGAGTGGGCAGCAGCAGAGCGAGCAGCAGCAGAGCGGGCAGCAGCAGAGTGGGCAGCAGCAGAGTGGGCAGCAGCAGAGCGGGGCAGCAGGAGAGTGGGCAGCAGCAGAGTGGGCAGCAGCAGAGTGGGCAGCAGCAGAGCGGGCAGCAGCAGAGCGAGCAGCAGCAGAGTGGGCAGCAGCAGAGCGAGCAGCAGCCGAGTGGGCAGCAGCAGAGCGAGCAGCAGCAGAGCGGGCAGCAGCAGAGCGAGCAGCAGCAGAGTGGGCAGCAGCAGAGCGAGCAGCAGCAGAGCGGGCAGCAGCAGAGCGGGCAGCAGCAGAGCGGGCAGCAGCAGAGCGGGGCAGCAGCAGAGTGGGCAGCAGCAGAGTGGGCAGCAGCGGAGCGGGCAGCAGCAGAGTGGGCAGCAGAGCGGGCAGCAGCAGAGCGAGCAGCAGCAGAGCAGACAGCAGAGGTACAGGTGGCAGCTGCCCAACCGGCTGCCCAACAGGCCGAGGCGGAGGAGGAGGTGCGAAGCAGGTGCCTAGGTGGTTCCGCAGATCGAGGAGGCGGCCTGCTGTGGTTCCGCCAGGTTACTCAGGTCCCCGTTGGCGGACGCCTTCTGGGGTGACGAGCCTGGATGGGCCCGGTATCTGCTCGGGCATCCAGGGTGGTGTGTGGCCACCCTGTTCTTCCCTCTGCCCATGTAATGTGCCACGGGCAGGAGGGGGGGGTGGGGGAGTTCGAGGTATTCCGGCACCTCTCCTCCAGGAGTCATCGGCATGGGCCCCAGCACCTCCTCCTCCCACGGGGTGCCCAGTGGCCCCCGGGCTACTCCATGGGACGGGGGTGCGAGAGGAGCCATCCCCTGAGGCTCCCCCGCCACCTGCCATTGACAGTCCTGGAGGCCCACTCTGGTCTCGACCAGGGTCTGTTTGCTCGCGGCCATGGGCAGCACGGTAGCACAGTGGTTAGCACTGTTGCTTCACAGCTCCAGGGTCCCAGGTTCGATTCCGGCTTGGGTCACTGTCTGTGCGGAGTCTGCACGTTCTCCCCGTGTGTGCGTGGGTTTCCTCCGGGTGCTCCGGTTTCCTCCCACAGTCCAAAGACGTGCAGGTTAGATGGATTGGCCACGATAAATTGCCCTTAGTGTCCAAAAAGGTTAGGAGGGGTTATTGGGTTACGGGGATAGCTGGAGGCGTGGGACTTGAGTAGGGTCTCTTTCCAAGGGCCGGTGCAGAGTCGATGGGCTGAATGGCCTCCTTCTGCACTGTAAATTCTACGAATCTTTGATTCCATGGGGCACAGGGAGTGGACCATCACCGTCTGGGACTGGGCCACCTCCCTCTGGGACTGGGCCACCTCCCTCTGGGACTGGGCCACCGCCCTCTGGGACTGGGCCACCTCCCTCTGGGACTGGGCCACCTCCCTCTGGGACTGGGCCACCTCCCTCTGGGACTGGGCCATCTCCCTCTGGGACTGGGCCACCTCCCTCTGGGACTGGGCCACCTCCCTCTGGGACAGGGCCACCTCCCTCTGGGACAGGGCCACCTGCCTCTGGGACTGGGCCACCTCCCTCTGGGACTGGGCCACCTGCCTCTGGGACTGGGCCACCTCCCTCTGGGACAGGGCCACCTCCCTCTGGCTCTGGGTCACCTCCCTCTGGGACAGGGCCACCTGTCTCTGGGACTGGGCCACCTGTCTCTGGGACAGGGCCACCTGTCTCTGGGACAGGGCCACCTCCCTCTGGGACAGGGCCACCTCCCTCTGGGACAGAGCCACCTGTCGCTGGGACTGGGCCACCTGCCTCTGGGACAGAGCCACCTCCCTCTGGGACTGGGCCACCTCCCTCTGGGACAGGGCCACCTGTCTCTGGGACAGAGCCACCTCCCTCTGGGACAGAGCCACCTGTCTCTGGGACAGAGCCACCTGTCGCTGGGACTGGGCCACCAGCTTTTGTACCCAGAGGGTGGTTATGGTCTGGAACGCGCGGCCTGGGAGGGGGGTGAGGGTCTGGAACGCGCTGCCTGGGAGGGGGGTGAGGGTCTGGAACGCACTGCCTGGGAGGGTGGTGAGGGTCTGGAACACACGGCCTGGGAGGGTGGTGACGGTCTGGAACGCGCTGCCTGGGAGGGGGGTGAGGGTCTGGAACGCACTGCCTGGGAGGGTGGTGAGGGTCTGGAACGCGCTGCCTGGGAGGGTGGTGAGGGTCTGGAACGCGCTGCCTGGGAGGGTGGTGAGGGTCTGGAACGCACTGTCTGGGAGGGTGGTGAGGGTCTGGAACGCGCTGCCTGGGAGGGTGGTGAGGGTCTGGAACGCACTGTCTGGGAGGGGGGTGAGGGTCTGGAACGCGCTGCCTGGGAGGGTGGTGAGGGTCTGGGATGCGCTGCCTGGGAGGGTGGTGACGGTCTGGAACGCGCTGCCTGGGAGGGGGGTGAGGGTCTGGAACGCACTGCCTGGGAGGGTGGTGAGGGTCTGGAACGCGCTGCCTGGGAGGGTGGTGAGGGTCTGGAACGCGCTGCCTGGGAGGGTGGTGAGGGTCTGGAACGCACTGTCTGGGAGGGGGGTGAGGGTCTGGAACGCGCTGCCTGGGAGGGTGGTGAGGGTCTGGAACGCACTGCCTGGGAGGGGGGTGAGGGTCTGGAACGCGCTGCCTGGGAGGGGGGTGAGGGTCTGGAACACACTGCCTGGGAGGGGGGTGAGGGTCTGGAACACACGGCCTGGGAGGGGGGTGAGGGTCTGGAACACGCTGCCTGGGAGGGGGGTGAGGGTCTGGAACACACGGCCTGGGAGGGGGGTGAGGGTCTGGAACGCGCTGCCTGGGAGGGGGGTGAGGGTCTGGAACGCGCTGCCCGGGAGGGTGGTGAGGGTCTGGAACGCACGGCCTGGGAGGGGGGTGAGGGTCTGGAACACGCTGCCTGGGAGGGGGGTGAGGGTCTGGAACACACGGCCTGGGAGGGGGGTGAGGGTCTGGAACGCGCTGCCTGGGAGGGGGGTGAGGGTCTGGAACGCGCTGCCTGGGAGGGTGGTGAGGGTCTGGGACGCACTGTCTGGGAGGGTGGTGAGGGTCTGGAACGTGCTGCCTGGGACGGTGGTGAGGGTCTGGAACACACGGCCTGGGAGGGTGGTGAGGGTCTGGAACGCACGGCCTGGGAGGGTGGTGAGGGTCTGGAACGCACGGCCTGGGAGGGGGGGGAGAGGTGGGTTGCCTCACATCCTTTAAAAATACCCGGATGAGTATTTGGCACATCGGAACATTCGAGGCTGTGGGCCATGAGCTGGCCAATGGGATTGGGTGGGCAGGCCAGCTGTTTTTCAATGTCACGGCCTCTTCTACCCTGAATTATTCTGTGATTCTCTGAACATGCTGGTGATTCTCCTCTGCAGCCTCTCCATTGCAATCACATCCTTCCCAGAATGTGGTGGCCACATCTGTACCCAGTGCTCCAGCTGTGGCCTGACCGGTGTTTTGTACAGCTTCACATCTGCACCCAGTGCTCCAGCTGTGGCCTGACCGGTGTTCTGTACAGCTTCACATCTGTACCCAGTGCTCCAGCTGTGGCCTGACCGGTGTTCTGTACAGCTTCACATCTGCACCCAGTGCTCCAGCTGTGGCCTGACCGGTGTTCTGTACAGCTTCACATCTGCACCCAGTGCTCCAGCTGTGGCCTGACTGGTGTTTTGTACAGCTTCACATCTGTACCCAGTGCTCCAGCTGTGGCCTGACCGGTGTTTTGTACAGCTTCACATCTGCACCCAGTGCTCCAGCTGTGGCCTGACCGGTGTTCTGTACAGCTTCACATCTGCACCCAGTGCTCCAGCTGTGGCCTGACCGGTGTTCTGTACAGCTTCACATCTGCACCCAGTGCTCCAGCTGTGGCCTGACTGGTGTTTTGTACAGCTTCACATCTGCACCCAGTGCTCCAGCTGTGGCCTGACCGGTGTTCTGTACAGCTTCACATCTGCACCCAGTGCTCCAGCTGTGGCCTGACCGGTGTTCTGCACAGCTTCACATCTGCACCCAGTGCTCCAGCTGTGGCCTGACCGGTGTTCTGTACAGCTTCACATCTGCACCCAGTGCTCCAGCTGTGGCCTGACCGGTGTTCTGTACAGCTTCACATCTGCACCCAGTGCTCCAGCTGTGGCCTGACCGGTGTTGTGTACAGCTTCACATCTGCACCCAGTGCTCCAGCTGTGGCCTGACCGGTGTTGTGTACAGCTTCACATCTGCACCCAGTGCTCCAGCTGTGGCCTGACTGGTGTTCTGTGCAGCTTCACATCTGCACCCAGTGCTCCAGCTGTGGCCTGACCGGTGTTCTGTGCAGCTTCACCACAACCTCGCTGCTCTTATATTCTGAGCCTCGGTTAATAAAGGCCTGAATCACATAGGCTTTCTTTTTAAAAAAAATGTATTTTATTACAGACATGTATCAAAGCAAGTTACAGCAAATAAACATCCCGGGAAACATACTTCCCAACAGTCTGCACAGATTTCCCACATTTTTCACCCCCCCCCCCCCCCCCAACGACGAACAGCTCCTTAAACACGGTCACAAACATCCCCCACCTATTCTCAAACTCCCCTGCTCAGCCCCTTCTCTAACCTCAGGAAGCCGTACAAGTCACCCAGCCAAGCCGCTACCCCCGGTGGCGATGCCGACCGCCACTCCAGCAAAATTTGTCGCTGTGCAATCAGAGAGACGAAGGCCACGACAGCGACCTTCCTCCTCTCCATGAGCTCCGGCTTCTCTGAAACCGGCACTTCTTGAGGTAAGCTGACAACGTGCCTTTGAAGCACTTCCTTTGTCCTCTTGTCCAGGATCCTTCCCTGAGTTGGGTGAAGAAGATTTGCTTTGGTGTTGGGACTTTGAGATCCTCAGCGGCCCAGCAGAGTTGGTTTTGGACGATCGTGGCCTCAATGCTGCTCCTGGCTCCTGCAAGGATGCTGATGATGAAGAGTAGACTTACAGGGTGGTAACTGGCCGAGTTGGATTTGTCCTGTTTCTTGTGTTCAGGACACAGCTGGGCAATTTACCCCATTGCCGGGTAGATGCCAGTGTTGTAGCTGCACTGGAACGGCTTGGCTAGGGGTGCGGCAAGTCATGGAGCACAAGTCTTCAGTACTCTTGCCGGGATATTGTCAGGGCCCACAGCCTTTGCAGTGTCCAGTGCCTTCAGCTGTTTCTCGATATCACCTGGAGTGAATCGTACTGGCTGAAGTCTGCCATCTGTGATGCTGGGGACCTCCGGAGGAGACCGAGATGGAGCATCTACTCTTGTTGAAGATGGCTGGAAATCCTTTCGCCTGATCGTTTGGACAGATGTGTGTTTGATGGTTGTTATTCTGATTCACGTTGACGAGCAGATGGATCTGGGGAAAGAGATTGACAAATCACAAAGTAATGAGGGACGTTAAGAGGGCCTTAAAGAGACAGGCGTCTGGGCAAGTTTCTCGAGGGGTAGGATTGAAAAGCGGCAGAATTCTGTCAAATTCCTACGGAGCTGAATCTGGCTGTGGAGAATTTACACGGTTCCCGTCTTGATTTTCCAACATTCCGACTGAGGCACAAGAGACGAGTGATAGAGACCATAGGGAATGGGAATAATGTGGGAATAATGTCCATTCACTCCGATAGGGAATGGGCAAAATGTCTATTCGCTCCGATAGGGAATGGGAATAACGTCCATTCGCTCCGATAGGGAATGGGAATAATGTCTATTCGCTCCGATAGGGAATGGGAATAATCTCCATTCGCTCCGATAGGGAATGGGGAGAATGTTGATTCGCTCCGATTGGGAATGGGATTAATCTCCATTCGCTCCGATAGGGAATGGGAATAACTTCCATTCGCTCCGATAGGGAATGAGAATAACTTCCATTCGCTCCGAATGGGAATGAGAATAATGTCCATTCGCTCCGATAGGGAATGGAAATAATGTCCATTCACCCCGATAGGGAATGGGAATAATGTCCATTCGCTCCGATTGGGAATGGGCAAAATGTCTATTAGCTCCGATAGGGAATGGGAATAACGTCCATTCACTCCGATAGGGAATGGGAATAATGTCCATTCGTTTAGACAGGGAATGGGAATAATGTCCATTCGCTCCAATACGGAATGGTGAGAATGTTGATTCGCTCCGATAGGGAATGGGGAGAATGTTGATTCGCTCCGATAGGGAATGGGGAGAATGTTGATTCGCTCCGATAGGGAATGGGAATAATGTCCATTCACTCCGATAGGGAATGGGAATAATGTCCATTCGCTCCGATAGGGAATATGGAGAATGTCCATTCGCTCCGATAGGGAATGGGAATAATGTCCATTTGTTCCGGTAGGGAATGGGGGTAATGTCAATTCGCTCCGATGGCGAATGGGAATAATGTACATTCGCTCCGATAGGGAATGGGAATAATGTCCATTCACTCCGATAGGGAATGGGAATAACATCCGTTCGCTCCGATAGGGAATGGGGGGGAATGTCCATTCTCCCCGATAGGGAACGGGAATAATGTCCATTCGCTCCGATAGGGAATGGGAATAATGTCCATTCACTCTGATAGGGAATGGGAAAAATGTCCATTCGCTCCGATAGGGAATGGAAATAATGTCCATTCACCCCGATAGGGAATGGGAATAATGTCCATTCGCTCCGATAGGGAATGGGGAGAATGTCCATTCGCTCCGATAGGGAATGGGAATAACGTCCATTCGCTCCGATAGGGAATGGGAATAATATCTATTCGCTCCGATAGGGAATGGGAATAATCTCCATTCGCTCCGATAGGGAATGGGGAGAATGTTGATTCGCTCCGATAGGGAATGGGAATAATGTCCATTCACTCCGATAGGGAATGGGAATAATGTCCATTCGCTCCGATAGGGAATATGGAGAATGTCCATTCGCTCCGATAGGGAATGGGAACAATGTCCATTCGCTCCGATAGGGAATGGGGAGAATGTAAATTTGCTCCGATAGGGAATGGGAATAATGTCCATTTGTTGCGATAGGGAATGGGGGTAATGTCCATTCGCTCCGATAGGGAATGGGAATAATGTCCATTCGCTCCGGTAGGGAATGGGAATAATGTCAATTTGCTCCGATAGGGAATGGGGGTAATGTCCATTCGCTCCGATAGGGAATGGGAATAATGTCCATTCGCTCCGATAGGGAATGGGAATAATGTCCATTCGCTCCGATAGGGAATGGGAATAACGTCCATTCGCTCCGATAGGGTATGGGAATAATGTCCATTCGCTCTGATAGTGAATGGGAATAATGTCCATTCACTCCGATAGGGAATGGGAATAATGTCCATTCGCTCCGATAGGGAATGGGAATAATGTCCATTCGCTCCGATAGGGAATGGGAATAACGTCCATTCGCTCCGATAGTGTATGGGAATAATGTCCATTCGCTCTGATAGTGAATGGGAATAATGTCCATTCACTCCGATAGGGAATGGGAATAATGTACATTCGCTCCGATAGGGAATGGGAATAATGTCCATTCGCTCCGATTGGGAATGGGAATAACGTCCATTCGCTCCGATAGGGAATGGGAATAACGTCCATTCGCTCCGATAGGGAATGGGAATAACGTCCATTCGCTCCGATAGGGTATGGGAATAATGTCCATTCGCTCCGATAGGGAATGGGAATAATGTCCATTCGCTCTGAATGGGGAAATGTCCATTCGCTCTGATAGGGAATGGGAATAATGTCCATTCGCTCCCATAGGGAATGGGAATAACGTCCATTCGCTCTGATAGGGAATGGGAATAATATCCATTCGCTCCGATAGGGAATGGGAATAACGTCCATTCGCTCCGATAGGGAATGGGAATAATGTCCATTCGTTTAGACAGGGAATGGGAATAATGTCCATTCGCTCCAATACGGAATGGTGAGAATGTTAATTCGCTCCGATAGGGAATGGGAATAATGTCCATTCACTCCGATAGGGAATGGGGAGAATGTTAATTCGCTCCGATAGGGAATGGGGAGAATGTTGATTCGCTCCGATAGGGAATGGGAATAATGTCCATTCACTCCGATAGGGAATGGGAATAATGTCCATTCGCTCCGATAGGGAATATGGAGAATTTCCATTCGCTCCGATAGGGAATGGGAATGATGCCCATGCGCTCCGATCGGGAATGGGAATAATGTCCATTCGCTCCGATAGGGAATGGGAATAATGTCCATTCGCTCCGATAGGGAATGGGAATGATGCCCATTCGCTCCGATCGGGAATGGAAATAATGTCCATTTGTTCCGGTAGGGAACGGGGAGAATGTAAATTCGCTCCGATGGCGAATGGGAATAATGTACATTCGCTCCGATAGGGAATGGGAATAATGTACATTCGCTCCAATAGGGAATGGGAATAATGTCAATTCGCTCCGATAGGGAATGGGAATAATGTACATTCGCTCCGATAGGGAATGGGAATAATGTCAATTCGCTCCGATAGGGAATGGGGGTAATGTCCATTCGCTCCGATAGGGAATGGGAATAATGTCCATTCGCTCCGATAGGGAATGGGAATAATGTCCATTCGCTCCAAATGGGAATAATGTCCATTCGCTCCGAATGGGGGAATGTCCATTCGCTCCCATAGGGAATGGGAATAATGTACATTCGCTCCCATAGGGAATGGGAATAATGTTCATTCGCTCCGATAGGGATTGGGAATAATGTCCATTCGCTCTAAATGGTAATAATGTCCATTCGCTCCCATAGGGAATGGGAATAATGTCCATTCGCTCCCATAGGGAATGGGAATAATGTATATTTGCTCCGATAGGGAATGGGAACAATGTCCATTCGCTCCGATAGGGAATGGGATTAACGTCCATTCGCTCCGATAGGGAATGGGAATAATGTTCATTCGCCCCGATAGGTAATGGGGAGAATGTCCATTCGCTCCGATAGGGAATGGGAATAGTGTCCATTCGCTCCAATACGGAATGGCGAGAATGTCAATTTGCTCCGATAAGGAATGGGAATAATGTCCATTCGCTCCGATAGTGAATGGGGGTAATGTCAATTCGCTCCGATAGGGAATGGGAATAATGTCCATTCGCTCCGATAGGGAATGGGAATATTGTCCATTCGTTGCGATAGGTAATGGGGGTAATGTCACTTCGCTCCGATACGGAATGGGAATAATGTACATTCGTTTAGACAGGGAATGGGAATAATGTCCATTCGCTCCAATACGGAATGGTGAGAATGTTAATTCGCTCCGATAGGGAATGGGAATAATGTCCATTCACTCCGATAGGGAATGGGGAGAATGTTAATTCGCTCCGATAGGGAATGGGGAGAATGTTGATTCGCTCCGATAGGGAATGGGAATAATGTCCGTTCACTCCGATAGGGAATGGGAATAATGTCCATTCGCTCCGATAGGGAATATGGAGAATTTCCATTCGCTCCGATAGGGAATGGGAATGATGCCCATGCGCTCCGATCGGGAATGGGAATAATGTCCATTCGCTCCGATAGGGAATGGGAATAATGTCCATTCGCTCCGATAGGGAATGGGAATGATGCCCATTCGCTCCGATCGGGAATGGAAATAATGTCCATTTGTTCCGGTAGGGAACGGGGAGAATGTAAATCCGCTCCGATGGCGAATGGGAATAATGTACATTCGCTCCGATAGGGAATGGGAATAATGTACATTCGCTCCGATAGGGACTGGGAATAATGTCAATTCGCTCCGATAGGGAATGGGGGTAATGTCCATTTGCTCCGATAGGGAATGGGAATAATGTCCATTCGCTCCGATAGGGAATGGGAATAATGTCCATTCGCTCCAAATGGGAATAATGTCCATTCGCTCCGAATGGGGAATGTCCATTCGCTCCCATAGGGAATGGGAATAATGTACATTCGCTCCCATAGGGAATGGGAATAATGTTCATTCGCTCCGATAGGGATTGGGAATAATGTCCATTCGCTCCCATAGGGAATGGGAATAATGTCTATTCGCTCCCATAGGGAATGGGAATAATGTATATTTGCTCCGATAGGGAATGGGAACAATGTCCATTCGCTCCGATAGGGAATGGGATTAACGTCCATTCGCTCCGATAGGGAATGGGAATAATGTTCATTCGCCCCGATAGGTAATGGGGAGAATGTCCATTCGCTCCGATAGGGAATGGGAATAATGTCCATTCGCTCCAATACGGAATGGCGAGAATGTCAATTTGCTCCGATAAGGAATGGGAATAATGTCCATTCGCTCCGATAGTGAATGGGAATATTGTCCATTCGTTGCGATAGGTAATGGGGGTAATGTCACTTCGCTCCGATACGGAATGGGAATAATGTACATTCGCTCCGATAGGGAATGGGAATAATGTCCATTCGCTCCGATAGGGAATGGGAATAATGTCCATTCGCTCCGATAGGGAATGGGAATATTGTCCATTCGTTGCGATAGGTAATGGGGGTAATGTCACTTCGCTCCGATACGGAATGGGAATAATGTACATTCGCTCCGATAGGGAATGGAAAGAATGTCCATCCGTTCCGATAGGGAATGGGGAGAATGTGAATTCGCTCCGATGGGGAATGGGAATAATATCCATTCGTTGCGATAGGGAATGGGGTTAATGTCAATTCGCTCCGATAGGGAATGGGAATAATGTACATTCGCTCCGAATGGGGGAATGTCCATTCGCTCCCATAGGGAATGGGAATAATGTCAATTTGCTCCCATAGGGAATGTGAATAATGTCCATTTGCTCCCATAGGGAATGTGAATAATGTCCATTTGCTCCGATAGGGAATGTGAATAATGTCCATTCGCTCCGATAGGGAATGGGAATAACGTCCATTCGCTCCGATAGGGAATGGGAATAATGTCCATTCGCTCCTAAAGGGAATGGGAATAATGTCCATTCACTCTGATAGGGAATGGGAATAATGTCCAATCACCCCGATAGGGAATGGGAATAATGTCCATTCGCTCCGATAGGGAATGGGAATAACGTCCATTCGCTCCGATAGGGAATGGGAATAATGTCCATTCGCTCCGAAAGGGAATGGGAATAATCTCCATTCGCTCCGATAGGGAATGGGAATAACGTCCATTCGCTACGATAGTGGATGGGAATAATGTCCATTCGCTCCTATAGTGAATGGGGAGAATGTTGATTCGCTCCGATAGGGAATGGGAATAATGTCCATTCGCTACGATAGGGAACGGGGAGAATGTACATTCGCTCCGATTGGGAATGGGATTAATGTCCATTCACTCCAATAGGGAATGGGAATAATGTCCATTCTCTCCGATAGGGAATGGGAATAATGTCCATTCGCTCCGATAGGGAATGGGAATAATGTCCATTCGCTCCGATAGGGAATGGGAATAATGTCCGTTCGCTCTGATAGGGAATGGGAATAACGTCCATTCGTTCCGATAGGGAATGGGAATAACGTCCATTTGCTCCGATAGGGAATGGAAATAATGTCCATTCGCTCCAATAGGGAATGGGAATAATCTCCATTCGCTCCGATAGGGAATGGGGAGAATGTTGATTCGCTCCGATAGGGAACGGGGAGAATGTTGATTCGCTCCGATAGGGAATGGGATTAATGTCTATTCGCTCCAATAGGGAATGGGAATAATGTCCACTCTCTCCGATAGGGAATGGGAATAATGTCCATTCGCTCCGAATGGGGGAATGGGAATAATGTCCATTCGCTCCAATAGGGAATGGGAATAATCTCCATTCGCTCCGATAGGGAATGGGGAGAATGTTGATTCGCTCCGATAGGGAACGGGGAGAATGTACATTCGCTACGAAAGGGAATGGGAATAATGTCCATTCGCTCCGATAGGGAATGGGAATAATGTCTATTCGCTCCGATAGGGAATGGGAATAATCTCCATTCGCTCCGATAGGGAATGGGGAGAATGTTGATTCGCTCCGATAGTGAATGGGGAGAATGTTGATTCGCTCCGATAGGGAACGGGGAGAATGTACATTCGCTACGAAAGGGAACGGGGAGAATGTACATTCGCTCCGATTGGGAATGGGATTAATGTCTATTCGCTCCAATAGGGAATGGGAATAATGTCCACTCTCTCCGATAGGGAATGGGAATAATGTCCATTCGCTCCGAATGGGGGAATGGGAATAATGTCCATTCGCTCCCATAGGGAATGGGAATAATGTCCATTCGCTCCGATAGGGAATGGGAATAATGTCCATTCGCTCCAAATTGGAATAATGTCCATTCGCTCCCATAGGGAATGGGAATAATGTCCAGTCGCTCCCATAGGGAATTTGAATAATGTCCATTCGCTCCGATAGGGTATGGGAATAATGTGCATTCGCTCCGATAGGGAATGGGAATAATGTCCATTCACTCTGATAGGGAATGGGAATAATGTGCATTCGCTCCGATAGGGAATGGGAATAATGTCCATTCACTCTGATAGGGAATGGGAATAATGTCCATTCACCCCGATAGGGAATGGGAATAATGTCTATTCGCTCCGATAGTGGATGGGAATAATGTCCATTCGCTCCTATAGTGAATGGGGAGAATGTTGATTCGCTCCGATAGGGAATGGGAATAATGTCCATTCGCTACGATAGGGAACGGGGAGGATGTACATTCGCTCCGATTGGGAATGGGATTAATGTCCATTCACTCCAATAGGGAATGGGAATAATGTCCATTCTCTCCGATATGGAATGGGAATAATGTCCATTCGCTCCGATAGGGAATGGGAATAATGTCCATTCGCTCCGATAGGGAATGGGAATAATGTCCGTTCGCTCTGATAGGGAATGGGAATAACGTCCATTCGTTCCGATAGGGAATGGGAATAACGTCCATTTGCTCCGATAGGGAATGGAAATAATGTCCATTCGCTCCAATAGGGAATGGGAATAATCTCCATTCGCTCCGATAGGGAATGGGGAGAATGTTGATTCGCTCCGATAGTGAATGGGGTGAATGTTGATTCGCTCCGATAGGGAATGGGAATAATGTCCATTCGCTACGAAAGGGAACGGGGAGAATGTACATTTGCTCCGATTGGGAATGGGATTAATGTCTATTCGCTCCAATAGGGAATGGGAATAATGTCCACTCTCTCCGATAGGGAATGGGAATAATGTCTATTCGCTCCGACAGGGAATGGGAATAATGTCCATTCGCTCCGAATGGGGGAATGGGAATAATGTCCATTCGCTCCGATAGGGAATGGGAATAATGTCCATTCGCTCCAAATTGGAATAACGTCCATTCGCTCCCATAGGGAATGGGAATAATGTCCATTCGCTCCGATAGGGAATGGGAATAATGTCCATTCGCTCCAAATTGGAATAATGTCCATTCGCTCCGGGGAATGGGAATAATGTCCAGTCGCTCCCATAGGGAATTTGAATAATGTCCATTCGCTCCGATAGGGTATGGGAATAATGTGCATTCGCTCCGATAGGGAATGGGAATAATGTCCATTCACCCCGATAGGGAATGGGAATAATGTCCATTCGCTCCGATAGGGAATGGGAATAATGTCCATTCGCTCCAAATTGGAATAATGTCCATTCGCTCCCATAGGGAATGGGAATAATGTCCATTCGCTCCAAATTGGAATAATGTCCATTCGCTCCGGGGAATGGGAATAATGTCCAGTCGCTCCCATAGGGAATTTGAATAATGTCCATTCGCTCCGATAGGGTATGGGAATAATGTGCATTCGCTCCGATAGGGAATGGGAATAATGTCCATTCACCCCGATAGGGAATGGGAATAATGTCCATTCGCTCCGATAGGGAATGGGAATAATGTCCATTCGCTCCGATAGGGAATGGGAATAATGTCTATTCGCTCCGAAAGGGAATGGGAATAATGTCCATTCGCTCCCATAGGGAATGGGAATAATGTCCATTCGCTCCGATAGGGAATGGGAATAATGTCTATTCGCTCCGATAGGGAATGGGAATAATGTCCATTCGCTCCGAAAGGGAATGGGAATAATCTCCATTCGCTTCGATTGGGAATGGGGAGAATGTTGATTCGCTCCGATAGGGAATGGGTAGAATGTTGATTCGCTCCGATACGGAATGGGAATAATGTCCATTCGCTACGATAGGGAACTGGGAGAATGTATATTCGCTACGATTGGGAATGGGATTAATGTCCATTCGCTCCGATAGGGAATGGGAATAATGTCCATTCGCTCCAAATGGGAATAATGTCCATTCGCTCCAATAGGGAATGGGAATAACGTCCCTTCGCTCCGATAGGGAATGGGAATAATGTCCATTCGCTCCGATAGGGAATGGGAATAACGTCCAATCGCTCCGATAGGGAATGGGAATAATGTCCATTCGCTCCAAATGGGAATAATGTCCATTCGCTCCGAATGGGGGAATGTCCATTCGCTCCCATAGGGAATGGGAATAATGTCCATTCGCTCCCATAGGGAATGGGAATAATGTCCATTCGCTCCGATAGGGAATGGGAATAATGTCCATTCGCTCCGATAGGGAATGGGAATAATGTACATTCGCTCCAAATTGGAATAATGTCCATTCGCTCCGATAGGGAATATGGAGAATTTCCATTCGCTCCGATAGGGAATGGGAATGATGCCCATGCGCTCCGATCGGGAATGGGAATAATGTCCATTCGCTCCGATAGGGAATGGGAATAATGTCCATTCGCTCCGATAGGGAATGGGAATGATGCCCATTCGCTCCGATCGGGAATGGAAATAATGTCCATTTGTTCCGGTAGGGAACGGGGAGAATGTAAATCCGCTCCGATGGCGAATGGGAATAATGTACATTCGCTCCGATAGGGAATGGGAATAATGTACATTCGCTCCGATAGGGACTGGGAATAATGTCAATTCGCTCCGATAGGGAATGGGGGTAATGTCCATTTGCTCCGATAGGGAATGGGAATAATGTCCATTCGCTCCGATAGGGAATGGGAATAATGTCCATTCGCTCCAAATGGGAATAATGTCCATTCGCTCCGAATGGGGGAATGTCCATTCGCTCCCATAGGGAATGGGAATAATGTACATTCGCTCCCATAGGGAATGGGAATAATGTTCATTCGCTCCGATAGGGATTGGGAATAATGTCCATTCGCTCCCATAGGGAATGGGAATAATGTCCATTCGCTCCCATAGGGAATGGGAATAATGTATATTTGCTCCGATAGGGAATGGGAACAATGTCCATTCGCTCCGATAGGGAATGGGATTAACGTCCATTCGCTCCGATAGGGAATGGGAATAATGTTCATTCGCCCCGATAGGTAATGGGGAGAATGTCCATTCGCTCCGATAGGGAATGGGAATAATGTCCATTCGCTCCAATACGGAATGGCGAGAATGTCAATTTGCTCCGATAAGGAATGGGAATAATGTCCATTCGCTCCGATAGTGAATGGGAATATTGTCCATTCGTTGCGATAGGTAATGGGGGTAATGTCACTTCGCTCCGATACGGAATGGGAATAATGTACATTCGCTCCGATAGGGAATGGGAATAATGTCCATTCGCTCCGATAGGGAATGGGAATAATGTCCATTCGCTCCGATAGGGAATGGGAATATTGTCCATTCGTTGCGATAGGTAATGGGGGTAATGTCACTTCGCTCCGATACGGAATGGGAATAATGTACATTCGCTCCGATAGGGAATGGAAAGAATGTCCATCCGTTCCGATAGGGAATGGGGAGAATGTGAATTCGCTCCGATGGGGAATGGGAATAATATCCATTCGTTGCGATAGGGAATGGGGTTAATGTCAATTCGCTCCGATAGGGAATGGGAATAATGTACATTCGCTCCGAATGGGTTAATGTCCATTCGCTCCCATAGGGAATGGGAATAATGTCCATTTGCTCCCATAGGGAATGTGAATAATGTCCATTTGCTCCCATAGGGAATGTGAATAATGTCCATTTGCTCCGATAGGGAATGGGAATAATGTCCATTCGCTCCGATAGGGAATGGGAATAACGTCCATTCGCTCCGATAGGGAATGGGAATAATGTCCATTCGCTCCTAAAGGGAATGGGAATAATGTCCATTCACTCTGATAGGGAATGGGAATAATGTCCAATCACCCCGATAGGGAATGGGAATAATGTCCATTCGCTCCGATAGGGAATGGGAATAACGTCCATTCGCTCCGATAGGGAATGGGAATAATGTCCATTCGCTCCGAAAGGGAATGGGAATAATCTCCATTCGCTCCGATAGGGAATGGGAATAACGTCCATTCGCTACGATAGTGGATGGGAATAATGTCCATTCGCTCCTATAGTGAATGGGGAGAATGTTGATTCGCTCCGATAGGGAATGGGAATAATGTCCATTCGCTACGATAGGGAACGGGGAGAATGTACATTCGCTCCGATTGGGAATGGGATTAATGTCCATTCACTCCAATAGGGAATGGGAATAATGTCCATTCTCTCCGATAGGGAATGGGAATAATGTCCATTCGCTCCGATAGGGAATGGGAATAATGTCCATTCGCTCCGATAGGGAATGGGAATAATGTCCGTTCGCTCTGATAGGGAATGGGAATAACGTCCATTCGTTCCGATAGGGAATGGGAATAACGTCCATTTGCTCCGATAGGGAATGGAAATAATGTCCATTCGCTCCAATAGGGAATGGGAATAATCTCCATTCGCTCCGATAGGGAATGGGGAGAATGTTGATTCGCTCCGATAGGGAACGGGGAGAATGTTGATTCGCTCCGATAGGGAATGGGATTAATGTCTATTCGCTCCAATAGGGAATGGGAATAATGTCCACTCTCTCCGATAGGGAATGGGAATAATGTCCATTCGCTCCGAATGGGGGAATGGGAATAATGTCCATTCGCTCCAATAGGGAATGGGAATAATCTCCATTCGCTCCGATAGGGAATGGGGAGAATGTTGATTCGCTCCGATAGGGAACGGGGAGAATGTACATTCGCTACGAAAGGGAATGGGAATAATGTCCATTCGCTCCGATAGGGAATGGGAATAATGTCCATTCGCTCCGATAGGGAATGGGAATAATCTCCATTCGCTCCGATAGGGAATGGGGAGAATGTTGATTCGCTCCGATAGTGAATGGGGAGAATGTTGATTCGCTCCGATAGGGAACGGGGAGAATGTACATTCGCTACGAAAGGGAACGGGGAGAATGTACATTCGCTCCGATTGGGAATGGGATTAATGTCTATTCGCTCCAATAGGGAATGGGAATAATGTCCACTCTCTCCGATAGGGAATGGGAATAATGTCCATTCGCTCCGAATGGGGGAATGGGAATAATGTCCATTCGCTCCCATAGGGAATGGGAATAATGTCCATTCGCTCCGATAGGGAATGGGAATAATGTCCATTCGCTCCAAATTGGAATAATGTCCATTCGCTCCCATAGGGAATGGGAATAATGTCCAGTCGCTCCCATAAGGAATTTGAATAATGTCCATTCGCTCCGATAGGGTATGGGAATAATGTGCATTCGCTCCGATAGGGAATGGGAATAATGTCCATTCACTCTGATAGGGAATGGGAATAATGTGCATTCGCTCCGATAGGGAATGGGAATAACGTCCATTCGCTCCGATAGGGAATGGGAATAATGTCCATTCACCCCGATAGGGAATGGGAATAATGTCTATTCGCTCCGATAGTGGATGGGAATAATGTCCATTCGCTCCTATAGTGAATGGGGAGAATGTTGATTCGCTCCGATAGGGAATGGGAATAATGTCCATTCGCTACGATAGGGAACGGGGAGGATGTACATTCGCTCCGATTGGGAATGGGATTAATGTCCATTCACTCCAATAGGGAATGGGAATAATGTCCATTCTCTCCGATAGGGAATGGGAATAATGTCCATTCGCTCCGATAGGGAATGGGAATAATGTCCATTCGCTCCGATAGGGAATGGGAATAATGTCCGTTCGCTCTGATAGGGAATGGGAATAACGTCCATTCGTTCCGATAGGGAATGGGAATAACGTCCATTTGCTCCGATAGGGAATGGAAATAATGTCCATTCGCTCCAATAGGGAATGGGAATAATCTCCATTCGCTCCGATAGGGAATGGGGAGAATGTTGATTCGCTCCGATAGTGAATGGGGTGAATGTTGATTCGCTCCGATAGGGAATGGGAATAATGTCCATTCGCTACGAAAGGGAACGGGGAGAATGTACATTTGCTCCGATTGGGAATGGGATTAATGTCTATTCGCTCCAATAGGGAATGGGAATAATGTCCACTCTCTCCGATAGGGAATGAGAATAATGTCTATTCGCTCCGACAGGGAATGGGAATAATGTCCATTCGCTCCGAATGGGGGAATGGGAATAATGTCCATTCGCTCCGATAGGGAATGGGAATAATGTCCATTCGCTCCAAATTGGAATAATGTCCATTCGCTCCCATAGGGAATGGGAATAATGTCCATTCGCTCCGATAGGGAATGGGAATAATGTCCATTCGCTCCAAATTGGAATAATGTCCATTCGCTCCGGGGAATGGGAATAATGTCCAGTCGCTCCCATAGGGAATTTGAATAATGTCCATTCGCTCCGATAGGGTATGGGAATAATGTGCATTCGCTCCGATAGGGAATGGGAATAATGTCCATTCACCCCGATAGGGAATGGGAATAATGTCCATTCGCTCCGATAGGGAATGGGAATAATGTCCATTCGCTCCAAATTGGAATAATGTCCATTCGCTCCCATAGGGAATGGGAATAATGTCCATTCGCTCCAAATTGGAATAATGTCCATTCGCTCCGGGGAATGGGAATAATGTCCAGTCGCTCCCATAGGGAATTTGAATAATGTCCATTCGCTCCGATAGGGTATGGGAATAATGTGCATTCGCTCCGATAGGGAATGGGAATAATGTCCATTCACCCCGATAGGGAATGGGAATAATGTCCATTCGCTCCGATAGGGAATGGGAATAATGTCCATTCGCTCCGATAGGGAATGGGAATAATGTCTATTCGCTCCGAAAGGGAATGGGAATAATGTCCATTCGCTCCCATAGGGAATGGGAATAATGTCCATTCGCTCCGATAGGGAATGGGAATAATGTCTATTCGCTCCGATAGGGAATGGGAATAATGTCCATTCGCTCCGAAAGGGAATGGGAATAATCTCCATTCGCTTCGATTGGGAATGGGGAGAATGTTGATTCGCTCCGATAGGGAATGGGTAGAATGTTGATTCGCTCCGATACGGAATGGGAATAATGTCCATTCGCTACGATAGGGAACTGGGAGAATATATATTCGCTACGATTGGGAATGGGATTAATGTCCATTCGCTCCGATAGGGAATGGGAATAATGTCCATTCGCTCCAAATGGGAATAATGTCCATTCGCTCCAATAGGGAATGGGAATAACGTCCCTTCGCTCCGATAGGGAATGGGAATAATGTCCATTCGCTCCGATAGGGAATGGGAATAACGTCCAATCGCTCCGATAGGGAATGGGAATAATGTCCATTCGCTCCAAATGGGAATAATGTCCATTCGCTCCGAATGGGGGAATGTCCATTCGCTCCCATAGGGAATGGGAATAATGTACATTCGCTCCCATAGGGAATGGGAATAATGTTCATTCGCTCCGATAGGGATTGGGAATAATGTCCATTCGCTCCCATAGGGAATGGGAATAATGTCCATTCGCTCCCATAGGGAATGGGAATAATGTATATTTGCTCCGATAGGGAATGGGAACAATGTCCATTCGCTCCGATAGGGAATGGGATTAACGTCCATTCGCTCCGATAGGGAATGGGAATAATGTTCATTCGCCCCGATAGGTAATGGGGAGAATGTCCATTCGCTCCGATAGGGAATGGGAATAATGTCCATTCGCTCCAATACGGAATGGCGAGAATGTCAATTTGCTCCGATAAGGAATGGGAATAATGTCCATTCGCTCCGATAGTGAATGGGAATATTGTCCATTCGTTGCGATAGGTAATGGGGGTAATGTCACTTCGCTCCGATACGGAATGGGAATAATGTACATTCGCTCCGATAGGGAATGGGAATAATGTCCATTCGCTCCGATAGGGAATGGGAATAATGTCCATTCGCTCCGATAGGGAATGGGAATATTGTCCATTCGTTGCGATAGGTAATGGGGGTAATGTCACTTCGCTCCGATACGGAATGGGAATAATGTACATTCGCTCCGATAGGGAATGGAAAGAATGTCCATCCGTTCCGATAGGGAATGGGGAGAATGTGAATTCGCTCCGATGGGGAATGGGAATAATATCCATTCGTTGCGATAGGGAATGGGGTTAATGTCAATTCGCTCCGATAGGGAATGGGAATAATGTACATTCGCTCCGAATGGGGGAATGTCCATTCGCTCCCATAGGGAATGGGAATAATGTCCATTTGCTCCCATAGGGAATGTGAATAATGTCCATTTGCTCCCATAGGGAATGTGAATAATGTCCATTTGCTCCGATAGGGAATGGGAATAATGTCCATTCGCTCCGATAGGGAATGGGAATAACGTCCATTCGCTCCGATAGGGAATGGGAATAATGTCCATTCGCTCCTAAAGGGAATGGGAATAATGTCCATTCACTCTGATAGGGAATGGGAATAATGTCCAATCACCCCGATAGGGAATGGGAATAATGTCCATTCGCTCCGATAGGGAATGGGAATAACGTCCATTCGCTCCGATAGGGAATGGGAATAATGTCCATTCGCTCCGAAAGGGAATGGGAATAATCTCCATTCGCTCCGATAGGGAATGGGAATAACGTCCATTCGCTACGATAGTGGATGGGAATAATGTCCATTCGCTCCTATAGTGAATGGGGAGAATGTTGATTCGCTCCGATAGGGAATGGGAATAATGTCCATTCGCTACGATAGGGAACGGGGAGAATGTACATTCGCTCCGATTGGGAATGGGATTAATGTCCATTCACTCCAATAGGGAATGGGAATAATGTCCATTCTCTCCGATAGGGAATGGGAATAATGTCCATTCGCTCCGATAGGGAATGGGAATAATGTCCATTCGCTCCGATAGGGAATGGGAATAATGTCCGTTCGCTCTGATAGGGAATGGGAATAACGTCCATTCGTTCCGATAGGGAATGGGAATAACGTCCATTTGCTCCGATAGGGAATGGAAATAATGTCCATTCGCTCCAATAGGGAATGGGAATAATCTCCATTCGCTCCGATAGGGAATGGGGAGAATGTTGATTCGCTCCGATAGGGAACGGGGAGAATGTTGATTCGCTCCGATAGGGAATGGGATTAATGTCTATTCGCTCCAATAGGGAATGGGAATAATGTCCACTCTCTCCGATAGGGAATGGGAATAATGTCCATTCGCTCCGAATGGGGGAATGGGAATAATGTCCATTCGCTCCAATAGGGAATGGGAATAATCTCCATTCGCTCCGATAGGGAATGGGGAGAATGTTGATTCGCTCCGATAGGGAACGGGGAGAATGTACATTCGCTACGAAAGGGAATGGGAATAATGTCCATTCGCTCCGATAGGGAATGGGAATAATGTCCATTCGCTCCGATAGGGAATGGGAATAATCTCCATTCGCTCCGATAGGGAATGGGGAGAATGTTGATTCGCTCCGATAGTGAATGGGGAGAATGTTGATTCGCTCCGATAGGGAACGGGGAGAATGTACATTCGCTACGAAAGGGAACGGGGAGAATGTACATTCGCTCCGATTGGGAATGGGATTAATGTCTATTCGCTCCAATAGGGAATGGGAATAATGTCCACTCTCTCCGATAGGGAATGGGAATAATGTCCATTCGCTCCGAATGGGGGAATGGGAATAATGTCCATTCGCTCCCATAGGGAATGGGAATAATGTCCATTCGCTCCGATAGGGAATGGGAATAATGTCCATTCGCTCCAAATTGGAATAATGTCCATTCGCTCCCATAGGGAATGGGAATAATGTCCAGTCGCTCCCATAAGGAATTTGAATAATGTCCATTCGCTCCGATAGGGTATGGGAATAATGTGCATTCGCTCCGATAGGGAATGGGAATAATGTCCATTCACTCTGATAGGGAATGGGAATAATGTGCATTCGCTCCGATAGGGAATGGGAATAACGTCCATTCGCTCCGATAGGGAATGGGAATAATGTCCATTCACCCCGATAGGGAATGGGAATAATGTCTATTCGCTCCGATAGTGGATGGGAATAATGTCCATTCGCTCCTATAGTGAATGGGGAGAATGTTGATTCGCTCCGATAGGGAATGGGAATAATGTCCATTCGCTACGATAGGGAACGGGGAGGATGTACATTCGCTCCGATTGGGAATGGGATTAATGTCCATTCACTCCAATAGGGAATGGGAATAATGTCCATTCTCTCCGATAGGGAATGGGAATAATGTCCATTCGCTCCGATAGGGAATGGGAATAATGTCCATTCGCTCCGATAGGGAATGGGAATAATGTCCGTTCGCTCTGATAGGGAATGGGAATAACGTCCATTCGTTCCGATAGGGAATGGGAATAACGTCCATTTGCTCCGATAGGGAATGGAAATAATGTCCATTCGCTCCAATAGGGAATGGGAATAATCTCCATTCGCTCCGATAGGGAATGGGGAGAATGTTGATTCGCTCCGATAGTGAATGGGGTGAATGTTGATTCGCTCCGATAGGGAATGGGAATAATGTCCATTCGCTACGAAAGGGAACGGGGAGAATGTACATTTGCTCCGATTGGGAATGGGATTAATGTCTATTCGCTCCAATAGGGAATGGGAATAATGTCCACTCTCTCCGATAGGGAATGAGAATAATGTCTATTCGCTCCGACAGGGAATGGGAATAATGTCCATTCGCTCCGAATGGGGGAATGGGAATAATGTCCATTCGCTCCGATAGGGAATGGGAATAATGTCCATTCGCTCCAAATTGGAATAATGTCCATTCGCTCCCATAGGGAATGGGAATAATGTCCATTCGCTCCGATAGGGAATGGGAATAATGTCCATTCGCTCCAAATTGGAATAATGTCCATTCGCTCCGGGGAATGGGAATAATGTCCAGTCGCTCCCATAGGGAATTTGAATAATGTCCATTCGCTCCGATAGGGTATGGGAATAATGTGCATTCGCTCCGATAGGGAATGGGAATAATGTCCATTCACCCCGATAGGGAATGGGAATAATGTCCATTCGCTCCGATAGGGAATGGGAATAATGTCCATTCGCTCCAAATTGGAATAATGTCCATTCGCTCCCATAGGGAATGGGAATAATGTCCATTCGCTCCAAATTGGAATAATGTCCATTCGCTCCGGGGAATGGGAATAATGTCCAGTCGCTCCCATAGGGAATTTGAATAATGTCCATTCGCTCCGATAGGGTATGGGAATAATGTGCATTCGCTCCGATAGGGAATGGGAATAATGTCCATTCACCCCGATAGGGAATGGGAATAATGTCCATTCGCTCCGATAGGGAATGGGAATAATGTCCATTCGCTCCGATAGGGAATGGGAATAATGTCTATTCGCTCCGAAAGGGAATGGGAATAATGTCCATTCGCTCCCATAGGGAATGGGAATAATGTCCATTCGCTCCGATAGGGAATGGGAATAATGTCTATTCGCTCCGATAGGGAATGGGAATAATGTCCATTCGCTCCGAAAGGGAATGGGAATAATCTCCATTCGCTTCGATTGGGAATGGGGAGAATGTTGATTCGCTCCGATAGGGAATGGGTAGAATGTTGATTCGCTCCGATACGGAATGGGAATAATGTCCATTCGCTACGATAGGGAACTGGGAGAATGTATATTCGCTACGATTGGGAATGGGATTAATGTCCATTCGCTCCGATAGGGAATGGGAATAATGTCCATTCGCTCCAAATGGGAATAATGTCCATTCGCTCCAATAGGGAATGGGAATAACGTCCCTTCGCTCCGATAGGGAATGGGAATAATGTCCATTCGCTCCGATAGGGAATGGGAATAACGTCCAATCGCTCCGATAGGGAATGGGAATAATGTCCATTCGCTCCAAATGGGAATAATGTCCATTCGCTCCGAATGGGGGAATGTCCATTCGCTCCCATAGGGAATGGGAATAATGTCCATTCGCTCCCATAGGGAATGGGAATAATGTCCATTCGCTCCGATAGGGAATGGGAATAATGTCCATTCGCTCCGATAGGGAATGGGAATAATGTACATTCGCTCCCATAGGGAATGGGAATAATGTCCATTCGCTCCGATAGGGAATGGGAATAATGTCCATTCGCTCCGATAGGGAATGGGAATAATGTCCATTCGCTCCGATCGGGAATGGGAATAATGTACATTCGCTCCGATAGGGAATGGGAATAATGTCCATTCGCTCCAAATGGGAATAATGTCCATTCGCTCCGAATGGGGGAATGTCCATTCGCTCCCATAGTGAATGGGAATAATGTCCATTCACTCCAATACGGAATGGGGAGAATGTTAATTTGCTCCGATAGGGAATGGGGAGAATGTCCATTCGCTCCGATAGGGAATGGGAATAATGTCCATTCGTTGCGATAGGTAATGGAAATAATATCTATTCGCTCCGATAGGGAATGGAAATAATGTCCATCCGTTCCGATAGGGAATGGGGAGAATGTAAATTCGCTCCGATAGGGAATGGGAATAATGTCCATTCGTTGCGATAGGGAATGGGAATAATGTCCATTCGCTCCGATAGGGAATGGAAATAATGTCCATCCGTTCCGATAGGGAATGGGGAGGATGTAAATTCGCTCCGATAGGGAATGGGAATAATGTACATTCGCTCCGATAGGGAAAGGGAATAATGTCCATTCGCTCCGATAGGGAATGGGAATAATGTCCATTCGTTGCGATAGGTAATGGGGGTAATGTCAATTCGCTCCAATAGGGAATGGGAATAATGTACATTCGCTCCGCTAGGGAATGGGAATAATGTCCATTCGCTCCGATCGGGAATGGGAATAATGTACATTTGCTCCGATAGGGAATGGGAATAATGTCCATTCGCTCCAAATGGGAATAATGTCCATTCGCTCCGAATGGGGGAATGTCCATTCGCTCCCATAGTGAATGGGAATAATGTCCATTCACTCCAATACGGAATGGGGAGAATGTTAATTCGCTCCGATAGGGAATGGGGAGAATGTCAATTCGCTCTGATAGGGAATGGGAATAATGTACATTCGCTCCGATAGGGAAAGGGAATAATGTCCATTCGCTCCGATAGGGAATGGAAATAATGTCCATCCGTTCCGATAGGGAATGGGAATAATGTCCATTCGTTCCGATAGGGAATGGGGAGAATGTAAATTCGCTCCGATAGGGAATGGGAATAATGTCCATTCGTTGCGATAGGGAAAGGGAATAATGTCCATTCGCTCCGATAGGGAATGGGGATAATGTCCATTCGCTCCGATAGGGAATGGAAATAATGTCCATCCGTTCCGATAGGGAATGGGGAGAATGTAAATTCGCTCCGATAGGGAATGGGAATAATGTCAATTTGCTCCGATAGGGAATGGGAACAATGTACATTCTCTCCGATAGGGTATGGGAATAATGTCCATTCGCTCCGATAGGGAATGGGAATAATGTCCATTCACCCCGATAGGGAATGGGAATAATGTCCATTCTCTCTGATATGGAATGGGAATAATGTCTATTCGTTGCGATAGGGAATGGGGTTAATGTCAATTCGCTCCGATAGGGAATGGGAATAATGTACATTCGCTCCGATAGGGAATGGGAATAATGTCCATTCGCTCCGATAGGGAATGGGAATAATGTCCATTCGCTCCGATAGGGAATGGGCAAAATGACCTTTCGCTCCGATAGGGAATGGGAATAACGTCCATTCGCTCCGATAGGGAATGGGAATAATGTCCATTCGCTCCGATAGGGAATGGGAATAATGTCCATTCGCTCCGAAAGGGAATGGGAATAATCTCCATTCGCTTCGATTGGGAATGGGGAGAATGTTGATTCGCTCTGATAGTGAATGGGGAGAATGTTGATTCGCTCCGATAGGGAATGGGAATAATGTCCATTCACTCCGATAGGGAATGGGAATAACGTCCATTCGCTTCGATAGGGAATGGGAATAATGTCCATTCGCTCCGATAGGGAATGGGAATAATCTCTATTCACTCCGATGGGGAATGGGGAGAATGTTGATTCGCTCCGATAGTGAATGGGAATAATGTCCATTCGCTCCGATAGGGAATGGGAATAATCTCTATTCACTCCGATAGGGAACGGGGAGAATGTACATTCGCTCCGATTGGGAATGGGATTAATGTCCATTCGCTCCGATAGGGAATGGGAATAACACCCATTCGCTCCGATAGGGAATGGGAATAATGTCTATTCGCTCCGATAGGGAATGGGAATAATGTCCGTTCGCTCTGATAGGGAATGGGAATAACGTCCATTCGTTCCAATAGGGAATGGGAATAACGTCCATTTGCTCCGATAGGGAATGGGAATAATGTCCATTCGCTCCAATAGGGAATGGGAATAATCTCCATTCGCTCCGATAGGGAATGGGAAGAATGTTGATTCGCTCCAATAGTGAATGGGGAGAATGTTGATTCGCTCCGATAGGGAATGGGAATAATGTCCATTCGCTACGATAGGGAACGGGGAGAATGTAAATTCGCTCCGATAGGGAATTGGAATAATGTCCATTCGTTGCGATAGGGAATGGGGGTAATGTCAATTCGCTCCGATAGGGAATGGGAATAATGTCCACTCTCTCCGATAGGGAATGGGAATAATGCCCATTCGCTCCCATAGGGAAAGGGAATAATGTCCATTCGCTCCCATAGGGAATGGGAAAAGTGTGCATTCGCTCCGATAGGGTATGGGAATAATGTCCATTCGCTCCGATAGGGAATGGGAACAATGTTGATTCGCTCCGATAGGGAACGGGGAGAATGTCCATTCGCTCCGATAGGGAATGGGAATAATGTCCATTCGTTCCGATAGGGAATGGGGAGAATGTAAATTCGCTCCGATAGGGAATTGGAATAATGTCCATTCGTTGCGATAGGGAATGGGGGTAATGTCAATTCGCTCCGATAGGGAATGGGAATAATGTACATTCGCTCGGATAGGGAATGGGGGTAATGTCCATTCGCTCCGATAGGGAATGGGAATAATGTCTATTCGCTCCGATAGGGAATGGGAATAATGTCCATTCACTCCGATAGGGAATGGGGAGAATGTTGATTCGCTCTGATAGTGAATGGGGAGAATGTTGATTCGCTCCGATAGGGAATGGGAATAATGTCCATTCGTTGCGATAGGTAATGGGGGTAATGTCAATTCGCTCCAATAGGGAATGGGAATAATGTACATTCGCTCCGCTAGGGAATGGGAATAATGTCCATTCGCTCCGATCGGGAATGGGAATAATGTACATTTGCTCCGATAGGGAATGGGAATAATGTCCATTCGCTCCAAATGGGAATAATGTCCATTCGCTCCGAATGGGGGAATGTCCATTCGCTCCCATAGTGAATGGGAATAATGTCCATTCACTCCAATACGGAATGGGGAGAATGTTAATTCGCTCCGATAGGGAATGGGGAGAATGTCAATTCGCTCTGATAGGGAATGGGAATAATGTACATTCGCTCCGATAGGGAAAGGGAATAATGTCCATTCGCTCCGATAGGGAATGGAAATAATGTCCATCCGTTCCGATAGGGAATGGGAATAATGTCCATTCGTTCCGATAGGGAATGGGGAGAATGTAAATTCGCTCCGATAGGGAATGGGAATAATGTCCATTCGTTGCGATAGGGAAAGGGAATAATGTCCATTCGCTCCGATAGGGAATGGGGATAATGTCCATTCGCTCCGATAGGGAATGGAAATAATGTCCATCCGTTCCGATAGGGAATGGGGAGAATGTAAATTCGCTCCGATAGGGAATGGGAATAATGTCAATTTGCTCCGATAGGGAATGGGAACAATGTACATTCTCTCCGATAGGGTATGGGAATAATGTCCATTCGCTCCGATAGGGAATGGGAATAATGTCCATTCACCCCGATAGGGAATGGGAATAATGTCCATTCTCTCTGATATGGAATGGGAATAATGTCTATTCGTTGCGATAGGGAATGGGGTTAATGTCAATTCGCTCCGATAGGGAATGGGAATAATGTACATTCGCTCCGATAGGGAATGGGAATAATGTCCATTCGCTCCGATAGGGAATGGGAATAATGTCCATTCGCTCCGATAGGGAATGGGCAAAATGACCTTTCGCTCCGATAGGGAATGGGAATAACGTCCATTCGCTCCGATAGGGAATGGGAATAATGTCCATTCGCTCCGATAGGGAATGGGAATAATGTCCATTCGCTCCGAAAGGGAATGGGAATAATCTCCATTCGCTTCGATTGGGAATGGGGAGAATGTTGATTCGCTCTGATAGTGAATGGGGAGAATGTTGATTCGCTCCGATAGGGAATGGGAATAATGTCCATTCACTCCGATAGGGAATGGGAATAACGTCCATTCGCTTCGATAGGGAATGGGAATAATGTCCATTCGCTCCGATAGGGAATGGGAATAATCTCTATTCACTCCGATGGGGAATGGGGAGAATGTTGATTCGCTCCGATAGTGAATGGGAATAATGTCCATTCGCTCCGATAGGGAATGGGAATAATCTCTATTCACTCCGATAGGGAACGGGGAGAATGTACATTCGCTCCGATTGGGAATGGGATTAATGTCCATTCGCTCCGATAGGGAATGGGAATAACACCCATTCGCTCCGATAGGGAATGGGAATAATGTCTATTCGCTCCGATAGGGAATGGGAATAATGTCCGTTCGCTCTGATAGGGAATGGGAATAACGTCCATTCGTTCCAATAGGGAATGGGAATAACGTCCATTTGCTCCGATAGGGAATGGGAATAATGTCCATTCGCTCCAATAGGGAATGGGAATAATCTCCATTCGCTCCGATAGGGAATGGGAAGAATGTTGATTCGCTCCAATAGTGAATGGGGAGAATGTTGATTCGCTCCGATAGGGAATGGGAATAATGTCCATTCGCTACGATAGGGAACGGGGAGAATGTAAATTCGCTCCGATAGGGAATTGGAATAATGTCCATTCGTTGCGATAGGGAATGGGGGTAATGTCAATTCGCTCCGATAGGGAATGGGAATAATGTCCACTCTCTCCGATAGGGAATGGGAATAATGCCCATTCGCTCCCATAGGGAAAGGGAATAATGTCCATTCGCTCCCATAGGGAATGGGAAAAGTGTGCATTCGCTCCGATAGGGTATGGGAATAATGTCCATTCGCTCCGATAGGGAATGGGAACAATGTTGATTCGCTCCGATAGGGAACGGGGAGAATGTCCATTCGCTCCGATAGGGAATGGGAATAATGTCCATTCGTTCCGATAGGGAATGGGGAGAATGTAAATTCGCTCCGATAGGGAATTGGAATAATGTCCATTCGTTGCGATAGGGAATGGGGGTAATGTCAATTCGCTCCGATAGGGAATGGGAATAATGTACATTCGCTCGGATAGGGAATGGGGGTAATGTCCATTCGCTCCGATAGGGAATGGGAATAATGTCTATTCGCTCCGATAGGGAATGGGAATAATGTCCATTCACTCCGATAGGGAATGGGGAGAATGTTGATTCGCTCTGATAGTGAATGGGGAGAATGTTGATTCGCTCCGATAGGGAATGGGAATAATGTCCATTCGCTACGATAGGGAACGGGGAGAATGTACATTCGCTCCGATTGGGAATGGGATTAATGTCCATTCGCTCCGCTAGGGAATGGGAATAATGTCCATTCTCTCCGATAGGGAATGGGAATAACGTCCATTCGCTCCGATAGGGAATGGGAATAATGTCCATTCGCTCCGATAGGGAATGGGAATAACGTCCATTCGTTCCGATAGGGAATGGGCATAATGTCCATTCGCTCCGATAGGGAATGGGAATAATGTCCATTCGCTCCAAATGGGAATAATGTCCATTCGCTCCGAATGGGGGAATGTCCATTCGCTCCAAATGGGAATAATGTCCATTCGCTCCGAATGGGACAAGGTCCATTCGCTCCCATAGGGAATGGGAATAATGTCCATTCGCTCCGATAGGGAATGGGAATAATGTCCATTCGCTCCGATAGGGAATGGGAATAATGTCCATTTGCTCCCATAGGGAATGTGAATAATGTCCATTTGCTCCCATAGGGAATGTGAATAATGTCCATTTGCTCCGATAGGGAATGGGAATAATGTCCATTCGCTCCGATAGGGAATGGGAATAACGTCCATTCGCTCCGATAGGGAATGGGAATAATGTCCATTCGCTCCGAAAGGGAATGGGAATAATGTCCATTCACTCTGATAGGGAATGGGAATAATGTCCAATCACCCCGATAGGGAATGGGAATAATGTCCATTCGCTCCGATAGGGAATGGGAATAACGTCCATTCGCTCCGATAGGGAATGGGAATAATGTCCATTCGCTCCGAAAGGGAATGGGAATAATCTCCATTCGCTCCGATAGGGAATGGGAATAACGTCCATTCGCTACGATAGTGGATGGGAATAATGTCCATTCGCTCCTATAGTGAATGGGGAGAATGTTGATTCGCTCCGATAGGGAATGGGAATAATGTCCATTCGCTACGATAGGGAACGGGGAGAATGTACATTCGCTCCGATTGGGAATGGGATTAATGTCCATTCACTCCAATAGGGAATGGGAATAATGTCCATTCTCTCCGATAGGGAATGGGAATAATGTCCATTCGCTCCGATAGGGAATGGGAATAATGTCCATTCGCTCCGATAGGGAATGGGAATAATGTCCGTTCGCTCTGATAGGGAATGGGAATAACGTCCATTCGTTCCGATAGGGAATGGGAATAACGTCCATTTGCTCCGATAGGGAATGGAAATAATGTCCATTCGCTCCAATAGGGAATGGGAATAATCTCCATTCGCTCCGATAGGGAATGGGGAGAATGTTGATTCGCTCCGATAGGGAACGGGGAGAATGTTGATTCGCTCCGATAGGGAATGGGATTAATGTCTATTCGCTCCAATAGGGAATGGGAATAATGTCCACTCTCTCCGATAGGGAATGGGAATAATGTCCATTCGCTCCGAATGGGGGAATGGGAATAATGTCCATTCGCTCCAATAGGGAATGGGAATAATCTCCATTCGCTCCGATAGGGAATGGGGAGAATGTTGATTCGCTCCGATAGGGAACGGGGAGAATGTACATTCGCTACGAAAGGGAATGGGAATAATGTCCATTCGCTCCGATAGGGAATGGGAATAATGTCCATTCGCTCCGATAGGGAATGGGAATAATCTCCATTCGCTCCGATAGGGAATGGGGAGAATGTTGATTCGCTCCGATAGGGAACGGGGAGAATGTACATTCGCTACGAAAGATAACGGGGAGAATGTACATTCGCTCCGATTGGGAATGGGATTAATGTCTATTCGCTCCAATAGGGAATGGGAATAATGTCCACTCTCTCCGATAGGGAATGGGAATAATGTCCATTCGCTCCGAATGGGGGAATGGGAATAATGTCCATTCGCTCCCATAGGGAATGGGAATAATGTCCATTCGCTCCGATAGGGAATGGGAATAATGTCCATTCGCTCCAAATTGGAATAATGTCCATTCGCTCCCATAGGGAATGGGAATAATGTCCAGTCGCTCCCATAGGGAATTTGAATAATGTCCATTCGCTCCGATAGGGTATGGGAATAATGTGCATTCGCTCCGATAGGGAATGGGAATAATGTCCATTCACTCTGATAGGGAATGGGAATAATGTGCATTCGCTCCGATAGGGAATGGGAATAATGTCCATTCACTCTGATAGGGAATGGGAATAATGTCCATTCACCCCGATAGGGAATGGGAATAATGTCCATTCGCTCCTATAGTGAATGGGGAGAATGTTGATTCGCTCCGATAGGGAATGGGAATAATGTCCATTCGCTACGATAGGGAACGGGGAGAATGTACATTCGCTCCGATTGGGAATGGGATTAATGTCCATTCACTCCAATAGGGAATGGGAATAATGTCCATTCTCTCCGATAGGGAATGGGAATAATGTCCATTCGCTCCGATAGGGAATGGGAATAATGTCCATTCGCTCCGATAGGGAATGGGAATAATGTCCGTTCGCTCTGATAGGGAATGGGAATAACGTCCATTCGTTCCGATAGGGAATGGGAATAACGTCCATTTGCTCCGATAGGGAATGGAAATAATGTCCATTCGCTCCAATAGGGAATGGGAATAATCTCCATTCGCTCCGATAGGGAATGGGGAGAATGTTGATTCGCTCCGATAGTGAATGGGGTGAATGTTGATTCGCTCCGATAGGGAATGGGAATAATGTCCATTCGCTACGAAAGGGAACGGGGAGAATGTACATTTGCTCCGATTGGGAATGGGATTAATGTATATTCGCTCCAATAGGGAATGGGAATAATGTCCACTCTCTCCGATAGGGAATGGGAATAATGTCTATTCGCTCCGACAGGGAATGGGAATAATGTCCATTCGCTCCGAATGGGGGAATGGGAATAATGTCCATTCGCTCCGATAGGGAATGGGAATAATGTCCATTCGCTCCAAATTGGAATAATGTCCATTCGCTCCCATAGGGAATGGGAATAATGTCCATTCGCTCCGATAGGGAATGGGAATAATGTCCATTCGCTCCAAATTGGAATAATGTCCATTCGCTCCGGGGAATGGGAATAATGTCCAGTCGCTCCCATAGGGAATTTGAATAATGTCCATTCGCTCCGATAGGGTATGGGAATAATGTGCATTCGCTCCGATAGGGAATGGGAATAATGTCCATTCACCCCGATAGGGAATGGGAATAATGTCCATTCGCTCCGATAGGGAATGGGAATAATGTCCATTCGCTCCAAATTGGAATAATGTCCATTCGCTCCCATAGGGAATGGGAATAATGTCCATTCGCTCCAAATTGGAATAATGTCCATTCGCTCCGGGGAATGGGAATAATGTCCAGTCGCTCCCATAGGGAATTTGAATAATGTCCATTCGCTCCGATAGGGTATGGGAATAATGTGCATTCGCTCCGATAGGGAATGGGAATAATGTCCATTCACCCCGATAGGGAATGGGAATAATGTCCATTCGCTCCGATAGGGAATGGGAATAATGTCCATTCGCTCCGATAGGGAATGGGAATAATGTCTATTCGCTCCGAAAGGGAATGGGAATAATGTCCATTCGCTCCCATAGGGAATGGGAATAATGTCCATTCGCTCCGATAGGGAATGGGAATAATGTCTATTCGCTCCGATAGGGAATGGGAATAATGTCCATTCGCTCCAAAAGGGAATGGGAATAATCTCCATTCGCTTCGATTGGGAATGGGGAGAATGTTGATTCGCTCCGATAGGGAATGGGTAGAATGTTGATTCGCTCCGATACGGAATGGGAATAATGTCCATTCGCTACGATAGGGAACTGGGAGAATGTATATTCGCTACGATTGGGAATGGGATTAATGTCCATTCGCTCCGATAGGGAATGGGAATAATGTCCATTCGCTCCAAATGGGAATAATGTCCATTCGCTCCAATAGGGAATGGGAATAACGTCCCTTCGCTCCGATAGGGAATGGGAATAATGTCCATTCGCTCCGATAGGGAATGGGAATAACGTCCAATCGCTCCGATAGGGAATGGGAATAATGTCCATTCGCTCCAAATGGGAATAATGTCCATTCACTCCGAATGGGGGAATGTCCATTCGCTCCCATAGGGAATGGGAATAATGTCCATTCGCTCCCATAGGGAATGGGAATAATGTCCATTCGCTCCGATAGGGAATGGGAATAATGTCCATTCGCTCCGATAGGGAATGGGAATAATGTACATTCGCTCCCATAGGGAATGGGAATAATGTCCATTCGCTCCGATAGGGAATGGGAATAATGTCCATTCGCTCCGATAGGGAATGGGAATAATGTCCATTCGCTCCGATCGGGAATGGGAATAATGTACATTCGCTCCGATAGGGAATGGGAATAATGTCCATTCGCTCCAAATGGGAATAATGTCCATTCGCTCCGAATGGGGGAATGTCCATTCGCTCCCATAGTGAATGGGAATAATGTACATTCACTCCAATACGGAATGGGGAGAATGTTAATTTGCTCCGATAGGGAATGGGGAGAATGTCCATTCGCTCCGATAGGGAATGGGAATAATGTCCATTCGTTGCGATAGGTAATGGAAATAATATCTATTCGCTCCGATAGGGAATGGAAATAATGTCCATCCGTTCCGATAGGGAATGGGGAGAATGTAAATTCGCTCCGATAGGGAATGGGAATAATGTCCATTCGTTGCGATAGGGAATGGGAATAATGTCCATTCGCTCCGATAGGGAATGGAAATAATGTCCATCCGTTCCGATAGGGAATGGGGAGGATGTAAATTCGCTCCGATAGGGAATGGGAATAATGTACATTCGCTCCGATAGGGAAAGGGAATAATGTCCATTCGCTCCGATAGGGAATGGGAATAATGTCCATTCGTTGCGATAGGTAATGGGGGTAATGTCAATTCGCTCCAATAGGGAATGGGAATAATGTACATTCGCTCCGCTAGGGAATGGGAATAATGTCCATTCGCTCCGATCGGGAATGGGAATAATGTACATTCGCTCCGATAGGGAATGGGAATAATGTCCATTCGCTCCAAATGGGAATAATGTCCATTCGCTCCGAATGGGGGAATGTCCATTCGCTCCCATAGTGAATGGGAATAATGTCCATTCACTCCAATACGGAATGGGGAGAATGTTAATTCGCTCCGATAGGGAATGGGGAGAATGTCAATTCGCTCTGATAGGGAATGGGAATAATGTACATTCGCTCCGATAGGGAAAGGGAATAATGTCCATTCGCTCCGATAGGGAATGGAAATAATGTCCATCCGTTCCGATAGGGAATGGGAATAATGTCCATTCGTTCCGATAGGGAATGGGGAGAATGTAAATTCGCTCCGATAGGGAATGGGAATAATGTCCATTCGTTGCGATAGGGAAAGGGAATAATGTCCATTCGCTCCGATAGGGAATCGGGATAATGTCCATTCGCTCCGATAGGGAATGGAAATAATGTCCATCCGTTCCGATAGGGAATGGGGAGAATGTAAATTCGCTCCGATAGGGAATGGGAATAATGTCAATTTGCTCCGATAGGGAATGGGAACAATGTACATTCTCTCCGATAGGGTATGGGAATAATGTCCATTCGCTCCGATAGGGAATGGGAATAATGTCCATTCACCCCGATAGGGAATGGGAATAATGTCCATTCTCTCTGATATGGAATGGGAATAATGTCTATTCGTTGCGATAGGGAATGGGGTTAATGTCAATTCGCTCCGATAGGGAATGGGAATAATGTACATTCGCTACGATAGGGAATGGGAATAATGTCCATTCGCTCCGATAGGGAATGGGAATAATGTCCATTCGCTCCGATAGGGAATGGGCAAAATGACCTTTCGCTCCGATAGGGAATGGGAATAACGTCCATTCGCTCCGATAGGGAATGGGAATAATGTCCATTCGCTCCGATAGGGAATGGGAATAATGTCCATTCGCTCCGAAAGGGAATGGGAATAATCTCCATTCGCTTCAATTGGGAATGGGGAGAATGTTGATTCGCTCTGATAGTGAATGGGGAGAATGTTGATTCGCTCCGATAGGGAATGGGAATAATGTCCATTCACTCCGATAGGGAATGGGAATAACGTCCATTCGCTTCGATAGGGAATGGGAATAATGTCCATTCGCTCCGATAGGGAATGGGAATAATCTCTATTCACTCCGATAGGGAATGGGGAGAATGTTGATTCGCTCCGATAGTGAATGGGAATAATGTCCATTCGCTCCGATAGGGAATGGGAATAATCTCTATTCACTCCGATAGGGAACGGGGAGAATGTACATTCGCTCCGATTGGGAATGGGGTTAATGTCCATTCGCTCCGATAGGGAATGGGAATAACACCCATTCGCTCCGATAGGGAATGGGAATAATGTCTATTCGCTCCGATAGGGAATGGGAATAATGTCCGTTCGCTCTGATAGGGAATGGGAATAACGTCCATTCGTTCCAATAGGGAATGGGAATAACGTCCATTTGCTCCGATAGGGAATGGGAATAATGTCCATTCGCTCCAATAGGGAATGGGAATAATCTCCATTCGCTCCGATAGGGAATGGGAAGAATGTTGATTCGCTCCAATAGTGAATGGGGAGAATGTTGATTCGCTCCGATAGGGAATGGGAATAATGTCCATTCGCTACGATAGGGAACGGGGAGAATGTAAATTCGCTCCGATAGGGAATTGGAATAATGTCCATTCGTTGCGATAGGGAATGGGGGTAATGTCAATTCGCTCCGATAGGGAATGGGAATAATGTCCACTCTCTCCGATAGGGAATGGGAATAATGCCCATTCGCTCCCATAGGGAAAGGGAATAATGTCCATTCGCTCCCATAGGGAATGGGAAAAGTGTGCATTCGCTCCGATAGGGTATGGGAATAATGTCCATTCGCTCCGATAGGGAATGGGAACAATGTTGATTCGCTCCGATAGGGAACGGGGAGAATGTCCATTCGCTCCGATAGGGAATGGGAATAATGTCCATTCGTTCCGATAGGGAATGGGGAGAATGTAAATTCGCTCCGATAGGGAATTGGAATAATGTCCATTCGTTGCGATAGGGAATGGGGGTAATGTCAATTCGCTCCGATAGGGAATGGGAATAATGTACATTCGCTCGGATAGGGAATGGGGGTAATGTCCATTCGCTCCGATAGGGAATGGGAATAATGTCTATTCGCTCCGATAGGGAATGGGAATAATGTCCATTCACTCCGATAGGGAATGGGGAGAATGTTGATTCGCTCTGATAGTGAATGGGGAGAATGTTGATTCGCTCCGATAGGGAATGGGAATAATGTCCATTCGCTACGATAGGGAACGGGGAGAATGTACATTCGCTCCGATTGGGAATGGGATTAATGTCCATTCGCTCCGCTAGGGAATGGGAATAATGTCCATTCTCTCCGATAGGGAATGGGAATAACGTCCATTCGCTCCGATAGGGAATGGGAATAATGTCCATTCGCTCCGATAGGGAATGGGAATAACGTCCATTCGTTCCGATAGGGAATGGGCATAATGTCCATTCGCTCCGATAGGGAATGGGAATAATGTCCATTCGCTCCAAATGGGAATAATGTCCATTCGCTCCGAATGGGGGAATGTCCATTCGCTCCAAATGGGAATAATGTCCATTCGCTCTGAATGGGACAATGTCCATTCGCTCCCATAGGGAATGGGAATAATGTCCATTCGCTCCGATAGGGAATGGGAATAATGTCCATTCGCTCCGATAGGGAATGGGAATAATGTTCATTTGCTCCGATAGGGAATGGGAATAATGTCCATTCGCTCCGATAGGGAATGGGAATAATGTCCATTCGCTCCGATAGGGAATGGGAATAATGTCCATTCGCTCCGATAGGGAATGGGAATAATGTCCATTCGCTCCGATAGGGAATGGGAATAATGTCCATTCGCTCCCATAGGGAATGGGAATAATGTCCATTCGCTCCGATAGGGAATGGGAATAATGTCCATTCGCTCCGATAGGGAATGGGAATAATGTCCATTCGCTCCGATAGGGAATGGGAATAATGTCCATTCGCTCCGATAGGGAATGGGAATAATGTCCATTCGCTGCGATAGGGAATGGGAATAATGTCCATTCGCTCCAAATGGGAATAATGTCCATTCGCTCCGAATGGGACAATGTCCATTCGCTCCCATAGGGAATGGGAATAATGTCCATTCGCTCCGATAGGGAATGGGAATAATGTCCATTCGCTCCGATAGGGAATGGGAATAATGTCCATTCGGTCCGATAGGGAATGGGAATAATGTCTATTCGCTCCCATAGGGAATGGGAATAATGTACATTTGCTCCGATAGGGAATGGGAATAATGTCCATCCGTTACGATAGGGAATGGGGAGAATGTAAATTCGCTCCGATAGGGAATGGGAATAATGTCCATTCGTTGCGACAGGGAATGTGGTTAATGTCAATTCGCTCCGATAGGGAATGGGAATAATGTCCATTCGCTCCGATAGGGTATGGGAATAATGTCCATTCGCTCCGATAGGGAATGGGAATAATGTCCATTCACTCTGATAGGGAATGGGAATAATGTCCATTCACCCCGATAGGGAATGGGAATAATGATAATTCGTTCCGATCGGGATTGGGATTAACGTCCATTCGCTCCGATAGGGAATGGGAATAATGTCCATTTGCTTCGAAAGGCAATGGGAATAATCTCCTTTCGCTTCGATAGGGAATGGGGAGAATGTTGATTCGCTCCGATAGGGAATGGGAACAATGTCCATTCACTCCGCTAGGGAATGGGAATAATGTCCATTCTCTCCGATAGGGAATGGGAATAACGTCCATTCGCTCCGATAGGGAATGGGAATAATGTCCATTCGCTCCGATAGGGAATGGGAATAATGTCCATTCGCTCCGATAGGGAATGGGAATAACGTCCATTCGTTCCGACAGGGAATGGGCATAATGTCCATTCGCTCCGATAGGGAATGGGAATAATGTCCATTCGCTCCAAATGGGAATAATGTCCATTCGCTCCGAATGGGGGAATGTCCATTCGCTGCCATAGGGAATGGGAATAATGTCCATTCGCTCCGATAGGGAATGGGAATAATGTCCATTCGCTGCGATAGGGAATGTGAATAATGTCCATTCGCTACAAATGGGAATAATGTCCATTCGCTCCGAATGGGACAATGTCCATTCGCTCCCATAGGGAATGGGAATAATGTCCATTCGCTCCGATAGGGAATGGGAATAATGTCCATTCGCTCCGATAGGGAATGGGAATAATGTTCATTTGCTCCGATAGGGAATGGGAATAATGTCCATTCGCTCCGATAGGGAATGGGAATAATGTCCATTCTCTCCGATAGGGAATGGGAATAATGTCCATTCGCTCCGATAGGGAATGGGAATAATGTCCATTCGCTCCGATAGGGAATGGGAATAATGTCCATTAACTCCCATAGGGAATGGGAATAATGTCCATTCGCTCCGATAGGGAATGGGAATAATGTCCATTCGCTCCGATAGGGAATGGGAATAATGTCCATTCGCTCCGATAGGGAATGGGAATAATGTCCATTCGCTCCGATAGGGAATGGGAATAATGTCCATTCGCTGCGATAGGGAATGGGAATAATGTCCATTCGCTCCAAATGGGAATAATGTCCATTCGCTCCAAATGGGACAATGTCCATTCGCTCCCATAGGGAATGGGAATAATGTCCATTCGCTCCGATAGGGAATGGGAATAATGTCCATTCGCTCCGATATGGAATGGGAATAATGTCCATTCGGTCCGATAGGGAATGGGAATAATGTCTATTCGCTCCCATAGGGAATGGGAATAATGTACATTTGCTCCGATAGGGAATGGGAATAATGTCCATCCGTTACGATAGGGAATGGGGAGAATGCAAATTCGCTCCGATAGGGAATGGGAATAATGTCCATTCGTTGCGACAGGGAATGTGGTTAATGTCAATTCGCTCCGATAGGGAATGGGAATAATGTCCATTCGCTCCGATAGGGTATGGGAATAATGTCCATTCGCTCCGATAGGGAATGGGAATAATGTCCATTCACTCTGATAGGGAATGGGAATAATGTCCATTCACCCCGATAGGGAATGGGAATAATGATAATTCGTTCCGATCGGGATTGGGATTAACGTCCATTCGCTCCGATAGGGAATGGGAATAATGTCCATTTGCTTCGAAAGGCAATGGGAATAATCTCCTTTCGCTTCGATAGGGAATGGGGAGAATGTTGATTCGCTCCGATAGGGAATGGGAACAATGTCCATTCGCTCCGATAGGGAATGGGAATAATGTCCATTCGCTCCGAAAGGGAAAGGGAATAATCTCCATTCGTCCGATAGGGAATGGGGAGAATGTTGATTCGCTCTGATAGTGAATGGGGAGAATGTTGATTCGCTCCGATAGGGAATGGGAATAATGTCCATTCGCTACGATAGGGAATGGGATTAATGTCTATTCGCTCCGATAGGGAATGGGAATTATGTCCATTCGCCCCGATAGGGAATGGGAATAACGTCCATTCGTTCCGATAGGGAATGGGAATAATGTCTATTCGCTCCGATAGGGAATGGGAATAATGTCCATTCGCTACGATAGGGAACGGGGAGAATGTACATTCGCTCCGATTGGGAATGGGATTAATGTCCATTCATTCCGATAGGGAATGGGAATAATGTCCACTCTCTCCGATAGGGAATGGGAATAACGTCCATTTGCTCCGATAGGGAATGGGAATAATGTCCATTCGCTCCGATAGGGAATGGGAATAATGTCCATTCGCTCCAAATGGGAATAATGTCCATTCACTCTGATAGGGAATGGGAATAATGTCCATTCGCTCCGATAGGGAATGGGAATAATGTTCATTTGCTCCGATAGGGAATGGGAATAATGTCCATTCGCTCCGATAGGGAATGGGAATAATGTCTATTCGCTCCCATAGGGAATGGGAATAATGTACATTTGCTCCGATAGGGAATGGGAATAATGTCCATTCGCTCCGATAGGGAATGGGAACAATGACCATTCGCTCCGATAGGGAATGGGAATAACGTTCATTCGCCCCGATAGGGAATGGGAATAATGTCCATTCGCTCCGATAGGGAATGGAAATAATGTCCATCCGTTATGATAGGGAATGGGGAGAATGTAAATTCGCTCCGATAGGGAATGGGAATAATGTCCATTCGTTGCGACAGGGAATGTGGTTAATGTCAATTCGCTCCGATAGGGAATGGGAATAATGTCCATTCGCTCCGATAGGGAATGGGAATAATGTCCATTCGCTACGATAGGGAACGGGGAGAATGTACATTCGCTCCGATTGGGAATGGGATTAATGTCCATTCATTCCGATAGGGAATGGGAATAATGTCCACTCTCTCCGATAGGGAATGGGAATAACGTCCATTTGCTCCGATAGGGAATGGGAATAATGTCCATTCGCTCCGATAGGGAATGGGAATAATGTCCATTCGCTCCAAATGGGAATAATGTCCATTCACTCTGATAGGGAATGGGAATAATGTCCATTCGCTCCGATAGGGAATGGGAATAATGTTCATTTGCTCCGATAGGGAATGGGAATAATGTCCATTCGCTCCGATAGGGAATGGGAATAATGTCTATTCGCTCCCATAGGGAATGGGAATAATGTACATTTGCTCCGATAGGGAATGGGAATAATGTCCATTCGCTCCGATAGGGAATGGGAACAATGACCATTCGCTCCGATAGGGAATGGGAATAACGTTCATTCGCCCCGATAGGGAATGGGAATAATGTCCATTCGCTCCGATAGGGAATGGAAATAATGTCCATCCGTTATGATAGGGAATGGGGAGAATGTAAATTCGCTCCGATAGGGAATGGGAATAATGTCCATTCGTTGCGACAGGGAATGTGGTTAATGTCAATTCGCTCCGATAGGGAATGGGAATAATGTCCATTTGCTCCGATAGGGAATGGGAATAATGTCCATTCGCTCCGATAGGGAATGGGAATAATGTCCATTCGCTCCGAAAGGGAATGGGAATAATGTCCATTCACTCTGATAGGGAATGGGAATAATGTCCATTCACCCCGATAGGGAATGGGAATAATGTCCATTCACCCCGATAGGGAATGGGAATAATGTCCATTCACCCCGATAGGGAATTGGAATAATGTCCATTCGCTCCCATAGGGCATGGGAATAATGTCCATTCGCTCCGATAGGAAATAGGAATAATGTCCATTTGCTCCCATAGGGAATGGGAATAATGTCCATTCGCTCCGATAGGGGATGGGAATAACGTCCATTCGCTCCGAATGGGGGAATGTCCATTCGCTCCCATAGGGAATGGGAATAATGTCCATTCGCTCCCATAGGGAATGGGAATAATTTCCATTCGCTCCGATAGGTTATGGGAATAATGTCCATTCGCTCCCATAGGGAATGGGAATAATTTCCATTCGCTCCGATAGGTAATGGGAATAATGTCCATTCGCTCCGATAGGGAATGGGAATAATGTCCATTCGCTCCAAATGGGAATAATGTCCATTCGCTCCGAATGGGGGAATGTTCATTCGCTCCCATAGGGAATGGTAATAATGTCCATTCGCTCCCATAGGGAATGGGAATAATGTACATTTGCTCCGATAGGGAATGGGAACAATGTCTATTCGCTCCGATAGGGAATAGGATTAACTTCCATTCGCTCCCATAGGGAATGGGAATAATGTACATTTGCTCCGATAGGGAATGGGATTAACGTCCATTCGCTCCAATAGGGAATGGGAATAATGTTCATTCGCCCCGATAGGTAATGGGGAGAATGTCCATTTGCTCCGATAGGGAATGGGAATAGTGTCCATTCGCTCCAATACGGAATGGCGAGAATGTCAATTTGCTCCGATAGGGAATGGGGAGAATGTTGATTCGCTCCGATAGTGAATGGGGAGAATGTCCATTCGCTCCGATAGGGAATTGGAATATTGTGCATTCGTTGCGATAGGTAATGGGGGTAATGTAACTTCGCTCCGATAGGGAATGGAAATAATGTCCATCCGTTCCGATAGGGAATGGGGAGAATGTAAATTCGCTCCGATAGGGAATGGGAATAATGTCCATTCGTTGCGATAGGGAATGGGGGTAATGTCAATTCGCTCCGATATGGAATGGGAATAATGTACATTCGCTCCGATAGGGAATGGGAATAATGTCCATTCGCTCCGAATGGGAATAATGTCCATTCGCTCCCATAGGGAATGGGAATAATGTCCATTCGCTCCAATAGGGAATGTGAATAATGTCCATTCGCTCCGATAGGGTATGGGAATAATGTGCATTCGCTCCGATAGGGAATGGGAATAATGTCCATTCACTCTGATAGGGAATGGGAATAATGTCCAATCACCCCGATAGGGAATGGGAATAATGTCCATTCGCTCCGATAGGGAATGGGAAAAATGTCCATTCGCTCCGATAGGGAATGGGAATAACGTCCATTCGCTCCGATAGGGAATGGGAATAATGTCCATTCGCTCCGAAAGGGAATGGGAATAATCTCCATTCGCTCCGATAGGGAATGGGAATAACGTCCATTCGCTACGATAGGGAATGGGAATAATGTCCATTCGCTCCGAAAGGGAATGGGAATAATCTCCATTCGCTCCGATAGGGAATGGGGAGAATGTTAATTCGCTCCGATAGTGGATGGGGAGAATGTTGATTCGCTCCGATAGGGAATGGGAATAATGTCCATTCGCTCCGATAGGGAATGGGAATAATGTCCATTCGCTACGATAGGGAACGGGGAGAATGTACATTCGCTCCGATTGGGAATGGGATTAATGTCCATTCGCTCCGATAGGGAATGGGAATAATGTCCATTCGCTCCGATAGGGAATGGGAATAATGTCCATTCGCTCCGATAGGGAATGGGAATAATGTCCGTTCGCTCTGATAGGGAATGGGAATAACGTCCATTCGTTCCGATAGGGAATGGGAATAACGTCCATTTGCTCCGATAGGGAATGGGAATAATGTCCATTCGCTACGATAGGGAACGGGAATAATGTCCATTCGCTCTGATAGGGAATGGGAATAATGTCCATTCGCTCCGATAGGGAATGGGAATAATGTCCGTTCGCTCTGATAGGGAATGGGAATAATGTCCATTCGCTCCGATAGGGAATGGGAATAACGTCCATTTGCTCCGATAGGGAATGGGAATAATGTCCATTCGCTCCAATAGGGAATGGGAATAATCTCCATTCGCTCCGATAGGGAATGGGGAGAATGTTGATTCGGTCCGATAGTGAATGGGGAGAATGTTGATTCGCTCCGATAGGGAATGGGAATAATGTACATTCGCTCCGATAGGGAATGGGGGTGATGTCTTTTCGCTCCGATAGGGTATGGAAATAATGTCCATTCGCTCCGATAGGGAATGGGAATAATGTCCATTCGCTACGATAGGGAACGGGGAGAATGTACATTCGCTCCGATTGGGAATGGGATTAATGTCTATTCGCTCCAATAGGGAATGGGGATAATGTCCACTCTCTCCGATAGGGAATGGGAATAATGTCTATTCGCGCCGATAGGGAATGGGAATAATGTCCATTCGCTCCGAATGGGAATAATGTCCATTCGCTCCCATAGGGAATGGGAATAATGTCCATTTGCTCCGATAGGGAATGGGAATAATGTCCATTCACTCCAAATTGGAATAATGTCCATTCGCTCCGAATGGGGGATTGTCCATTCGCTCCCATAGGGAATGGGAATAATGTCCAGTCGCTCCCATAGGGAATTTGAATAATGTCTATTCGCTCCGATAGGGAATGGGAATAATGTCCATTCGCTCCGATAGGGAATGGGAATAATGTCCATTCGTTGCGATAGGGAATGGGGTTAATGTCAATTCGCTCCGATAGGGAATGGGAATAATGTCCATTCGCTCCGATAGGGAATGGGAATAATGTCCATTCGCTCCGATAGGGTATGGGAATAATGTCCATTCGCTCCGATAGGGAATGGGATTAATGTCCATTCGCTCGAATACAGAATGGGGAGAATGTCAATTCGCTCCGCTAGGGAATGGGGAGAATGTTGATTCGCTCCGATAGGGAATGGGATTAATGTCCATTCGCTCTGATAGGGAATGGGAATAATGTCCATTCGCTCCGATAGGGAATGGGAATAATGCCCATTCGCTCCAATAGGGAATGAGAATAACATCCATTCATTCCGATAGGGAATGGGAATAACGTCCATTCGCTCTGATAGCGAATGGGAATAATCTCCATTCGCTCCGATAGGGAATGGGGAGAATGTTGATTCGCTCCGATAGGGAATGGGAATAATGTCCATTCGCTACGATAGTGAACGGGGAGAATTTACATTCGCCCCTATTGGGAATGGGATTAATGTCCATTCGCTCCGATAGGGAATGGGAATAATGTCCATTCTCTCCGATAGGGAATGGGAATAACGTCCATTCGCTCCGATAGGGAATGGGAATAATGTCCATTCGCTCCGATAGGAAATGGGAATAATGTCCATTCGGTCCGAATGGGAATAATGTCCATTCGCTCCAAATGGGGGAATGTCCATTCGCTCCCATAGGGCATGGGAATAATGTCCATTCGCTCCGATAGGGAATAATGTCCATTGCTCCCATAAGGAATGGGAATAATGTCCATTCGCTCCGATAGGGAATGGGAATAACGTCCATTCGCTCCGAAAGGGAATGGGACTAATCTCCATTCGCTCCGATAGGGAATGGGGAGATTGTTGATTCGCTCCGAAAGCGAATGGGAATAATGTCCATTCGCTACGATAGGGAATGGGGAGAATGTACATTCGCTCCGATTGGGAATGGAATTAATGTCCATTCGCTCCGATAGGGAATGGGAATAATGTCCATTCTCTCTAATAGGGAATGGGAATAATGTCCATTCGCTCCGATAGGGAATGGGAATAATGTCCATTCGCTCCGATAGGGAATGGGAATAATCTCCATTCGCTCCGATAGGGAATGGGAATAATCTCCATTCGCTCCGATAGGGAATGGGGAGAATGTTGATTCGCTCCGATAGTGAATGGGGAGAATGTTGATTCGCTCCGATAGGGAATGGGAATAATGTCCATTCGCTACGATAGGGAACGGAGAGAATGTACATTCGCTCCAAATGGGAATAATGTCCATTCACTCCGAATGGGGGAATGTCCATTCGCTCCCATAGGGAATCGGAATAATGTCCATTCGCTCACATAGGGAATGGAAATAATGTCCATTTGCTCTGATAGGGAATGGGAATAATGTCCATTCGCTCCGAAAGGGAATGGGAACAATGTCCAATCGCTCCGATAGGGAATGGGAATAACGTCCATTCGCTCCGATAGGGAATGGGAATAACGTCCATTCGCCCCGATAGGGAATGGGAATAATGTCCATTCACTCCGAATGGGGGAATGTCCATTCGCTCCCATAGGGAATCGGAATAATGTCCATTCGCTCACATAGGGAATCGGAATAATGTCCATTCGCTCACATAGGGAATGGAAATAATGTCCATTTGCTCTGATAGGGAATGGGAATAATGTCCATTCGCTCCGATAGGGAATGGGAATAACGTCCATTCGCTCCGATAGGGAATGGGAATAATGTCCATTCGCTCCGAAAGGGAATGGGAACAATGTCCAATCGCTCCGATAGGGAATGGGAATAACGTCCATTCGCTCCGATAGGGAATTGGAATAATGTCCATTCGCTCCCATAGGGAATGGGAATAATGTCCATTCGCTCCGATAGGAAATAGGAATAATGTCCATTTGCTCCCATAGGGAATGGGAATAATGTCCATTCGCTCCCATAGGGCATGGGAATTATGTCCATTCGCTCCGATAGGAAATAGGAATAATGTCCATTTGCTCCCATAGGGAATGGGAATAATGTCCATTCGCTCCGATAGGGAATGGGAATAACGTCCATTCGCTCCGAAAGGGAATGGGACTAATCTCCATTCGCTCCGATAGGTAATGGGAATAATGTCGTTTCGCTACGATAGGGAATGGGGAGAATGTACATTCGCTACGATTGGGAATGGGATTAATGTCCATTCGCTCCGATAGGGAATGGGAATAATGTCCATTCTCTCTAATGGGGAATGGGAATAACGTCCATTCGCTCCGATAGGGACTGGGAATAATGTCCATTCGCTCCGATAGGGAATGGGAATAATGTCAATTCGCTCCGATAGGGAATGGGAACAATGTCCATTCGCTCCGATAGGGAATGGGAATAACGTCCATTCGCTCCGATAGGGAATGGGAATAATGTCCATTCGCTCCGCTAGGGAATGGGAATAATGTCCATTCGCTCCGAATGGGAATAATGTCCATTCGCTCCGAATGGGGGAATGTCCATTCGCTCCCATAGGGAATTGGAATAATGTCCATTCGGTCCGAATGGGAATAATGTCCATTCGGTCCGAATGGGAATAATGTCCATTCAGTCCGAATGGGAATAATGTCCATTCGTTCCGAATGGGGGAATGTCCATTCGCTCCCATAGGGAATTGGAATAATGTCCATTCGGTCCGAATGGGAATAATGTCCATTCGGTCCGAATGGGAATAATGTCCATTCGCTCCCATAGGGCATGGGAATAATGTCCATTCGCTCCCATAGGGAATTGGAATAATGTCCATTCGCTCCCATAGGGCATGGGAATAATGTCCATTCGCTCCGATAGGAAATAGGAATAATGTCCATTTGCTCCCATAGGGAATGGGAATAATGTCCATTCGCTCCGATAGGGAATGGGAATAACGTCCATTCGCTCCGAAAGGGAATGGGACTAATCTCCATTCGCTCCGATAGGTAATGGGAATAATGTCGTTTCGCTACGATAGGGAATGGGGAGAATGTACATTCGCTACGATTGGGAATGGGATTAATGTCCATTCGCTCCGATAGGGAATGGGAATAATGTCCATTCTCTCTAATGGGGAATGGGAATAACGTCCATTCGCTCCGATAGGGACTGGGAATAATGTCCATTCGCTCCGATCGGGAATGGGAATAATGTCAATTCGCTCCGATAGGGAATGGGAACAATGTCCATTCGCTCCGATAGGGAATGGGAATAACGTCCATTCGCTCCGATAGGGAATGGGAATAACGTCCATTCGCCCCAATAGGGAATGGGAATAATGTCCATTCGCTCCGCTAGGGAATGGGAATAATGTCCATTCGGTTGGAATGGGAATAATGTCCATTCGGTCCGAATGGGAATAATGTCCATTCGCTCCGAATGGGGGAATGTCCATTCGCTCCCATAGGGAATTGGAATAATGTCCATTCGGTCCGAATGGGAATAATGTCCATTCGGTCCGAATGGGAATAATGTCCATTCGCTCCGAATGGGGGAATGTCCATTCGCTCCCATAGGGAATTGGAATAATGTCCATTCGGTCCGAATGGGAATAATGTCCATTCGGTCCGAATGGGAATAATGTCCATTCGCTCCCATAGGGCATGGGAATAATGTCCATTCGCTCCCATAGGGAATTGGAATAATGTCCATTCGCTCCCATAGGGCATGGGAATAATGTCAATTCGCTCCGATAGGGAATGGGAACAATGTCCTTCGCTCCGATAGGGAATGGGAATAACGTCCATTCGCTCCGATAGGGAATGGGAATAACGTCCATTCGCCCCAATAGGGAATGGGAATAATGTCTATTCGCTCCGCTAGGGAATGGGAATAATGTCCATTCGGTCCTAATGGGAATAATGTCCATTCGGTCCGAATGGGAATAATGTCCATTCGCTCCGAATGGGGGAATGTACATTCGCTCCGATAGGGAATGGGAATAATGTCCATTCGGTCCGAATGGGAATAATGTCCATTCGCTTCGAATTGGGGAATGTCCATTCGCTCCCATAGGGCATGGGAATAATGTCCATTCGCTCCGATAGGGAATGGGAATAATGTCCATTCGGTCCGAATGGGAATAATGTCCATTCGCTTCGAATTGGGGAGTGTCCATTCGCTCCCATAGGGCATGGGAATAATGTCCATTCGCTCCGATAGGGAATGGGAATAATGTCCATTCACTCCGATAGGGAATGGGAATAATGTCCATTCACTCCGATAGGGAATGGGAATAATGTCCATTCGCTCCGATAGGGAATGGGAATAATCTCCATTCGCTCCGATAGGGAATGGGGAGAATGTTGATTCGCTCCGATAGTGAATGGGGAGAATGTTGATTCGCTCCGATAGGGAATGGGAATAATGTCCATTCGCTACGATAGGGAACGGGGAGAATGTACATTCGCTCCAAATGGGAATAATGTCCATTCGATCCGAATGGGGGAATGTCCATTCGCTCCCACAGGGAATCAAAATAATGTCCATTCGCTCCCATAGGGAATGTGAATAATGTCCATTTGCTCCGATAGGGAATGGGAATAATGTCCATTCGCTCCGATAGGGAATGGGAACAATGTCCATTCGCTCCGATAGGGAATGGGAATAACGTCCATTCGCTCCAATAGGGAATGTGAATAACGTCCATTCGCTCCCATAGGGCATGGGAATAATGTCCATTCGCTCCGATAGGAAATAGGAATAATGTCCATTTGCTCCCATAGGGAATGGGAATAATGTCCATTCGCTCCGATAGGGAATGGGAATAACGTCCATTCGCTCCGAAAGGGAATGGGACTAATCTCCATTCGCTCCGATAGGGAATGGGAATAATGTCCATTCTCTCTAATGGGGAATGGGAATAACGTCCATTCGCTCCGATAGGGACTGGGAATAATGTCCATTCTCTCTAATGGGGAATGGGAATAACGTCCATTCGCTCCGATAGGGACTGGGAATAATGTCCATTCGCTCCGATAGGGAATGGGAACAATGTCCATTCGCTCCGATAGGGAATGGGAATAACGTCCATTCTCTCTAATGGGGAATGGGAATAACGTCCATTCGCTCCGATAGGGACTGGGAATAATGTCCATTCGCTCCGATAGGGAATGGGAACAATGTCCATTCGCTCCGATAGGGAATGGGAATAACGTCCATTCGCTCCGATAGGGAATGGGAATAACGTCCATTCGCCCCAATAGGGAATGGGAATAATGTCCATTCGCTCCGCTAGGGAATGGGAATAATGTCCATTCGCTCCGAATGGGAATAATGTCCATTCGCTCCGAATGGGGGAATGTCCATTCGCTCCCATAGGGAATTGGAATAATGTCCATTCGGTCCGAATGGGATTAATGTCCATTCGGTCCGAATGGGAATAATGTCCATTCGCTCCGAATGGGGGAATGTCCATTCGCTCCCATAGGGAATTGGAATAATGTCCATTCGGTCCGAATGGGAATAATGTCCATTCGGTCCGAATGGGAATAATGTCCATTCGCTCCCATAGGGCATGGGAATAATGTCCATTCGCTCCCATAGGGAATTGGAATAATGTCCATTCGCTCCCATAGGGCATGGGAATAATGTCCATTCGCTCCGATAGGAAATAGGAATAATGTCCATTTGCTCCCATAGGGAATGGGAATAATGTCCATTCGCTCCGATAGGGAATGGGAATAACGTCCATTCGCTCCGAAAGGGAATGGGACTAATCTCCATTCGCTCCGATAGGTAATGGGAATAATGTCGTTTCGCTACGATAGGGAATGGGGAGAATGTACATTCGCTACGATTGGGAATGGGATTAATGTCCATTCGCTCCGATAGGGAATGGGAATAATGTCCATTCTCTCTAATGGGGAATGGGAATAACGTCCATTCGCTCCGATAGGGACTGGGAATAATGTCCATTCGCTCCGATAGGGAATGGGAATAATGTCAATTCGCTCCGATAGGGAATGGGAACAATGTCCATTCGCTCCGATAGGGAATGGGAATAACGTCCATTCGCTCCGATAGGGAATGGGAATAACGTCCATTCGCCCCAATAGGGAATGGGAATAATGTCCATTCGCTCCGCTAGGGAATGGGAATAATGTCCATTCGCTCCGAATGGGAATAATGTCCATTCGGTCCGAATGGGAATAATGTCCATTCGCTCCGAATGGGGGAATGTCCATTCGCTCCCATAGGGAATTGGAATAATGTCTATTCGGTCCGAATGGGAATAATGTCCATTCGGTCCGAATGGGAATAATGTCCATTCGCTCCGAATGGGGGAATGTCCATTCGCTCCCATAGGGAATTGGAATAATGTCCATTCGGTCCGATAGGTAATGGGAATAATGTCGTTTCGCTACGATAGGGAACGGGGAGAATGTACATTCGCTCCGATAGGGATTGGGAATAATGTCCATTCGCTCCGATAGGTAATGGGAATAATGTCCATTTGCTCCGATAGGGAATATGGAGAATGAACATTCGCTCCGATAGGGAATGGGAATAATGTCCATTCGCTCCTAGAGGGAATGAGAATAATGTCTATTCGCTCCTACAGGGAATGGGAATAATGTCCATTTGCTCCGATAGGGAATGGGGAGAATGTAAATTCTCTCCGATAGGGAATGGGAATAATGTCTATTCGTTACGATAGGGAATGGGGGTAATGTCAATTCGCTCCGATAGGGAATGGGAATAATGTACATTCGCTCCGATAGGGAATGGGAATAATGTACATTCGCTCCGATAGGGAATGGGGGTAATGTCAATTCGCTCCGATAGGGAATGGTGGTAATGTCAATTCGCTCCGATAGGGAATGGGAATAATGTCCATTCACTCCGATAGGGAATGGGGAGAATGTCAATTCGCTCCGATAGGGAATGGAAATAATGTCCATTCGCTCCGATAGGGAATGTGGAGAATGTCCATTCGCTCCGATATGGAATCAGGAGAATGTACATTCGCTCAGATAGGGAATGGGAGTAATGTCCATTCTCTCCGAGAGGGAATGGGAATAATGTCTATTCGCTCCTATAGGGAATGGGGGTAATGTCAATTCGCTCCGATAGGGAATGGGGGTAATGTCCATTCGCTCCGATAGGGAATGGGGAGAATGTTGATTTGCTCCGATAGGGAATGGGGGTAATGCCCATTCGTTCCGATCGGGAATGGGGAGAATGTTGATTTGCTCCGATAGGGAATGGAAATAGTGTCCATTCGCTCCAATAGGGAATGGGAATAATCTCCATTCCATCTGATAGGGAATGGGAATAATGTCCATTCGCTCCGATAGGTAATGGGAATAATATCCATTCGCTCCTATAGGGAATGGGCGGAATGTCCATTTGCTCCGATAGGGAATGGGGGTAATGTCCATTCATTCCCCTAGGGAATGGGGAGAATGTTGATTTGCTCTGATAGGGAATGGGGGTAATGTCCATTCGTTCCGATAGGGAATGGGGGTAATGTCCATTCATTCCCCTAGGGAATGGGGAGAATGTTGATTTGCTCTGATAGGGAATGGGAATAACGTGAATTCGCTCCGATAGGGAAGCGGAATAATGTCCATTCGCTCCCATAGGGAATGGGAATAATGTCCATTTGCTCCGATAGGGAATGGGAATAATGTCCATTCGCTCCGATAGGGAATGGGAACAATGTCCATTCGCTCCGATAGGGAATGGGAATAACGTCCATTCGCTCCGATAGGGAATGGGAATAACGTCCATTCGCCCCGATAGGGAATGGGAATACCGTCCATTCGCTCCGATCGGGAATGGGAATAACGTCCATTCGCCCCGATAGGGAATGGGAATAATGTCCATTCGCTCCGATACGGAATGGGAATAATCTCCAGTCGCTCCGATAGGGAATGGGAATAATGTCCATTCGCTCCAATACAGAATGGGGAGAATGTCAATTCGCTCTGATAAGGAATGGGAATAATGTCCATTCTATCCGATAGGGAATGGGAATAATGTCCATTCGCTCCGACAGGGAATGGGAATAACGTTCTTTCGTTCCGATCGGGAATGGGAATAACGTCCATTCGCTCCGATAGGGAATGGAAATAATGTCCATTCTATCCGATAGGGAATGGGAATAATGTCCATTCGCTCCGATAGGTAATGGGAGTAATGTCCATTTGCTCCGATAGGGAATATGGAGAATGAACATTCGCTCCGATAGGGAATGGGAATAATGTCCATTCGCTCCTATAGGGAATGAGAATAATGTCCATTCGCTCCGATAGGGAATGGGAATAATGTCTATTCGCTCCGATAGGAAATGGGAATAAAGTCCATTCGCTCCAATAGGGAATGGGAATAATGTACATTCGCTCCGATAGGGAATGGGAATAATGTACATTCGATCCGATAGGGAATGGGGGTAATGTCAATTCGCTCCGATAGGGAATGGGAATAATGTCCATTCTCTCTAATAGGGAATGGGAATAACGTCCATTCGCTCCGATAGGAAATGGGAATAATGTCTATTCGCTCCAATAGGGAATGGGGAGAATGTAAATTCGCTCTGATAGGGAATGGGAATAATGTCTATTCGTTGCGATAGGGAATGGGGGTAATGTTAATTCGCTCCGATAGGGAATGGGAATAATGTACATTCGCTCCGATAGGGAATGGGAATAATGTACATTCGCTCCGATAGGGAATGAGGGTAATGTCAATTCGCTCCGATAGGGAATGGGAATAATGATCATTCTCTCTAATAGGGAATGGGAATAACGTCCATTCGCTCCGATAGGGACTGGGAATAATGTCCATTCGCTCCGATAGGGAATGGGAATAATCTCCATTCGCTCCGATAGGGAATGGGAATAATCTCCATTCGCTCCGATAGGGAATGGGGAGGATGTTGATTCGCTCCGATAGTGAATGGGCAGAATGTTGATTCGCTCCGATAGGGAATGGGAATAATGTCCATTCGCTACGATAGGGACCGGGGAGAATGTACATTCGCTCCAAATGGGAATAATGTCCATTCGCTCCGAATGGGGGAATGTCCATTCGCTCCCATAGGGAATCGGAATAATGTCCATTCGCTCCCATAGGGAATCGGAATAATGTCCATTCGCTCCCATAGGGAATGGGAATAATGTCCATTTGCTCCGATAGGGAATGGGAATAATGTCCATTCGCTCCGATAGGGAATGGGAACAATGTCCATTCGCTCCGATAGGGAATGGGAATAACGTCCATTCGCTCCGATAGGGAATGGGAATAATGTCCATTCGCTCTGATAGGGAATGGGAATAATGTCCATTCGCTCCAATGCAGAATGGGGAGAATGTCAATTCGCTCCGATATGGAATGGGAATAACGTCAATTCGCTCCGATAGGGAATGGGAATAATGTCCATTCTATCCGATAGGGTATGGGAATAATGTCCATTCACTCCGATAGGTAACGGGAGTAATGTCTATTTGCTCCGATAGGGAATATGGAGAATGAACATTCGCTCCGATAGGGAATGGGAATAATGTCCATTCGCTCCTATAGGGAATGAGAATAATGTCCATTCGCTCCGATAGGGAATGGGAATAATGTCTATTCGCTCCGATAGGAAATGGGAATAATGTCCATTCGCTCCAATAGGGAATGGGGAGAATGTAAATTCGCTCCGATAGGGAATGGGAATAATGTCTATTTGTTGCGATAGGGAATGGGGGTAATGTCAATTTGCTCCGATAGGGAATGGGAATAATGTACATTCGTTCCAATAGGGAATGGGAATAATGTACATTCGCTCCGATAGGGAATGGGGGTAATGTCAATTCGCTCCGATAGGGAATGGGAATAATGTCCATTCTCTCTAATAGGGAATGGGAATAACGTCCATTCGCTCCGATAGGAAATGGGAATAATGTCCATTCGCTCCAATAGGGAATGGGGAGAATGTAAATTCGCTCCGATAGGGAATGGGAATAATGTCTATTCGTTGCGATAGGGAATGGGGGTAATGTCAATTCGCTCCGATAGGGAATGGGAATAATGTACATTCGCTCCGATAGGGAATGGGAATAATGTACATTCGCTCCGATAGGGAATGGGGGTAATGTCAATTCGCTCCGATGGGGAATGGGAATAATGATCATTCTCTCTAATAGGGAATGGGAATAACGTCCATTCGCTCCGATAGGGACTGGGAATAATGTCCTTCCGCTCCGATAGGGAATGGGAATAATGTCCATTCGCTCCGATAGGGAATGGGAATAATCTCCATTCGCTCCGATAGGGAATGGGGAGAATGTTGATTCGCTCCGATAGGGAATGGGAATAATGTCCATTCGCTACGATAGGGAACGGGGAGAATGTACATTCGCTCCAAATGGGAATAATGTCCATTCGCTCCGAATGGTGGAATGTCCATTCGCTCCCATAGGGAATCGGAATAATGTCCATTCTCTCCCATAGGGAATGGGAATAATGTCCATTTGCTCCGATAGGGAATGGGAATAATGTCCGTTCGCTCCGATAGGGAATGGGAATAACGTCCATTAGCCCCGATAGGGAATGGGAATAATGTTCATTCGCTCCCATAGGGAATGGGAATAATGTCCATTCGCTCCGATAGGGAATGGGAATAACGTCCATTCGCTCCGATAGGGAATGGTGGTAATGTCAATTACGCTCCGATTGGGAATGGGAATAATGTCCATTCGCTCCGATAGGGAATGGGAATAATGTATATTCGCTCCGATAGGGAATGGGAATAATGTCCATTCTCTCCGAGAGGGAATGGGAATAATGTCCATTCGCTCATATAGGGAATGGGGGTAATGTCAATTCGCTCCGATAGGGAATGGGGGTAATGCCCATTCGTTCCGAACGGGAATGGGGAGAATGTTGATTTGCTCCGATAGGGAATGGGAATAATGTCCATTCGCTTCGATAGGGAATGGGGGGAATGTCCATTCGCTCCCATAGGGAATGGGAATAATGTCTATTCACTCTGATAGGGAATGGGAATAATGTCCATTCGCTCCGATAGGGAATGGGAATAATGTCCATTCGCTCCGATAGGGAATGGAAATAGTGTCCAATCGCTCCAGTAGGGAATGGGAATAATGTACATTCGCTCCTATTGGGAATGGGCGGAATGTCCATTTGCTCCGATAGGGAATGGGGAGAATGTTGATTTGCTCTGATAGGGAATGGGAATAACGTGAATTCGCTCCGATAGGGAATGGGAATAATGTCCATTCGCTCCGATAGGGAACGGGGAGAATGTCCATTTGCTCCGATAGGTAATGGGGGTAATGTCCATTCGTTCCGATAGGGAATGGGGAGAATGTTGATTTGCTCTGATAGGGAATGGGAATAATGTCCATTCGCTCCCATAGGGAATGGGAATAATGTCCATTTGCTCCGATAGGGAATGGGAATAATGTCCATTCGCTCCGATAGGGAATGGGAACAATGTCCATTCGCTCCGATAGGGAATGGTAATAACGTCCATTCGCTCCGATAGGGAATGGGAATAATGTCCATTCGCTCCCATAGGGAATGGGAATAATGTCCATTTGCTCCGATAGGGAATGGGAATAATGTCCATTCGCTCCGATAGGGAATGGGAACAATGTCCATTCGCTCCAATACAGAATGGGGAGAATGTCAATTCGCTCCGATAGGGAATGGGAATAATGTCTATTCTATCCGATAGGGAATGGGAATAATGTCCATTCGCTCCGATAGGGAATGGGAACAATGTCCATTCGCTCCAATACAGAATGGGGAGAATGTCAATTCGCTCCGATAGGGAATGGGAATAACGTGAATTCGCTCCGATAGGGAATGGGAATAATGTCCATTCGCTCCGATAGGGAACGGGGAGAATGTCCATTTGCTCCGATAGGGAATGGGAATAATGTCCATTCGCTCCCATAGGGAATGGGAATAATGTCCATTTGCTCCGATAGGGAATGGGAATAATGTCCATTCGCTCCGATACGTAATGGGGAGAATGTCCATTCGCTCCTATAGGGAATGGGAATAATGTCCATTCGCTCCGATAGGGAATGGGAACAATGTCCATTCGCTCCAATACAGAATGGGGAGAATGTCAATTCGCTCCAATACAGAATGGGAATAATGTCCATTCGCTCCGATAGGGAATGGGAATAATGTCCATTCGCTCCCATAGGGAATGGGAATAATGTCCATTTGCTCCGATAGGGAATGGGAATAATGTCCATTCGCTCCAATACAGAATGGGGAGAATGTCAATTCGCTCCGATAGGGAATGGGAATAATGTCCATTCTATCCGATAGGGAATGGGAATAATGTCCATTCGCTCCGATAGGGAATGGGAACAATGTCCATTCGCTCCAATACAGAATGGGGAGAATGTCAATTCGCTCCGATAGGGAATGGGAATAATGTCCATTCGCTCCGACAGGGAATGGGAATAACGTTCTTTCGTCCCGATAGGGAATGGGAATAACGTCCATACGCTCCGATAGGGAATGGGAATAATGTCCATTCGCTCCAATACAGAATGGGGAGAATGTCAATTCACTCCGATAGGGAATGGGAATAATGTCCATTCTATCCGATAGGGAATGGGAATAATGTCCATTCGCTCCGATAGGTAATGGGAATAATGTCCATTTGCTCCGATAGGGAATATGGAGAATGAACATTCGCTCCGATAGGGAATGGGAATAATGTCCATTCGCTCCAATAGGGAATAAGAATAATGTCCATTCGCTCCGATAGGGAATGGGAATAATGGCCATTCGCTCCGATAGGAAATGGGAATAATGTCCATTCGCTCCAATAGGGAATGGGGAGAATGTAAATTCGCTCCGATAGGGAATGGGAATAATGTCTATTCGTTGCGATAGGGAATGGGGGTAATGTCAATTCGCTCCGATAGGGAATGGGAATAATGTACATTCGCTCCGATAGGGAATGGGAATAATGTCCATTCGCTCCAATACAGAATGGGGAGAATGTCAATTCACTCCGATAGGGAATGGGAATAATGTCCATTCTATCCGATAGGGAATGGGAATAATGTCAATTCGCTCCAATAGGGAATGGGAATAATGTCCATTCGCTCCGATAGGGAATGGAAATAATGTCCATTCGCTCCGATAGGGAATGGGGAGAATGTCCATTCGCACCGATATGGAATGGGGAGAATGTACATTCGCTCAGATAGGGAATGGGAATAATGTCCATTCGCTCCGAGAGGGAATGGGGGTAATGTCAATTCGCTCCCATAGGGAATGGGGGTAATGCCCAATCGTTCCGATCGGGAATGGGGAGAATGTTGATTTGCTCCGATAGGGAATGGGAATAATTTCTATTCGCTCCGATAGGGAATGGGGGGGAATGTCCATTCGCTCCCATAGGGAATGGGAATAATGTCCATTCGCTCTGACAGGGAATGGGAATAATGTCCATTCACTCCGATAGGGAATGGGAATAATGTCCATTCACTCCGATAGTGAATGGGAATAATGTCCATTCACTCCGATAGGGAATGGGAATAATGTCCATTCACTCCGATAGTGAATGGGAATAACGTGCATTCGCTCCGATAGGGAATGGGAATCATGTCCATTCGCTCCGATAGGTAATGGGAATAATGTCCATTCGCTCTGAGAGGGAATGGGAGTAATGTCCATTCGCTCCGAAAGGGAATGGGAATAATGTCCATTCACTCCGATAGTGAATGGGAATAATGTCCATTCGCTCCGATAGGGAATGGGAATAACGTGCATTCGCTCCGATAGGGAATGGGAATAATGTCCATTCGCTCTGATAGGGAATGGGAATAATGTCCATTCGCTCCGATAGGGAATGGGAATAATGTCCATTCGCTCCGATAGGGAATGGGAATAATGTCCATTCGCTCCGATAGGGAATGGGAATAATGTCCATTCGCTCCGATAGAGAATATGGAGAATGTACATTCGCTCCGATAGGGATTGGGAATAACGTGCATTCGCTCCGATAGGGAATGGGAATAATGTCCATTCGCTCTGATAGGGAATGGGAATAATGTCCATTCGCTCCGATAGGGAATGGGAATAATGTCCATTCGCTCCGCTAGGGAATGGGAATAATGTCCATTCGCTCCGATAGGGAATGGGAATAATGTCCATTCGCTCCGATAGGGAATGGGAATAATGTCCATTCGCTCCGATACGTAATGGGGAGAATGTCCATTCGCTCCGATAGGGAATGGGAACAATGTCCATTCGCTCCGATAGGGAATGGGAATAATGTCCATTCGCTCCAATAGGGAATGGGAATAATGTCCATTTGCTCCGATAGGGAATGGGAATAATGTCCATTCGCTCCGATAGGGAATGGGAACAATGTCCATTCGCTCCAATACAGAATGGGGAGAATGTCAATTCGCTCCGATAGGGAATGGGAATAATGTCCATTCTATCCGATAGGGAATGGGAATAATGTCCATTCGCTCCGATAGGGAATGGGAACAATGTCCATTCGCTCCAATACAGAATGGGGAGAATGTCAATTCGCTCCGATAGGGAATGGGAATAATGTCCATTCTATCCGATAGGGAATGGGAATAATGTCCATTCGCTCCGATAGGGAATGGGAACAATGTCCATTCGCTCCAATACAGAATGGGGAGAATGTCAATTCGCTCCGATAGGGAATGGGAATAATGTCCATTCGCTCCGACAGGGAATGGGAATAATGTCCATACGCTCCGATAGGGAATGGGAATAATGTCCATTCGCTCCAATACAGAATGGGGAGAATGTCAATTCACTCCGATAGGGAATGGGAATAATGTCCATTCTATCCGATAGGGAATGGGAATAATGTCCATTCGCTCCGATAGGTAATGGGAATAATGTCCATTTGCTCCGATAGGGAATATGGAGAATGAACATTCGCTCCGATAGGGAATGGGAATAATGTCCATTCGCTCCAATAGGGAATAAGAATAATGTCCATTCGCTCCGATAGGGAATGGGAATAATGGCCATTCGCTCAGATAGGAAATGGGAATAATGTCCATTCGCTCCAATAGGGAATGGGGAGAATGTAAATTCGCTCCGATAGGGAATGGGAATAATGTCTATTCGTTGCGATAGGGAATGGGGGTAATGTCAATTCGCTCCGATAGGGAATGGGAATAATGTACATTCGCTCCGATAGGGAATGGGAATAATGTACATTCGCTCCGATATGGAATGGGGGTAATGACAATTCACTCCGATCGGGAATGGGGAGAATGTAAATTCGCTCCGATAGGGAATGGGAATAATGTCTATTCGTTGCGATAGGGAATGGGGGTAATGTCAATTCGCTCCGATAGGGAATGGGAATAATGTACATTCGCTCCGATAGGGAATGGGAATAATATACATTCGCTCCGATAGGGAATGGGGGTAATGTCAATTCACTCCGATAGGGAATGGGAATAATGTCCATTCTATCCGATAGGGAATGGGAATAATGTCCATTCGCTCCGATAGGTAATGGGAACAATGTCCATTTGCTCCGATAGGGAATATGGAGAATGAACATTCGCTCCGATAGGGAATGGGAATAATGTCCATTCGCTCCAATAGGGAATAAGAATAATGTCCATTCGCTCCGATAGGGAATGGGAATAATGGCCATTCGCTCCGATTGGAAATGGGAATAATGTCCATTCGCTCCAATAGGGAATGGGGAGAATGTAAATTCGCTCCAATAGGGAATGGGAATAATGTCTATTCGTTGCGATAGGGAATGGGGGTAATGTCAATTCGCTCCGATAGGGAATGGGAATAATGTACATTCGCTCCGATAGGGAATGGGAATAATGTCCATTCGCTCCAATACAGAATGGGGAGAATGTCAATTCACTCCGATAGGGAATGGGAATAATGTCCATTCTATCCGATAGGGAATGGGAATAATGTCAATTCGCTCCAATAGGGAATGGGAATAATGTCCATTCGCTCCGATAGGGAATGGAAATAATGTCCATTCGCTCCGATAGGGAATGGGGAGAATGTCCATTAGCTCCGATATGGAATGGGGAGAATGTACATTCGCTCAGATAGGGAATGGGAATAATGTCCATTCGCTCCGAGAGGGAATGGGGGTAATGTCAATTCGCTCCCATAGGGAATGGGGGTAATGCCCATTCGTTCCGATCGGGAATGGGGAGAATGTTGATTTGCTCCGATAGGGAATGGGAATAATTTCTATTCGCTCCGATAGGGAATGGGGGGGAATGTCCATTCGCTCCCATAGGGAATGGGAATAATGTCCATTCGCTCTGACAGGGAATGGGAATAATGTCCATTCACTCCGATAGGGAATGGGAATAATGTCCATTCACTCCGATAGTGAATGGGAATAATGTCCATTCACTCCGATAGGGAATGGGAATAACGTGCATTCGCTCCGATAGGGAATGGGAATCATGTCCATTCGCTCCGATAGGTAATGGGAATAATGTCCATTCGCTCTGAGAGGGAATGGGAGTAATGTCCATTCGCTCCGAAAGGGAATGGGAATAATGTCCATTCACTCCGATAGTGAATGGGAATAATGTCCATTCGCTCCGATAGGGAATGGGAATAACGTGCATTCGCTCCGATAGGGAATGGGAATAATGTCCATTCGCTCTGATAGGGAATGGGAATAATGTCCATTCGCTCCGATAGGGAATGGGAATAATGTCCATTCGCTCCGATAGAGAATATGGAGAATGTACATTCGCTCCGATAGGGATTGGGAATAACGTGCATTCGCTCCGATAGGGAATGGGAATAATGTCCATTCGCTCTGATAGGGAATGGGAATAATGTCCATTCGCTCCGATAGGGAATGGGAATAATGTCCATTCGCTCCGCTAGGGAATGGGAATAATGTCCATTCGCTCCGATAGGGAATGGGAATAATGTCCATTCGCTCCGATAGAGAATATGGAGAATGTACATTCGCTCCGATAGGGAATGGGAATAATGTCCATTCGCTCCGATACGGAATGGGAATAATCTCCAGTCGCTCTGATAGGGAATGGGAATAATGTCCATTCGCTCCAATACAGAATGGGGAGAATGTCAATTCGCTCCGATAGGGGATGGGAATAATGTCCATTCTATCCGATAGGGAATGGGAATAATGTCCATTCGCTCCGACAGGGAATGGGAATAACGTTCTTTCGTTCCGATAGGGAATGGGAATAACGTCCATTCGCTCCGATAGGGAATGGGAATAATGTCCATTCGCTCCAGTACAGAATGGGGAGAATGTCAATTCACTCCGATAGGGAATGGGAATAATGTCCATTCTATCCGATAGGGAATGGGAATAATGTCCATTCGCTCCGATAGGTAATGGGAATAATGTCCATTTGCTCCGATAGGGAATATGGAGAATGAACATTCGCTCCGATAGGGAATGGGAATAATGTCCATTCGCTCCAATAGGGAATAAGAATAATGTCCATTCGCTCCGATAGGGAATGGGAATAATGGCCATTCGCTCCGATAGGAAATGGGAATAATGTCCATTCGCTCCAATAGGGAATGGGGAGAATGTAAATTCGCTCCGATAGGGAATGGGAATAATGTCTATTCGTTGCGATAGGGAATGGGGGTAATGTCAATTCGCTCCGATAGGGAATGGGAATAATGTACATTCGCTCCGATAGGGAATGGGAATAATGTACATTCGCTCCGATAGGGAATGGGGGTAATGTCAATTCACTCCGATAGGGAATGGGGAGAATGTAAATTCGCTCCGATAGGGAATGGGAATAATGTCTATTCGTTGCGATAGGGAATGGGAATAATGTCAATTCGCTCCGATAGGGAATGGGAAAAATGTACATTCGCTCCGATAGGGAATGGGAATAATGTACATTCGCTCCGATAGGGAATGGGGGTAATGTCAATTCACTCCGATAGGGAATGGGAATAATGTCCATTCTATCCGATAGGGAATGGGAATAATTTCCATTCGCTCCGATAGGTAATGGGAATAATGTCCATTTGCTCCGATAGGGAATATGGAGAATGAACATTCGCTCCGATAGGGAATAAGAATAATGTCCATTCGCTCCGATAGGGAATGGGAATAATGGCCATTCGCTCCGATAGGAAATGGGAATAATGTCCATTCGCTCAAATAGGGAATGGGGAGAATGTAAATTCGCTCCGATAGGGAATGGGAATAATGTCTATTCGTTGCGATAGGGAATGGGGGTAATGTCAATTTGCTCCGATAGGGAATGGGAATAATGTACATTCGCTCCGATAGGGAATGGGAATAATGTACATTCGCTCCGATAGGGAATGGGAATAATGTCCATTCGCTCCGATAGGGAATGGGGGTAATGTCAATTCGCTCCGATAGGGAATGGGAATAATGTACATTCGCTCCGATAGGGAATGGGAATAATGTCCATTCGCTCCAATACAGAATGGGGAGAATGTCAATTCACTCCGATAGGGAATGGGAATAATGTCCATTCTATCCGATAGGGAATGGGAATAATGTCAATTCGCTCCGATAGGGAATGGGAATAATGTCCATTCGCTCCAATAGGGAATAAGAATAATGTCCATTCGCTCCGATAGGGAATGGGAATAATGGCCATTCGCTCCGATAGGAAATGGGAATAATGTCCATTCGCTCCAATAGGGAATGGGGAGAATGTAAATTCGCTCCGATAGGGAATGGGAATAATGTCTATTCGTTGCGATAGGGAATGGGGGTAATGTCAATTCGCTCCGATAGGGAATGGGAATAATGTACATTCGCTCCGATAGGGAATGGGAATAATGTACATTCGCTCCGATAGGGAATGGGGGTAATGTCAATTCACTCCGATAGGGAATGGGAATAATGTCAATTCGCTCCGATAGGGAATGGGAATAATGTACATTCGCTCCGATAGGGAATGGGAATAATGTACATTCGCTCCGATAGGGAATGGGGGTAATGTCAATTCGCTCCGATAGGGAATGGAAATGATGTCCATTCTATCCGATAGGGAATGGGAATAATGTCCATTCGCTCCGATAGGTAATGGGAATAATGTCCATTTGCTCCGATAGGGAATATGGAGAATGAACATTCGCTCCGATAGGGAATAAGAATAATGTCCATTCGCTCCGATAGGGAATGGGAATAATGGCCATTCGCTCCGATAGGAAATGGGAATAATGTCCATTCGCTCAAATAGGGAATGGGGAGAATGTAAATTCGCTCCGATAGGGAATGGGAATAATGTCTATTCGTTGCGATAGGGAATGGGGGTAATGTCAATTCGCTCCGATAGGGAATGGGAATAATGTACATTCGCTCCGATAGGGAATGGGAATAATGTACATTCGCTCCGATAGGGAATGGGAATAATGTCCATTCGCTCCGATAGGGAATGGGGGTAATGTCAATTCGCTCCGATAGGGAATGGGAATAATGTACATTCGCTCCGATAGGGAATGGGAATAATGTCCATTCGCTCCAATACAGAATGGGGAGAATGTCAATTCACTCCGATAGGGAATGGGAATAATGTCCATTCTATCCGATAGGGAATGGGAATAATGTCAATTCGCTCCGATAGGGAATGGGAATAATGTCCATTCGCTCCGATAGGGAATGGGAATACTGCATATTCGCTCCGATAGGGAATGGAAATAATGTCCATTCGCTCCGATAGGGAATGGGGAGAATGTCCATTCGCTCCGATATGGAATGGGGAGAATGTACATTCGCTCAGATAGGGAATGGAAATAATGTCCATTCGCTCCGAGAGGGAATGGGGGTAATGTCAATTCGCTCCCATAGGGAATGGGGGTAATGCCCATTCGTTCCGATCGGGAATGGGGAGAATGTTGACTTGCTCCGATAGGGAATGGGAATAATTTCTATTCGCTCCGATAGGGAATGGGGGGGAATGTCCATTCGCTCCCATAGGGAATGGGAATAATGTCCATTCGCTCTGACAGGGAATGGGAATAATGTCCATTCACTCCGATAGGGAATGGGAATAATGTCCATTCACTCCGATAGTGAATGGGAATAATGTCCATTCACTCCGATAGGGAATGGGAATAACGTGCATTCGCTCCGATAGGGAATGGGAATAATGTCCATTCGCTCCGATAGGTAATGGGAATAATGTCCATTCGCTCTGATAGGGAATGGGAGTAATGTCCATTCGCTCCGAAAGGGAATGGGAATAATGTCCATTCACTCCGATAGTGAATGGGAATAATGTCCATTCGCTCCGATAGGGAATGGGAATAACGTGCATTCGCTCCGATAGGGAATGGGAATAATGTCCATTCGCTCTGATAGGGAATGGGAATAATGTCCATTCGCCCCGATAGGGAATGGGAATAATGTCCATTCGCTCCGATAGGGAATGGGAATAATGTCCATTCGCTCCGATAGGGAATGGGAATAATGTCCATTCACTCCGATTGGGAATGGGAATAATGTACATTCGCTCCGATAGGGAATGGGGGTAATGTCAATTCGATTCGATAGGGAATGGGGGGAATGTCCATTCGCTCCTATAGGGAATGAGAATAATGTCCATTCGCTCCGATTGGGAATGGGAATAATGTACATTCGCTCCGATAGGGAATGAGAATAATGTCCATTCGCTCTGATAGGGAATGGGGGTAATGTCAATTCGCTCCGATAGGGAATGGTGTAATGCCCATTCGTTCCGATCGGGAATGGGGAGAATGTCAATTCGCTCCGATAGGGAATGGGAATAATGTATATTCGCTCCGATAGGCAATGGGAATAATGTCCATTCGCTCTGATAGGGAATGGGGGTAATGTCAATTCGCTCCGATAGGGAATGGTGTAATGCCCATTCGTTCCGATCGGGAATGGGGAGAATGTTGATTTGCTCCGATAGGGAATGGGAATAATGTCCATTCGCTTCGATAGGGAATGGGGGGAATGTCCATTCGCTCCCATAGGGATTGGGAATAATGTCCATTCGCTCTGATAGGGAATGGGAATAATGTCCATTCGCTCCGATAGGGAATGTGAATAATGTCCATTCTCTCCGATAGGGAATGGAAATAGTGTCCAATCGCTCCAATAGGGAATGGGAATAACGTGCATTCGCTCCGATAGGGAATGGGGATAATCTCCATTCGCTCCGATAGGGAATGGGAATAATATCCATTCGCTCCTATAGGGAATGCGCGGAATGTCCATTTGCTCCGATAGGGAATGGGGGTAATGTCCATTCGCTCCGATAGGGAATGGGGAGAATGTTGATTTGCTCTGATAGGGAATGGGAATAACGTGAATTCGCTCCGATAGGGAATGGGAATAATGTCCATTCGCTCCGATAGGGAACGGGGAGAATGTCCATTTGCTCCGATAGGGAATGGGGGTAATGTCCATTCGTTCCGATAGGGAATGGGGAGAATGTTGATTTGCTCTGATAGGGAATGGGAATAACGTCCATTCGCTCCGATAGGGAAGCGGAATAATGTCCATTCGCTCCCATAGGGAATGGTAATAATGTCCATTTGCTCCGATAGGGAATGGGAATAATGTCCATTCGCTCCGATAGGGAATGGGAACAATGACCATTCGCTCCGATAGGGAATGGGAATAACGTCCATTCGCTCCGATAGGGAATGGGAATAATGTCCATTCGCTCCGATACGGAATGGGAATAATCTCCAGTCGCTCTGATAGGGAATGGGAATAATGTCCATTCGCTCCTATACAGAATGGGGAGAATGTCAATTCGCTCCGATAGGGAATGGGAATAATGTCCATTCTATCCGATAGGGAATGGGAATAATGTCCATTCGCTCCGACAGGGAATGGGAATAACGTTCTTTCGTTCCGATAGGGAATGGGAATAACGTCCATTCGCTCCGATAGGGAATGGGAATAATGTCCATTCGCTCCAATACAGAATGGGAAGAATGTCAATTCACTCCGATAGGGAATGGGAATAATGTCCATTCTATCCGATAGGGAATGGGAATAATGTCCATTCGCTCCGATAGGTAATGGGAATAATGTCCATTTGCTCCGATAGGGAATATGGAGAATGAACATTCGCTCCGATAGGGAATGGGAATAATGTCTATTCGCTCCAATAGGGAATAAGAATAATGTCCATTCGCTCCGATAGGGAATGGGAATAATGTCCATTCGCTCCAATAGGAAATGGGAATAATGTCCATTCGCTCCAATAGGGAATGGGGAGAATGTAAATTCGCTCCGATAGGGAATGGGAATAATGTCAATTCGCTCCGATAGGGAATGGGAATAATGTACATTCGCTCCGATAGGGAATGGGAATAATGTACATTCGCTCCGATAGGGAATGGGGGTAATGTCAATTCGCTCCGATAGGGAATGGTGGTAATTTCAATCCGCTCCGATAGAGAATGGGAATAATGTCCATTCGCTCCGATAGGGAATGGGAATACTGTATATTCGCTCCGATAGGGAATGGAAATAATGTCCATTCGCTCCGATAGGGAATGGGGAGAATGTCCATTCGCTCCGATATGGAATGGGGAGAATGTACATTCGCTCAGATAGGGAATGGGAATAATGTCCATTCGCTCCGAGAGGGAATGGGGGTAATGTCAATTCGCTCCGATAGGGAATGGGGGTAATGCCCATTCGTTCCGATCGGGAATGGGGAGAATGTTGATTTGCTCCGATAGGGAATGGGAATAATGTCTATTCGCTCCGATAGGGAATGGGGGGGATGTCCATTCGCTCCCATAGGGAATAGGAATAATGTCCATTCGCTCTGATAGGGAATGGGAATAATGTCCATTCACTCCGATAGGGAATGGGAATAATGTCCATTCACTCCGATAGTGAATGGGAATAATGTCCATTCACTCCGATAGGGAATGGGAATAACGTGCATTCGCTCCGATAGGGAATGGGAATAATGTCCATTCGCTCCGATAGGTAATGGGAATAATGTCCATTCGCTCCGAAAGGGAATGGGAATAATGTCCATTCGCTCCGATAGGGAATGGGAGTAACGTGCATTCGCTCCGATAGGGAATGGGAATAATGTCCATTCGCTCTGATAGGGAATGGGAATAATGTCCATTCGCTCTGATAGGGAATGGGAATAATGTCCATTCACTCTGATAGGGAATGGGAATAATGCACATTCGCTCCGATAGGGAATGGGAATAATGTCCATTCGCTCCGATAGGGAATGGGAATAATGCACATTCGCTCCGATAGAGAATATGGAGAATGTACATTCACTCCGATAGGGAATGGGAATAATGTCCATTCGCTCCTATAGGGAATGAGAATAATGTCCATTCGCTCCGAATGGGAATGGGAATAATGTACATTCGCTCCGATAGGGAATGGGAATAATGTCCATTCGCTCCAATAGGGAATGAGAATGATGTCCATTCGCTCCGATTGGGAATGGGAATAATGTACATTCGCTCCGATAGGGAATGGGGGTAATGTCAATTCGCTCCGATAGGGAATGGGGTAATGTCAATTCGCTCCGATAGGGAATGGGAATAATGTATATTCGCTCCGATAGGCAATGGGAATAATGTTCATTCGCTCTGATAGGGAATGGGGGTAATGTCAATTCGCTCCGATAGGGAATGGTGTAATGTCAATTCGCTCCGATAGGGAATGGGAATAATGTATATTCGCTCCGATAGGCAATGGGAATAATGTCCATTCGCTCTGATAGGGAATGGGGGTAATGTCAATTCGCTCCGATAGGGAATGGTGTAATGTCAATTCGCTCTGATAGGGAATGGGAATAATGTATATTCGCTCCGATAGGCAATGGGAATAATGTCCATTCGCTCCGATAGTTAATGGGAATAATGTCCATTCGCTCCTCTTGGGAATGGGGGTAATGTCCATTCGTTTCGATAGGGAATGGGGAGAATGTTGATTTGCTCTGATAGGGAATGGGAATAACGTGAATTCGCTCCGATAGGGAATGGGAATAATGTCCATTCGCTCCGATAGGAAATGGAAATAATGTCCATTCGTTCCGATAGGGAATGGGGAGAATGTAAATTCGCTCCGATAGGGAATGGGGAGAATGTAAATTCGCTCCGATAGGGAATGGGAATAATGTCTATTCGTTGCGATAGTGAATGGGAATAATGTACATTCGCTCCGATAGGGAATGGGAATAATGTCCATTCGCTCCGATAGGGAATGGAAATAATGTCCATTCGTTCCGATAGGGAATGGGGAGAATGTAAATTCGCTCCGATAGGGAATGGGAATAATGTCCATTAGCTCCGATAGGGAATGGGAATAATGTCCACTCGCTCCGATAGGGAATGGGAATAATGTCCATTCGCTCCGATAGGGAATATGGAGAATGTACATTCGCTCCGATAGGGAATGGGAATAATTTCCATTCGCTCCTATAGGGAATGAGAATAATGTCCATTAGCTCCGATAGGGAATGGGAATAATGTCCACTCGCTCCGATAGGGAATGGGAATAATGTCCATTCGCTCCGATAGGGAATATGGAGAATGTACATTCGCTCCAATAGGGAATGGGAATAATTTCCATTCGCTCCTATAGGGAATGAGAATAATGTCCATTCGCTCCGATAGGGAATGGGAATAATGTACATTCGCTCCGATACGGAATGTGAATAATGTACATTCGCTCCGATAGGGAATGGGGGTAATGTCAATTCGCACCGATAGGGAATGGGAATAATGTCCATTCGCTCCGATAGGGAATGGGAATAATGTATATTCGCTCCGATAGGGAATGGAAATAATGTCCATTCGCTCCGATAGGGAATGGGGAGAATGTCCATTCGCTCCGATAGGGAATGGGGAGAATGTACATTCGCTCAGATAGGGAATGGGAATAATGTCCATTCGCTCCGAGAGGGAATGGGGGTAATGTCCATTCGCTCCGATTGGGAATGGGGGTAATGCCCATTCGTTCCGATCGGGAATGGGGAGAATGCTGATTTGCTCCGATAGGGAATGGGAATAATGTCCATTCGCTCCGATAGGGAATGGGAATAACGTGCATTCGCTCTGATAGGGAATGGGAATAATCTCCAATCGCTCCGATAGGGAATGGGAATAATGTCCATTCGCTCCGATAGGGAATGGGAATAATGTCCATTCGCTCCGATAGGGAATGGGGAGAATGTCCATTCGCTCCGATATGGAATGGGGAGAATGTACATTCGCTCAGATAGGGAATGGGAATAATGTCCATTCGCTCTGAGAGGGAATGGGGGTAATGTCAATTCGCTCCGATAGGGAATGGTGGTAATGCCCATTCGTTCCGATAGGGAATGGGGAGAATGTCCATTCGCTCCGATAGGGAATGGGAATAATGTCTATTCGCTCCGATAGGGAATGGGGGGGGGAATGTCCATTCGCTCCCATAGGGAATGGGTATAATGTCCATTCGCTCTGATAGGGAATGGGAACAATGTCCATTCACTCCGATAGGGAATGGGAATAACGTGCATTCGCTCCGATAGGGAATGGGAATAATGTCCATTCACTCCGATAGGGAATGGGAATAACGTGCATTCGCTCCGATAGGGAATGGGAATAATGTCCATTCGCTCCGAGAGGGAATGGGAATAATGTCCATTCGCTCCGATAGGGAATGGGGGTAATGTCAATTACGCTCCGATTGGGAATGGGAATAATGTCCATTCGCTCCGATAGGGAATATGGAGAATGTCCATTCGCTCCGATAGGGAATGGAAATAGTGTCCAATCGCTCCAGTAGGGAATGGGAATAACGTGCATTCGCTCCGATAGAGAATGGGGATAATCTCCATTCGCTCCGATAGGGAATGGGAATAATGTCCATTCGCTCTGATAGGGAACGGGGAGAATGTCCATTTGCTCCGATAGGGAATGGGGGTAATGTCCATTCGTTCCGATAGGGAATGGGGAGAATGTTGATTTGCTCTGATAGGGAATGGGAATAATGTCCATTCGCTCCGATAGGGAATGGGGGTAATGTCCATTCGCTCCGATAGGGAATGGGAATAACGTCCATTCGCCCCGATAGGGAATGGGAATAATGTCCATTCGCTCCGATACGGAATGGGAATAATCTCCAGTCGCTCTGATAGGGAATGGGAATAATGTCCATTCGCTCCAATACAGAATGGGGAGAATGTCAATTCGCTCCGATAGGGAATGGGAATAATGTCCATTCTATCCGATAGGGAATGGGAATAATGTCCATTCGCTCCGACAGGGAATGGGAATAACGTTCTTTCGTTCCGATAGGGAATGGGAATAACGTCCATTCGCTCCGATAGGGAATGGGAATAATGTCCATTCGCTCCAATACAGAATGGGAAGAATGTCAATTCACTCCGATAGGGAATGGGAATAATGTCCATTCTATCCGATAGGGAATGGGAATAATGTCCATTCGCTCCGATAGGTAATGGGAATAATGTCCATTTGCTCCGATAGGGAATATGGAGAATGAACATTCGCTCCGATAGGGAATGGGAATAATGTCTATTCGCTCCAATAGGGAATAAGAATAATGTCCATTCGCTCCGATAGGGAATGGGAATAATGTCCATTCGCTCCAATAGGAAATGGGAATAATGTCCATTCGCTCCGATAGGGAATGGGAATAATGTACATTCGCTCCGATAGGGAATGGGAATAATGTACATTCGCTCCGATAGGGAATGGGGGTAATGTCAATTCGCTCCGATAGGGAATGGTGGTAATGTCAATCCGCTCCGATAGGGAATGGGAATAATGTCCATTCGCTCCGATAGGGAATGGGAATACTGTATATTCGCTCCGATAGGGAATGGAAATAATGTCCATTCGCTCCGATAGGGAATGGGGAGAATGTCCATTCGCTCCGATATGGAATGGGGAGAATGTACATTCGCTCAGGTAGGGAATGGGAATAATGTCCATTCGCTCCGAGAGGGAATGGGGGTAATGTCAATTCGCTCCGATAGGGAATGGGGGTAATGCCCATTCGTTCCGATCGGGAATGGGGAGAATGTTGATTTGCTCCGATAGGGAATGGGAATAATGTCTATTCGCTCCGATAGGGAATGGGGGGGATGTCCATTCGCTCCCATAGGGAATAGGAATAATGTCCATTCGCTCTGATAGGGAATGGGAATAATGTCCATTCACTCCGATAGGGAATGGGAATAATGTCCATTCACTCCGATAGTGAATGGGAATAATGTCCATTCACTCCGATAGGGAATGGGAATAACGTGCATTCGCTCCGATAGGGAATGGGAATAATGTCCATTCGCTCCGATAGGTAATGGGAATAATGTCCATTCGCTCCGAAAGGGAATGGGAATAATGTCCATTCGCTCCGATAGGGAAAGGGAATAACGTGCATTCGCTCCGATAGGGAATGGGAATAATGTCCATTCGCTCTGATAGGGAATGGGAATAATGTCCATTCGCTCTGATAGGGAATGGGAATAATGTCCATTCACTCTGATAGGGAATGGGAATAATGCACATTCGCTCCGATAGGGAATGGGAATAATGTCCATTCGCTCCGATAGGGAATGGGAATAATGCACATTCGCTCCGATAGAGAATATGGAGAATGTACATTCACTCCGATAGGGAATGGGAATAATGTCCATTCGCTCCTATAGGGAATGAGAATAATGTCCATTCGTTCCGAATGGGAATGGGAATAATGTACATTCGCTCCGATAGGGAATGGGAATAATTTCCATTCGCTCCTATAGGGAATGAGAATGATGTCCATTCGCTCCGATTGGGAATGGGAATAATGTACATTCGCTCCGATAGGGAATGGGGGTAATGTCAATTCGCTCCGATAGGGAATGGGGTAATGTCAATTCGCTCCGATAGGGAATGGGAATAATGTATATTCGCTCCGATAGGCAATGGGAATAATGTTCATTCGCTCTGATAGGGAATGGGGGTAATGTCAATTCGCTCCGATAGGGAATGGTGTAATGTCAATTCGCTCCGATAGGGAATGGGAATAATGTATATTCGCTCCGATAGGCAATGGGAATAATGTCCATTCGCTCTGATAGGGAATGGGGGTAATGTCAATTCGCTCCGATAGGGAATGGTGTAATGTCAATTCGCTCTGATAGGGAATGGGAATAATGTATATTCGCTCCGATAGGCAATGGGAATAATGTCCATTCGCTCCGATAGTTAATGGGAATAATGTCCATTCGCTCCTCTTGGGAATGGGGGTAATGTCCATTCGTTTCGATAGGGAATGGGGAGAATGTTGATTTGCTCTGATAGGGAATGGGAATAACGTGAATTCGCTCCGATAGGGAATGGGAATAATGTCCATTCGCTCCGATAGGAAATGGAAATAATGTCCATTCGTTCCGATAGGGAATGGGGAGAATGTAAATTCGCTCCGATAGGGAATGGGGAGAATGTAAATTCGCTCCGATAGGGAATGGGAATAATGTCTATTCGTTGCGATAGTGAATGGGAATAATGTACATTCGCTCCGATAGGGAATGGGAATAATGTCCATTCGCTCCGATAGGGAATGGAAATAATGTCCATTCGTTCCGATAGGGAATGGGGAGAATGTAAATTCGCTCCGATAGGGAATGGGAATAATGTCCATTAGCTCCGATAGGGAATGGGAATAATGTCCACTCGCTCCGATAGGGAATGGGAATAATGTCCATTCGCTCCGATAGGGAATATGGAGAATGTACATTCGCTCCGATAGGGAATGGGAATAATTTCCATTCGCTCCTATAGGGAATGAGAATAATGTCCATTAGCTCCGATAGGGAATGGGAATAATGTCCACTCGCTCCGATAGGGAATGGGAATAATGTCCATTCGCTCCGATAGGGAATATGGAGAATGTACATTCGCTCCAATAGGGAATGGGAATAATTTCCATTCGCTCCTATAGGGAATGAGAATAATGTCCATTCGCTCCGATAGGGAATGGGAATAATGTACATTCGCTCCGATACGGAATGTGAATAATGTACATTCGCTCCGATAGGGAATGGGGGTAATGTCAATTCGCACCGATAGGGAATGGGAATAATGTCCATTCGCTCCGATAGGGAATGGGAATAATGTATATTCGCTCCGATAGGGAATGGAAATAATGTCCATTCGCTCCGATAGGGAATGGGGAGAATGTCCATTCGCTCCGATAGGGAATGGGGAGAATGTACATTCGCTCAGATAGGGAATGGGAATAATGTCCATTCGCTCCGAGAGGGAATGGGGGTAATGTCCATTCGCTCCGATTGGGAATGGGGGTAATGCCCATTCGTTCCGATCGGGAATGGGGAGAATGCTGATTTGCTCCGATAGGGAATGGGAATAATGTCCATTCGCTCCGATAGGGAATGGGAATAACGTGCATTCGCTCTGATAGGGAATGGGAATAATCTCCAATCGCTCCGATAGGGAATGGGAATAATGTCCATTCGCTCCGATAGGGAATGGGAATAATGTCCATTCGCTCCGATAGGGAATGGGGAGAATGTCCATTCGCTCCGATATGGAATGGGGAGAATGTACATTCGCTCAGATAGGGAATGGGAATAATGTCCATTCGCTCTGAGAGGGAATGGGGGTAATGTCAATTCGCTCCGATAGGGAATGGTGGTAATGCCCATTCGTTCCGATAGGGAATGGGGAGAATGTCCATTCGCTCCGATAGGGAATGGGAATAATGTCTATTCGCTCCGATAGGGAATGGGGGGGGGAATGTCCATTCGCTCCCATAGGGAATGGGTATAATGTCCATTCGCTCTGATAGGGAATGGGAACAATGTCCATTCACTCCGATAGGGAATGGGAATAACGTGCATTCGCTCCGATAGGGAATGGGAATAATGTCCATTCACTCCGATAGGGAATGGGAATAACGTGCATTCGCTCCGATAGGGAATGGGAATAATGTCCATTCGCTCCGAGAGGGAATGGGAATAATGTCCATTCGCTCCGATAGGGAATGGGGGTAATGTCAATTACGCTCCGATTGGGAATGGGAATAATGTCCATTCGCTCCGATAGGGAATATGGAGAATGTCCATTCGCTCCGATAGGGAATGGAAATAGTGTCCAATCGCTCCAGTAGGGAATGGGAATAACGTGCATTCGCTCCGATAGAGAATGGGGATAATCTCCATTCGCTCCGATAGGGAATGGGAATAATGTCCATTCGCTCCGATAGGGAACGGGGAGAATGTCCATTTGCTCCGATAGGGAATGGGGGTAATGTCCATTCGTTCCGATAGGGAATGGGGAGAATGTTGATTTGCTCTGATAGGGAATGGGAATAATGTCCATTCGCTCCGATAGGGAACGGGGAGAATGTCCATTTGCTCCGATAGGGAATGGGGGTAATGTCCATTCGTTCCGATAGGGAATGGGGAGAATGTTGATTTGCTCTGATAGGGAATGGGAATAATGTCCATTCGCTCCGATAGGGAATGGGGGTAATGTCCATTCGCTCCGATAGGGAATGGGAATAACGTCCATTCGCCCCGATAGGGAATGGGAATAATGTCCATTCGCTCCGATACGGAATGGGAATAATCTCCAGTCGCTCTGATAGGGAATGGGAATAATGTCCATTCGCTCCAATACAGAATGGGGAGAATGTCAATTCGCTCCGATAGGGAATGGGAATAATGTCTATTCGCTCCGACAGGGAATGGGAATAACGTTCTTTCGTCCCGATAGGGAATGGGAATAACGTCCATTGGCTCCGATAGGGAATGGGAATAATGTCCATTCGCTCCAATACAGAATGGGGAGAATGTCAATTCACTCCGATAGGGAATGGGAATAATGTCCATTCTATCCGATAGGGAATGGGAATAATGTCCATTCGCTCCGATAGGTAATGGGAATAATGTCCATTTGCTCCGATAGGGAATATGGAGAATGAACATTCGCTCCGATAGGGAATGGGAATAATGTCCATTCGCTCCAATAGGGAATAAGAATAATGTCCATTCGCTCCGATAGGGAATGGGAATAATGGCCATTCGCTCCGATAGGAAATGGGAATAATGTCCATTCGCTCCAATAGGGAATGGGGAGAATGTAAATTCGCTCCGATAGGGAATGGGAATAATGTCTATTCGTTGCGATAGGGAATGGGGGTAATGTCAATTCGCTCCGATAGGGAATGGGAATAATGTACATTCGCTCCGATAGGGAATGGGAATAATGTACATTCGCTCAGATAGGGAATGGGGGTAATGTCAATTCGCTCCGATAGGGAATGGTGGTAATGTCAATCCGCTCCGATAGGGAATGGGAATAATGTCCATTCGCTCCGATAGGGAATGGGAATAATGTCCATTCGTTCCGATAGGGAATGGTGGTAATGTCAATTCGCTCCGATAGGGAATGGGAATAATGTACATTCGCTCCGATAGGGAATGGGAATAATGTACATTCGCTCCGATAGGGAATGGGGGTAATGTCAATTCGCTCCGATAGGGAATGGTGGTAATGTCAATCCGCTCCGATAGGGAATGGGAATAATGTCCATTCGCTCCGATAGGGAATGGGAATAATGTCCATTCGCTCCGATAGGGAATGGGAATACTGTATATTCGCTCCGATAGGGAATGGAAATAATGTCCATTCGCTCCGATAGGGAATGGGGAGAATGTCCATTCGCTCCGATATGGAATGGGGAGAATGTACATTCGCTCAGATAGGGAATGGGAATAATGTCCATTCGCTCCGAGAGGGAATGGGGGTAATGTCAATTCGCTCCGATAGGGAATGGGGGTAATGCCCATTCGTTCCGATCGGGAATGGGGAGAATGTTGATTTGCTCCGATAGGGAATGGGAATAATTTCTATTCGCTCCGATAGGGAATGGGAGGGAATGTCCATTCGCTCCCATAGGGAATGGGAATAATGTCCATTCGCTCTGACAGGGAATGGGAATAATGTCCATTCGCTCCGATAGGGAATGGGAATAATGTCCATTCGCTCTGATAGGGAATGGGAATAATGTCCATTCACTCCGATAGGGAATGGGAATAATGTCCATTCACTCCAATAGTGAATGGGAATAATGTCCATTCACTCCGATAGGGAATGGGAATAACGTGCATTCGCTCCGATAGGGAATGGGAATAATGTCCATTCGCTCCGATAGGGAATGGGAATAACGTGCATTCGCTCCGATAGGGAATGGGAATAATGTCCATTCGCTCCGATAGGTAATGGGAATAATGTCCATTCACTCCGATAGGGAATGGGAATAACGTCCATTCGCTCTGATAGGGAATGGGAGTAATGTCCATTCGCTCCGAAAGGGAATGGGAATAATGTCCATTCACTCCGATAGTGAATGGGAATAACGTCCATTCGCTCCGATAGGGAATGGGAATAACGTCCATTCGCTCCGATAGGTAATGGGAATAATGTCCATTCGCTCCGATAGGTAATGGGAATAATGTCCATTCGCTCCGATAGGGAATGGGAATAATGTCCATTCACTCCGATAGTGAATGGGAATAACGTCCATTCGCTCCGATAGGGAATGGGAATAACGTCCATTCGCTCCGATAGGTAATGGGAATAATGTCCATTCGCTCCGATAGGTAATGGGAATAACGTCCATTCGCTCCGATAGGGAATGGGAATAATGTCCATTCGCTCCGATAGGTAATGGGAATAATGTCCATTCGCTCCGATAGGGAATGGGAATAATGTCCATTCGCTCCGATAGGGAATGGGAATAATGTCCAATCGCTCCGATAGAGAATATGGAGAATGTACATTCGCTCCGATAGGGAATGGGAATAATGTCCATTCGCTCCTATAGGGAATGAGAATAATGTCCATTCGCTCCGATTGGGAATGGGAATAATGTACATTCGCTCCGATAGGGAATGGGAATAATGTCCATTCGCTCCTATAGGGAATGATAATAATGTCCATTCGCTCCGATTGGGAATGGGAATAATGTACATTCGCTCCGATAGGGAATGGGGGTAATGTCAATTCGCTCCGATAGGGAATGGGGTAATGTCAATTCGCTCCGATAGGCAATGTGAATAATGTACATTCGCTCCGATAGGGAATGGGGGTAATGTCAATTTGCTCCGATAGGGAATGGGGTCATGTCAATTCGCTCCGATAGGGAATGGGGTAATGTCAATTCGCTCCGATAGGGAATGGGAATAATGTATATTCGCTCCGATAGGCAATGGGAATAATGTCAATTCGCTCCGATAGGGAATGGGGTAATGTCAATTCGCTTCGATAGGGAATGGGAATAATGTATATTCGCTCCGATAGGCAATGGGAATAACGTCCATTCGCTCCGATTGGGAATGGGAATAATGTCCATTCGCTCTGATAGGGAATGGGGGTAATGTCAATTCGCTCCGATAGGGAATGGTGTAATGCCCATTCGTTCCGATCGGGAATGGGGAGAATGTCAATTCGCTCCGATAGGGAATGGTGGTAATGTCAATCCGCTCCGATCGGGAATGGGGAGAATGTCAATTCGCTCCGATAGGGAATGGGAATAATGTCCATTCGCTCCGATAGGGAATATGGAGAATGTACATTCGCTCCAATAGGGAATGGGAATAATTTCCATTCGCTCCTATAGGGAATGAGAATAATGTCCATTCGCTCCGATAGGGAATGGGAATAATGTACATTCGCTCCGATACGGAATGTGAATAATGTACATTCGCTCCGATAGGGAATGGGGGTAATGTCAATTCGCACCGATAGGGAATGGGAATAATGTCCATTCGCTCCAATAGGGAATGGGAATAATGTATATTCGCTCCGATAGGGAATGGAAATAATGTCCATTCGCTCCGATAGGGAATGGGGAGAATGTCCATTCGCTCCGATAGGGAATGGGGAGAATGTACATTCGCTCAGATAGGGAATGGGAATAATGTCCATTCGCTCCGAGAGGGAATGGGGGTAATGTCCATTCGCTCCGATTGGGAATGGGGGTAATGCCCATTCGTTCCGATCGGGAATGGGGAGAATGCTGATTTGCTCCGATAGGGAATGGGAATAATGTCCATTCGCTCCGATAGGGAATGGGAATAACGTGCATTCGCTCTGATAGGGAATGGGAATAATCTCCAATCGCTCCGATAGGGAATGGGAATAATGTCCATTCGCTCCGATAGGGAATGGGAATAATGTCCATTCGCTCCGATAGGGAATGGGGAGAATGTCCATTCGCTCCGATATGGAATGGGGAGAATGTACATTCGCTCAGATAGGGAATGGGAATAATGTCCATTCGCTCTGAGAGGGAATGGGGGTAATGTCAATTCGCTCCGATAGGGAATGGTGGTAATGCCCATTCGTTCCGATAGGGAATGGGGAGAATGTCCATTCGCTCCGATAGGGAATGGGAATAATGTCTATTCGCTCCGATAGGGAATGGGGGGGGGGAATGTCCATTCGCTCCCATAGGGAATGGGTATAATGTCCATTCGCTCTGATAGGGAATGGGAACAATGTCCATTCACTCCGATAGGGAATGGGAATAACGTGCATTCGCTCCGATAGGGAATGGGAATAATGTCCATTCACTCCGATAGGGAATGGGAATAACGTGCATTCGCTCCGATAGGGAATGGGAATAATGTCCATTCGCTCCGAGAGGGAATGGGAATAATGTCCATTCGCTCCGATAGGGAATGGGGGTAATGTCAATTACGCTCCGATTGGGAATGGGAATAATGTCCATTCGCTCCGATAGGGAATATGGAGAATGTCCATTCGCTCCGATAGGGAATGGAAATAGTGTCCAATCGCTCCAGTAGGGAATGGGAATAACGTGCATTCGCTCCGATAGAGAATGGGGATAATCTCCATTCGCTCCGATAGGGAATGGGAATAATGTCCATTCGCTCCGATAGGGAACGGGGAGAATGTCCATTTGCTCCGATAGGGAATGGGGGTAATGTCCATTCGTTCCGATAGGGAATGGGGAGAATGTTGATTTGCTCTGATAGGGAATGGGAATAATGTCCATTCGCTCCGATAGGGAACGGGGAGAATGTCCATTTGCTCCGATAGGGAATGGGGGTAATGTCCATTCGTTCCGATAGGGAATGGGGAGAATGTTGATTTGCTCTGATAGGGAATGGGAATAATGTCCATTCGCTCCGATAGGGAATGGGGGTAATGTCCATTCGCTCCGATAGGGAATGGGAATAACGTCCATTCGCCCCGATAGGGAATGGGAATAATGTCCATTCGCTCCGATACGGAATGGGAATAATCTCCAGTCGCTCTGATAGGGAATGGGAATAATGTCCATTCGCTCCAATACAGAATGGGGAGAATGTCAATTCGCTCCGATAGGGAATGGGAATAATGTCTATTCGCTCCGACAGGGAATGGGAATAACGTTCTTTCGTCCCGATAGGGAATGGGAATAACGTCCATTGGCTCCGATAGGGAATGGGAATAATGTCCATTCGCTCCAATACAGAATGGGGAGAATGTCAATTCACTCCGATAGGGAATGGGAATAATGTCCATTCTATCCGATAGGGAATGGGAATAATGTCCATTCGCTCCGATAGGTAATGGGAATAATGTCTATTTGCTCCGATAGGGAATATGGAGAATGAACATTCGCTCCGATAGGGAATGGGAATAATGTCCATTCGCTCCAATAGGGAATAAGAATAATGTCCATTCGCTCCGATAGGGAATGGGAATAATGGCCATTCGCTCCGATAGGAAATGGGAATAATGTCCATTCGCTCCAATAGGGAATGGGGAGAATGTAAATTCGCTCCGATAGGGAATGGGAATAATGTCTATTCGTTGCGATAGGGAATGGGGGTAATGTCAATTCGCTCCGATAGGGAATGGGAATAATGTACATTCGCTCCGATAGGGAATGGGAATAATGTACATTCGCTCAGATAGGGAATGGGGGTAATGTCAATTCGCTCCGATAGGGAATGGTGGTAATGTCAATCCGCTCCGATAGGGAATGGGAATAATGTCCATTCGCTCCGATAGGGAATGGGAATAATGTCCATTCGTTCCGATAGGGAATGGTGGTAATGTCAATTCGCTCCGATAGGGAATGGGAATAATGTACATTCGCTCCGATAGGGAATGGGAATAATGTACATTCGCTCCGATAGGGAATGGGGGTAATGTCAATTCGCTCCGATAGGGAATGGTGGTAATGTCAATCCGCTCCGATAGGGAATGGGAATAATGTCCATTCGCTCCGATAGGGAATGGGAATAATGTCCATTCGCTCCGATAGGGAATGGGAATACTGTATATTCGCTCCGATAGGGAATGGAAATAATGTCCATTCGCTCCGATAGGGAATGGGGAGAATGTCCATTCGCTCCGATATGGAATGGGGAGAATGTACATTCGCTCAGATAGGGAATGGGAATAATGTCCATTCGCTCCGAGAGGGAATGGGGGTAATGTCAATTCGCTCCGATAGGGAATGGGGGTAATGCCCATTCGTTCCGATCGGGAATGGGGAGAATGTTGATTTGCTCCGATAGGGAATGGGAATAATTTCTATTCGCTCCGATAGGGAATGGGAGGGAATGTCCATTCGCTCCCATAGGGAATGGGAATAATGTCCATTCGCTCTGACAGGGAATGGGAATAATGTCCATTCGCTCCGATAGGGAATGGGAATAATGTCCATTCGCTCTGATAGGGAATGGGAATAATGTCCATTCACTCCGATAGGGAATGGGAATAATGTCCATTCACTCCAATAGTGAATGGGAATAATGTCCATTCACTCCGATAGGGAATGGGAATAACGTGCATTCGCTCCGATAGGGAATGGGAATAATGTCCATTCGCTCCGATAGGGAATGGGAATAACGTGCATTCGCTCCGATAGGGAATGGGAATAATGTCCATTCGCTCCGATAGGTAATGGGAATAATGTCCATTCACTCCGATAGGGAATGGGAATAACGTCCATTCGCTCTGATAGGGAATGGGAGTAATGTCCATTCGCTCCGAAAGGGAATGGGAATAATGTCCATTCACTCCGATAGTGAATGGGAATAACGTCCATTCGCTCCGATAGGGAATGGGAATAACGTCCATTCGCTCCGATAGGTAATGGGAATAATGTCCATTCGCTCCGATAGGTAATGGGAATAATGTCCATTCGCTCCGATAGGGAATGGGAATAATGTCCATTCACTCCGATAGTGAATGGGAATAACGTCCATTCGCTCCGATAGGGAATGGGAATAACGTCCATTCGCTCCGATAGGTAATGGGAATAATGTCCATTCGCTCCGATAGGGAATGGGAATAATGTCCATTCGCTCCGATAGGTAATGGGAATAATGTCCATTCGCTCCGATAGGGAATGGGAATAATGTCCATTCGCTCCGATAGGGAATGGGAATAATGTCCATTCGCTCCGATAGAGAATATGGAGAATGTACATTCGCTCCGATAGGGAATGGGAATAATGTCCATTCGCTCCTATAGGGAATGAGAATAATGTCCATTCGCTCCGATTGGGAATGGGAATAATGTACATTCGCTCCGATAGGGAATGGGAATAATGTCCATTCGCTCCTATAGGGAATGATAATAATGTCCATTCGCTCCGATTGGGAATGGGAATAATGTACATTCGCTCCGATAGGGAATGGGGGTAATGTCAATTCGCTCCGATAGGGAATGGGGTAATGTCAATTCGCTCCGATAGGCAATGTGAATAATGTACATTCGCTCCGATAGGGAATGGGGGTAATGTCAATTTGCTCCGATAGGGAATGGGGTCATGTCAATTCGCTCCGATAGGGAATGGGGTAATGTCAATTCGCTCCGATAGGGAATGGGAATAATGTATATTCGCTCCGATAGGCAATGGGAATAATGTCAATTCGCTCCGATAGGGAATGGGGTAATGTCAATTCGCTTCGATAGGGAATGGGAATAATGTATATTCGCTCCGATAGGCAATGGGAATAACGTCCATTCGCTCCGATTGGGAATGGGAATAATGTCCATTCGCTCTGATAGGGAATGGGGGTAATGTCAATTCGCTCCGATAGGGAATGGTGTAATGCCCATTCGTTCCGATCGGGAATGGGGAGAATGTCAATTCGCTCCGATAGGGAATGGTGGTAATGTCAATCCGCTCCGATAGGGAATGGGAATAATGTCCATTCGCTCCGATAGGGAATGGGAATAATGTCCATTCGCTCCGATAGGGAATGGGAATACTGTATATTCGCTCCGATAGGGAATGGAAATAATGTCCATTCGCTCCGATAGGGAATGGGGAGAATGTCCATTCGCTCCGATATGGAATGGGGAGAATGTACATTCGCTCAGATAGGGAATGGGAATAATGTCCATTCGCTCCGAGAGGGAATGGGGGTAATGTCAATTCGCTCCGATAGGGAATGGGGGTAATGCCCATTCGTTCCGATCGGGAATGGGGAGAATGTTGATTTGCTCCGATAGGGAATGGGAATAATTTCTATTCGCTCCGATAGGGAATGGGAGGGAATGTCCATTCGCTCCCATAGGGAATGGGAATAATGTCCATTCGCTCTGACAGGGAATGGGAATAATGTCCATTCGCTCCGATAGGGAATGGGAATAATGTCCATTCGCTCTGATAGGGAATGGGAATAATGTCCATTCACTCCGATAGGGAATGGGAATAATGTCCATTCACTCCAATAGTGAATGGGAATAATGTCCATTCACTCCGATAGGGAATGGGAATAACGTGCATTCGCTCCGATAGGGAATGGGAATAATGTCCATTCACTCCGATAGGGAATGGGAATAACGTGCATTCGCTCCGATAGGGAATGGGAATAATGTCTATTCGCTCCGATAGGTAATGGGAATAATGTCCATTCACTCCGATAGGGAATGGGAATAACGTCCATTCGCTCTGATAGGGAATGGGAGTAATGTCCATTCGCTCCGAAAGGGAATGGGAATAATGTCCATTCACTCCGATAGTGAATGGGAATAACGTCCATTCGCTCCGATAGGGAATGGGAATAACGTCCATTCGCTCCGATAGGTAATGGGAATAATGTCCATTCGCTCCGATAGGTAATGGGAATAATGTCCATTCGCTCCGATAGGGAATGGGAATAATGTCCATTCACTCCGATAGTGAATGGGAATAACGTCCATTCGCTCCGATAGGGAATGGGAATAACGTCCATTCGCTCCGATAGGTAATGGGAATAATGTCCATTCGCTCCGATAGGTAATGGGAATAACGTCCATTCGCTCCGATAGGGAATGGGAATAATGTCCATTCGCTCCGATAGGTAATGGGAATAATGTCCATTCGCTCCGATAGGGAATGGGAATAATGTCCATTCGCTCCGATAGGGAATGGGAATAATGTCCATTCGCTCCGATAGAGAATATGGAGAATGTACATTCGCTCCGATAGGGAATGGGAATAATGTCCATTCGCTCCTATAGGGAATGAGAATAATGTCCATTCGCTCCGATTGGGAATGGGAATAATGTACATTCGCTCCGATAGGGAATGGGAATAATGTCCATTCGCTCCTATAGGGAATGATAATAATGTCCATTCGCTCCGATTGGGAATGGGAATAATGTACATTCGCTCCGATAGGGAATGGGGGTAATGTCAATTCGCTCCGATAGGGAATGGGGTAATGTCAATTCGCTCCGATAGGCAATGTGAATAATGTACATTCGCTCCGATAGGGAATGGGGGTAATGTCAATTTGCTCCGATAGGGAATGGGGTCATGTCAATTCGCTCCGATAGGGAATGGGGTAATGTCAATTCGCTCCGATAGGGAATGGGAATAATGTATATTCGCTCCGATAGGCAATGGGAATAATGTCAATTCGCTCCGATAGGGAATGGGATAATGTCAATTCGCTTCGATAGGGAATGGGAATAATGTATATTCGCTCCGATAGGCAATGGGAATAACGTCCATTCGCTCCGATTGGGAATGGGAATAATGTCCATTCGCTCTGATAGGGAATGGGGGTAATGTCAATTCGCTCCGATAGGGAATGGTGTAATGCCCATTCGTTCCGATCGGGAATGGGGAGAATGTTGATTTGCTCCGATAGGGAATGGGAATAATGTCCATTCGCTTCGATAGGGAATGGGGGGAATGTCCATTCGCTCCCATAGGTATTGGGAATAATGTCCATTCGCTCTGATAGGGAATGGGAATAATGTCCATTCGCTCCGATAGGGAATGGGAATAATGTCCATTCTCTCCGATAGGGAATGGAAATAGTGTCCAATCGCTCCAATAGGGAATGGGAATAACGTGCATTCGCTCCGATAGGGAATGGGGATAATCTCCATTCGCTCCGATAGGGAATGGGAATAATGTCCATTCGCTCCGATAGGTAATGGGAATAATATCCATTCGCTCCTATAGGGAATCGGCGGAATGTCCATTTGCTCCGATAGGTAATGGGGGTAATGTCCATTCGTTCCGATAGGGAATGGGGGTAATGTCCATTCGCTCCGATAGGGAATGGGGGTAATGTCCATTCGCTCCGATAGGGAATGGGGAGAATGTTGATTTGCTCTGATAGGGAATGGGAATAACGTGAATTCGCTCCGATAGGGAATGGGAATAATGTCCATTCGCTCCGATAGGGAACGGGGAGAATGTCCATTTGCTCCGATAGGGAATGGGGGTAATGTCCATTTGCTCCGATAGGGAATGGGGGTAATGTCCATTCGTTCCGATAGGGAATGGGGGTAATGTCCATTTGTTCCGATAGGGAATGGGGGTAATGTCCATTCGTTCCGATAGGGAATGGGGAGAATGTTGATTTGCTCTGATAGGGAATGGGAATAACGTGAATTCGCTCCGATAGGGAATGAGAATAATGTCCATTCGCTCCGATAGGGAATGGGAACAATGACCATTCGCTCCAATAGGGAATGGGAATAACGTCCATTCGCTCCGATAGGGAATGGGAATAACGTCCATTCGCCCCGATAGGGAATGGGAATAATGTCCATTCGCTCCGATACGGAATGGGAATAATCTCCAGTCGCTCTGATAGGGAATGGGAATAATGTCCATTCGCTCCAATACAGAATGGGGAGAATGTCAATTCGCTCCGATAGGGAATGGGAATAATGTCCATTCTATCCGATAGGGAATGGGAATAATGTCCATTCGCTCCGACAGGGAATGGGAATAACGTTCTTTCGTTCCGATAGGGAATGGGAATAACGTCCATTCGCTCCGATAGGGAATGGGAATAATGTCCATTCGCTCCAATACAGAATGGGAAGAATGTCAATTCACTCCGATAGGGAATGGGAATAATGTCCATTCTATCCGATAGGGAATGGAAATAATGTCCATTCGCTCCGATAGGTAATGGGAATAATGTCCATTTGCTCCGATAGGGAATATGGAGAATGAACATTCGCTCCGATAGGGAATGGGAATAATGTCTATTCGCTCCAATAGGGAATAAGAATAATGTCCATTCGCTCCAATAGGGAATGGGAATAATGTCCATTCGCTCCGATAGGAAATGGGAATAATGTCCATTCGCTCCAATAGGGAATGGGGAGAATGTAAATTCGCTCCGATAGGGAATGGGAATAATGTCTATTCGTTGCGATAGGGAATGGGGGTAATGTCAATTCGCTCCGATAGGGAATGGGAATAATGTACATTCGCTCCGATAGGGAATGGGAATAATGTCCATTCGCTCTGATAGGGAACGGGGAGAATGTCCATTTGCTCCGATAGGGAATGGGGGTAATGTCCATTCGTTCCGATAGGGAATGGGGAGAATGTTGATTTGCTCTGATAGGGAATGGGAATAACGTGAATTCGCTCCGATAGGGAATGGGAATAATGTCCATTCGCTCCCATAGGGAATGAGAATAATGTCCATTCGCTCCGATAGGGAATGGGAACAATGACCATTCGCTCCAATAGGGAATGGGAATAACGTCCATTCGCTCCGATAGGGAATGGGAATAACGTCCATTCGCCCCGATAGGGAATGGGAATAATGTCCATTCGCTCCAATACAGAATGGGGAGAATGTCAATTCGCTCCGATAGGGAATGGGAATAATGTCCATTCTATCCGATAGGGAATGGGAATAATGTCCATTCGCTCCGACAGGGAACGGGAATAACGTTCTTTCGTTCCGATAGGGAATGGGAATAACGTCCATTCGCTCCGATAGGGAATGGGAATAATGTCCATTCGCTCCAATACAGAATGGGAAGAATGTCAATTCAATCCGATAGGGAATGGGAATAATGTCCATTCTATCCGATAGGGAATGGGAATAATGTCCATTCGCTCCGATAGGTAATGGGAATAATGTCCATTTGCTCCGATAGGGAATATGGAGAATGAACATTCGCTCCGATAGGGAATGGGAATAATGTCTATTCGCTCCAATAGGGAATAAGAATAATGTCCATTCGCTCCGATAGGGAATGGGAATAATGTCCATTCGCTCCGATAGGAAATGGGAATAATGTCCATTCGCTCCAATAGGGAATGGGGAGAATGTAAATTCGCTCCGATAGGGAATGGGAATAATGTCTATTCGTTGCGATAGGGAATGGGGGTAATGTCAATTCGCTCCGATAGGGAATGGGAATAATGTACATTCGCTCCGATAGGGAATGGGAATAATGTACATTCACTCCGATAGGGAATGGGGGTAATGTCAATTCGCTCTGATAGGGAATGGTGGTAATGTCAATCCGCTCCGATAGGGAATGGGAATAATGTCCATTCGCTCCGATAGGGAATGGGAATACTGTATATTCGCTCCGATAGGGAATGGAAATAATGTACATTCGCTCCGATAGGGAATGGGGAGAATGTCCATTCGCTCCGATATGGAATGGGGAGAATGTACATTCGCTCAGATAGGGAATGGGAATAATGTCCATTTGCTCCGAGAGGGAATGGGGGTAATGTCAATTCGCTCCGATAGGGAATGGGGGTAATGCCCATTCGTTCCGATCGGGAATGGGGAGAATGTTGATTTGCTCCGATAGGGAATGGGAATAATGTCCATTCGCTCTGATAGGGAATGGGAATAATGTCCATTCACTCCGATAGGGAATGGGAATAATGTCCATTCACTCCGATAGTGAATGGGAATAATGTCCATTCACTCCGATAGGGAATGGGAATAACGTGCATTCGCTCCGATAGGGAATGGGAATAATGTCCATTCGCTCTGATAGGGAATGGGAATAATGTCCATTCGCTCCGATAGGGAATGGGAATAATGTCCATTCGCTCCGATAGGGAATGGGAATAATGTCCATTCACTCCGATAGGGAATGGGAATAATGTACATTCGCTCCTATAGGGAATGAGAATAATGTCCATTCGCTCCGATTGGGAATGGGAATAATGTACATTCGCTCCGATAGGGAATGGGAATAATGTCCATTCGCTCCTATAGGGAATGAGAATAATGTCCATTCGCTCCGATTGGGAATGGGAATAATGTACATTCGCTCCGATAGGGAATGGGGTAATGTCAATCCGCTCCGATAGGGAATGGGGTAATGTCAATTCGCTCCGATATGGAATGGGGAGAATGTTGATTCGCTCCGATAGGGAATGGGGGTAATGTCAATTCGCTCCGATAGGGAATGGGGTAATGTCAATTCGCTCCGATAGGGAATGGGAATAATGTATATTCGCTCCGATAGGCAATGGGAATAATGTATATTCGCTCCGATAGGGAATGGGAATAATGTCCATTCGCTCCGATAGTTAATGGGAATAATGTCCATTCGCTCCTCTTGGGAATGGGGGTAATGTCCATTCGTTCCGATAGGGAATGGGGAGAATGTTGATTTGCTCTGATAGGGAATGGGAATAACGTGAATTCGCTCCGATAGGGAATGGGAATAATGTCCATTCGCTCCGATAGGGAATGGAAATAATGTCCATTCGTTCCGATAGGGAATGGGAATAATGTCTATTCGTTGCGATAGTGAATGGGAATAATGTACATTCGCTCCGATAGGGAATGTGAATAATGTACATTCGCTCCGATAGGGAATGGGAATAATGTCAATTTGCTCCGATAGGGAATGGGAACAATGACTATTCGTTGCGATAGTGAATGGGAATAATGTCCATTCGCTCCGATTGGGAATGGGAATAATGTCCATTCGCTCCGATAGGGAATGGGAATAATGTCCATTCGCTCCGATAGGGAATGTGAATAATGTACATTCGCTCCGATAGGGAATGGGAATAATGTCAATTCGCTCCGATAGGGAATGGGAATAATGTCTATTCGTTGCGATAGTGAATGGGAATAATGTACATTCGCTCCGATAGGGAATGTGAATAATGTACATTCGCTCCGATAGGGAATGGGTATAAGGTCCATTCGCTCCGATATGGAATGGGAATAATGTCAATTCGCTCCGATAGGCAATGTGAATAATGTCCATTCGCTCCGATAGGGAATGTGAATAATGTACATTCGCTCCGATAGGGAATGGGGGTAATGTCAATCGTTCCGATAGGGAATGGGGGTAATGTCAATCGTTCCGATAGGGAATGGGGTAATGTCAATTCGTTCTGCTAGGGAATGGGGAGAATGTTGATTTGCTCTGATAGGGAATGGGAATAATGTCCATTCGCTCTGATAGGGAATGGGATTAATGTCCACTCGCTCCGATAGGGAATGGGAATAATGTCCATTCGCTCCGATAGGGAATATGGAGAATGTACATTCGCTCCGATAGGGAATGAGAATAATGTCCATTCGCTCCGATTGGGAATGGGAATAATGTACATTCGCTCCGATAGTGAATGGGAATAATGTACATTCGCTCCGATACGGAATGTGAATAATGTACATTCGCTCCGATAGGGAATGGGGGTAATGTCAATTCGCACCAATAGGGAATGGGAATAATGTCCATTCGCTCCGATAGGGAATGGGAATAATGTATATTCGCTCCGATAGGGAATGGAAATAATGTCCATTCGCTCCGATAGGGAATGGGGAGAATGTCCATTCGCTCCGATAGGGAATGGGGAGAATGTACATTCGCTCAGATAGGGAATGGGAATAATGTCCATTCTCTCCGAGAGGGAATGGGGGTAATGTCCATTCGCTCCGATTGGGAATGGGGGTAATGCCCATTCGTTCCGATCGGGAATGGGGCGAATGTTGATTTGCTCCGATAGGGAATGGGAATAATGTCCATTCGCTCCGATAGGGAATGGGAATAATGTCCATTCGCTCCGATAGGGAATGGGAATAACGTGCATTCGCTCCGATAGGGAATTGGAATAATCTCCAATCGCTCCGATAGGGAATGGGAATAATGTCCATTCGCTCCGATAGGGAATGGGAATAATGTCCATTCGCTCCGATAGGGAATGGGGAGAATGTCCATTCGCTCCGATATGGAATGGGGAGAATGTACATTCGCTCAGATAGGGAATGGGAATGTTGTCCATTCGCTCTGAGAGGGAATGGGGGTAATGTCAATTCGCTCCGATAGGGAATGGGGGTAATGCCCATTCGTTCCGATCGGGAATGGGGAGAATGTTGATTTGCTCCAATAGGGAATGGGAATAATGTCTATTCGCTCCGATAGGGAATGGGGGGGAATGTCCATTCGCTCCCATAGGGAATGGGAATAATGTCCATTCGCTCTGATAGGGAATGGGAATAATGTCCATTCGCTCCGATAGTGAATGGGAATAATGTCCATTCACTCCGATAGGGAATGGGAATAACGTGCATTCGCTCCGATAGGGAATGGGAATAATGTCCATTCGCTCCGATAGGTAATGGGAATAATGTCCATTCACTCCGATAGGGAATGGGAATAACGTGCATTCGCTCCGATAGGGAATGGGATTAATGTCCATTCGCTCCGATAGGTAATGGGAATAATGTCCATTCGCTCTGATAGGGAATGGGAGTAATGTCCATTCGCTCCGAAAGGGAATGGGAATAATGTCCATTTGCTCCGATTGGGAATGGGAATAATGTACATTCGCTCCGATGGAGAATATGGAGAATGTACATTCACTCCGATAGGGAATGAGAATAATGTCCATTCGCTCCGATTGGGAATGGGAATAATGTCCATTCGCTCCGATAGGGAATGGGAATAATGTCCATTCGCTCCGATGGAGAATATGGAGAATGTACATTCACTCCGATAGGGAATGAGAATAATGTCCATTCGCTCCGATTGGGAATGGGAATAATGTACATTCGCTCCGATAGGGAATGGGAATAATGTCCATTCGCACCTATAGGGAATGAGAATAATGTCCATTCGCTCCGATTGGGAATGGGAATAATGTACATTCGCTCCGATAGGGAATGGGGGAAATGTCAATTCGCTCCGATATGGAATGGGATTAATGTATATTCGCTCCGATAGAAAATGGGAATAATGTCCATTCGCTCTGATAGGGAATGGGGGTAATGTCAATTCGCTCCGATAGGGAATGGGAATAATGTATATTCGCTCCGATAGGCAATGGGAATAATGTCCATTCGCTCTGATAGGGAATGGGGGTAATGTCAATTCGCTCCGATAGGGAATGGTGTAATGCCCATTCGTTCCGGTCGGGAATGGGGAGAATGTTGATTTGCTCCGATAGGGAATGGGAATAATGTCCATTCGCTTCGATAGGGAATGGGGGGGGGAATGTCCATTCGCTCCGATAGGGAATGGGGGTAATGTCCATTCGCTCCCATAGGGAATGGGAATAATGTCCATTCGCTCTGATAGGGAATGGGAATAATGTCCATTCGCTCCGATAGGGAATGGGAATAATGTCCATTCTCTCCGAAAGGGAATGGAAATAGTGTCCAATCGCTCCAATAGGGAATGGGAATAACGTGCATTCGTTCCGATAGGGAATGGGGATAATATCCATTCGCTCCGATATGGAATGGGAATAATGTCCATTCGCTCCGATAGGTAATGGGAATAATATCCATTCGCTCCTATAGGGAATGGGCGGAATGTCGATTTGCTCCGATAGGAAATGGGGGTAATGTCCATTCGTTCCGATAGGGAATGGGGAGAATGTTGATTTGGTCTGATAGGGAATGGGAATAACGTGAATTCGCTCCGATAGGGAAGCGGAATAATGTCCATTCGCTCCCATAGGGAATGGGAATAATGTCCATTTGCTCCGATAGGGAATGGGAATAATGTCCATTCGCTCCGATAGGGAATGGGAACAATGACCATTCGCTCCGATAGGGAATGGGAGTAACGTCCATTCGCTCCGATAGGGAATGGGAATAACGTCCATTCGACCCGATAGGGAATGGGAATAATGTCCATTCGCTCCGATACGGAATGGGAATAATCTCCAGTCGCTCTGATAGGGAATGGGAATAATGTCCATTCGCTCCAATACAGAATGGGGAGAATGTCAATTCGCTCCGATAGGGAATGGGAATAATGTCCATTCTATCCGATAGGGAATGGGAATAATGTCCATTCGCTCCGATAGGTAATGGGAATAATGTCCATTTGCTCCGATAGGGAATATGGAGAATGAACATTCGCTCCGATAGGGAATGGGAATAATGTACATTCGCTCCGATAGGGAATGGGAATAATGTACATTCGCTCCGATAGGGAATGGGGGTAATGTCAATTCGCTCCGATAGGGAATGGTGGTAATGTCAATCCGCTCCGATAGGGATTGGGAATAATGTCCATTCGCTCCGATAGGGAATGGGAATACTGTATATTCGCTCCGATAGGGAATGGAAATAATGTCCAATCGCTCCGATAGGGAATGGGGAGAATGTCCATTCGCTCCGATATGGAATGAGGAGAATGTACATTCGCTCAGATAGGGAATGGGAATAATGTCCATTCGCTCCGAGAGGGAATGGGGGTAATGTCAATTCGCTCCGATAGGGAATGGGGGTAATGCCCATTCGTTCCGATCGGTAATGGGAATAATATCTATTCGCTCCGATAGGGAATGGGAATAACGTGCATTCGCTCCGATAGGGAATGGGAATAATCTCCATTCGCTCCATTAGGGAATGGGAATAATGTCCATTCGCTCCGATAGGTAATGGGGGTAATGTCAATCGTTCCGATAGGGAATGGTGGTAATGTCCATTCGTTCTGCTAGGGAATGGGAATAATGTCCATTCGCTCCGATAGGGAATATGGAGAATGTACATTCGCTCCGATAGGGAATGGGAATAATTTCCATTCGCTCCTATAGGGAATGAGAATAATGTCCATTCGCTCCGATAGGGAATGGGAATAATGTACATTCGCTCCGATAGTGAATGGGAATAATGTACATTCGCTCCGATAGGGAATGTGAATAATGTACATTCGCTCCGATAGGGAATGGGGGTAATGTCCATTCGCTCCGATAGGGAATGGGGGTAATGCCCATTCGTTCCGATCGGGAATGGGGAGAATGTTGATTTGCTCCGATAGGGAATGGGAATAATGTCCATTCGCTCCGATAGGGAATGGGAATAACGTGCATTCGCTCCGATAGGGAATGGGAATAATCTCCATTCGCTCCGATAGGGAATGGGAATAATGTCCATTCGCTCCGATAGGTAATGGGGGTAATGTCCATTTGTTCTGCTAGGGAATGGGGAGAATGTTGATTTGCTCTGATAGGGAATGGGAATAATGTCCATTCGCTCTGATAGGGAATGGGAATAATGTCCATTCTCTCCGATAGGGAATGGGAATAATGTCCATTCGCTCCGATAGGGAATGGGAATAATGTCCATTCGCTCCGATAGGTAATATGGAGAATGTACATTCGCTCCGATAGGGAATGGGAATAATTTCCATTCGCTCCTATAGGGAATGAGAATAATGTCCATTCGCTCCGATTGGGAATGGGAATAATGTACATTCGCTCCGATAGGGAATGGGAATAATGTCCATTCGCTCCGATAGGGAATGGGAATAATGTCCATTCACTCCGATAGGGAATTATGTCCATTCGCTCCGATAGGGAATGGGAATAACGTCCATTCGCTCCGATAGGGAATGGGAATAATGTCCATTCGCTCCGATAGGGAATGGGAATAATGTCCATTCGCTCCTATAGCGAATGGGGGGAATGTCCATTTGATCCGACAGGGAATGCGAATAACGTTATTTCGTTACGATAGGGAATGGGAATAACGTCCATTCGCTCCGATAGGGAATGGGAATAATGTCCATTCGCTCCGATAGGGAATGGAAATAACGTCCATTCGCTCTGATAGGGAATGGAAATAATGTCCATTCGCTCCGATATGGAATGGGAATAATTTCCATTCGCTCCGTTAGGGAATGGGAATAATGTCCATTCGATCCTTTTGGGAATGGGAATAATGTCCATTCGCTCCGATAGGGAATGGGAATAATGTCCATTCGCTCCGATATGGAATGGGAATAATTTCCATTCGCTCCGTTAGGGAATGGGAATAATATCCATTCGATCCTATAGGGAATGGGAATAATGTCCATTCGCTCCGATAGGGAATGGGAATAATGTCCATTCGCTCCGATAGGGAATGGGAATAATGTCCATTCACTCCGATAGGGAATGGTAATAATGTCCATTCGCTCCGATAGGGAATGTGAAAAACGTGCATTCGCTCCGATAGGGAATGGGAATAACTTCCATTCGCTCCGATAGGGAAAGGGAATAATGTCCATTCGCTCCGATAGGGAATGGAAATAACGTCCAATCGCTCTGATAGGGAATGGAAATAACGTCCATTCACTCTGATAGGGAATGTGGAATAATTTCCATTCGCTCCATTAGGGCATGGGAATAATGTCCATTCGCTCCGATAGGGAATGGGAATAATGTCCATTCGCTCCGATAGGGAATGGGAATAATGTCCATTCACTCCGATAGGGAATGGGAATAATGTCCATTCGCTCCGATAGGGAATGGGAATAATGTCCATTCACTCCGATAGGGAATGGGAATAATGTACATTCGCTCCGATAGGGAATGGGAATAATGTCCATTCACTCCGATAGGGAATGGTAATAATGTCCATTCGCTCCGATAGGGAATGTGAAAAACGTGCATTCGCTCCGATAGGGAATGGGAATAACTTCCATTCGCTCCGATAGGGAAAGGGAATAATGTCCATTCGCTCCGATAGGGAATGGAAATAACGTCCATTCGCTCTGATAGGGAATGGATATAATGTCCATTCGCTCCGTTATGGAATGGGAATAATTTCCATTCGCTCCGTTAGGGAATGGGAATAATGTCCATTCGATCCTATAGGGAATGGGAAAAATGTCCATTCGCTCCGATAGGGAATGGGAATAATGTCCATTCGCTCCGATAGGGAATGGGAATAATCTCCATTCGCTCCGATAGGGAATGGGAATAATCTCCATTCGCTCCGATAGGGAATGGGAATAATGTCCATTCGCTCCGATAGGGAATGGGGAGAATGTTGATTTGCTCTGATAGGGAATGGGAATAATGTCCATTCGCTCTGAAAGGGAATGGGAATAATGTCCATTCGCTCCGATAGGGAATGGGAATATTGTCCATTCGCTCCGTTAGGGAATGGGAATAATGTCCATTCGCTCCGATAGGGAATATGGAGAATGTACATTCGCTCCGATAGGGAATGGGAATAATTTCCATTCGCTCCGATAGGGAATGGGAATAATGTCCATACGCTCCGATAGGGAATGGGAATAATGTCCATTCACTCCGATAGGGAATGGGAATTATGTCCATTCGCTCCAATTGGGAATGGGAATAATGTCCATTCGCTCCGATAGGGAATGGGAATAATGTCCATTCACTCCGATAGGGAATGGGAATTATGTCCATTCGCTCCGATAGGGAATGGGAATAACGTCCATTCGCTCCGATAGGGAATGGGAATAATGTCCATTCGCTCCAATAGGGAATGGGAATAATCTCCATTCGCTCCGATAGGGAATGGGAATAACGTCCATTCGCTCCGATAGGGAATGGGAATAATCTCCATTCGCTCTGATAGAGAATGGGAATAATGTCCATTCACTCCGATAGGGAATGGTAAGAATGACCATTCGCTCCGATAGGGAATGGGAAAAACGTCCATTCACTCTGATAGGGAATGTGGAATAATTTCCATTCGCTCCATTAGGGAATGGGAATAATGTCCATTCGATCCTATAGGGAATGGGAATAATGTCCATTCGCTCCGATAGCGAATGGGAATAATGTCCATTCGCTCCGATAGGGAATGGGAATAATGTCCATTCACTCCGATAGGGAATGGTAATAATGTCCATTCGCTCCGATAGGGAATGTGAAAAACGTGCATTCGCTCCGATAGGGAATGGGAATAACTTCCATTCGCTCCGATAGGGAAAGGGAATAATGTCCATTCGCTCCGATAGGGAATGGAAATAACGTCCATTCGCTCTGATAGGGAATGGAAATAATGTCCATTCGCTCCGATATGGAATGGGAATAATTTCCATTCGCTCCGTTAGGGAATGGGAATAATGTCCATTCGATCCTATAGGGAATGGGAAAAATGTCCATTCGCTCCGATAGGGAATGGGAATAATGTCCATTCGCTCCGATAGGGAATGGGAATAATCTCCATTCGCTCCGATAGGGAATGGGGGTAATGTCCATTCGTTCCGATAGGGAATGGGGAGAATGTTGATTTGCTCTGATAGGGAATGGGAATAATGTCCATTCGCTCTGAAAGGGAATGGGAATAATGTCCATTCGCTCCGATAGGGAATGGGAATAATGTCCATTCGCTCCGTTAGGGAATGGGAATAATGTCCATTCGCTCCGATAGGGAATATGGAGAATGTACATTCGCTCCGATAGGGAATGGGAATAATTTCCATTCGCTCCTATAGGGAATGAGAATAATGTCCATTCGCTCCAATTGGGAATGGGAATAATGTCCATTCGCTCCGATAGGGAATGGGAATAATGTCCATTCGCTCCGATAGGGAATGGGAATAATGTCCATTCACTCCGATAGGGAATGGGAATTATGTCCATTCGCTCCGATAGGGAATGGGAATAACGTCCATTCGCTCCGATAGGGAATGGGAATAATGTCCATTCGCTCCAATAGGGAATGGGAATAATCTCCATTCGCTCCGATAGGGAATGGGAATAACGTCCATTCGCTCCGATAGGGAATGGGAATAATCTCCATTCGCTCTGATAGAGAATGGGAATAATGTCCATTCACTCCGATAGGGAATGGTAATAATGACCATTCACTCCGATAGGGAATGGGAAAAACGTGCATTCGCTCCGATAGGGAATGGGAATAATCTCCATTCGCTCCGATAGGGAATGGGAATAATGTCCATTCGCTCTGATAGGTAATGGGAATAACGTCCATTCGCTCTGATAGGGAATGGGAATAATCTCCATTCGTTCCGATAGGGAATGGGAATAATGTCCATTCGCTCTGCTAGGTAATGGGAATAATGTCCATTCACTCCGATAGGGAATGGGGGTAATGTCCATTCGTTCCGCTCGGGAATGGGGAGAATGTTGATTTGCTCTGATAGGGAATGAGAATAATGTCCATTCGCTCCGATAGGGAATGGGAATAATGTACATTCGCTCCGATAGGGAATGGGGGTAATGTCAATTCGCACCGATAGGGAATGGGAATAATGTCCATTCGCTCCGATAGGGAAAGGGAATAATGTATATTCGCTCCGATAGGGAATGGGAATAATGTCCATTCGCTCCTATAGGGAATGAGAATAATGTCCATTCGCTCCGATTGGGAATGGGAATAATGTACATTCGCTGCAATAGGGAATGGGAATAATGCCCATTCTCTCCTATAGGGGATGAGAATAACGTCCATTCGCTCCGATTGGGAATGGGAATAATGTACATTCGCTCCGATAGGGAATGGGGGTAATGTCAATTCGCTCCGATAGGGAATGGGGTAATGTCAATTCGCTCCGATAGGGAATGGGAATAATGTATATTCGCTCCGATAGGGAATGGGGGTAATGTCAATTCGCTCCGATAGGGAATGGTGTAATGTCAATTTGCTCCAACAGGGAATGGGAATAATGTCCATTCGCTCCGATAGGGAATTGGGAGAATGTCCATTCGCTCAGATAGGGAATGGGAATAATGTCCATTCGCTCCGATAGGGAATGGGGGCAATGTCCATTCGGTCCGATAGGGAATGGGAATAATGTCCATTCACCCCGATAGGGAATGGGAATAATGTCCATTTGCTCCGATAGGGAATGGGAATAATGACCATTCGCTCCGATAGGGAATGGGAGTAACGTCCATTCGCTCCGATAGGGAATGGGAATAATGTCCATTCGCTCCAATCGGGAATGGGAAAAATGTCCATTCGCTCCAATAGGGAATGGGAATAATCTCCATTCGCTCCGATAGGGAATGGGAATAATGTCCAATCGCTCCGATAGGGAATGGGAATAATGTCCATTCGCTCCGATAGGGAATGGCAGGAATGTCCATTTGCTCCGACAGGGAATGGGAATAACGTTCTTTCGTTCCGATAGGGAATGGGAATAAAGTTCATTCGCTCTGATAGGGAATGGGAATAACGTCCATTCGCTCCGATATGGAATGGGAATAACGTCCATTCGCTCTGATAGGGAATGGGAATAATGTCCATTCGCTCCGATATCGAATGGGAATAATGTCCATTCGCTCCGTTAGGGAATGGGAATAATGTCCATTCGATCCTATAGGGAATGGGAATAATGTCCATTCACTCCGATAGGGAATAGGAATAATGTCCATTCGCTCCGAATAGGGAATGGTGGAATGTCCATTCGCTCCGATAGGGAATGGGAATAATGTCCATTCGCTCCGATAGGGAATGGGAATAATGTCCATTCGCTGCGATAGGGGATGGGAATAATGTCTATTCGCTCCAATAGGGAATGGGGGAATGTCCATTCGCTCCGATAGGGAATGGGAATAATGTCCATTCTCTCCGATAGCGAATGGTAATAATGTCCATTCGCTCCGATAGGGAATGGGAATAATGTCCATTCGCTCCGATAGGGAATGGGAATAACGTCCATTCGCTCCGATAGGCAATGGGAATAATGTCCATTCGCTCCGATAGGGAATGGGAATAATGTCCATTCGCTCCGATAGGGAATGGGAATAATGTCCATTCGTTCCGATAGGCAATGGGAATAATGTCCATTCGCTCCGATAGGGAATGGGAATAATGTCCATTCGCTCTGATAGGAAATGGGAATAATGTCCATTCGCTCCGATAAGGAAAGGGAATAATGTCCATTCGCTCCGATAGGGAATGGGAATAATGTCCATTCGCTCCGATAGGGAATGGGAATAATGTCCATTCGCTCTGATAGGGAATGGGAATAATGTCCATTCGCTCCGATAGGGAATGGGAATAATGTCCATTCGCTCCGATAGGCAATGGGAATAATGTCCATTCGCTCTGATAGAGAATGGGAATAATGTCCATTCGCTCCAATATGGAATGCGAATACGTAGACACAGATATATATATTTTTTACGTCGAACATACAGTGCAGAAGGAGGCCATTCGGCCCATCGAGACTGCACCGACCCACTTAAGCCCTCACTTCCACCCTATCCCCTTAACCCAATAACCCCTCCTAACCTTTTTGGACACTAAGGGCAATTTATCACGGCCAATCCACCTAACCTGCAGATCTTTGGGTTGTAGAAGGAAACCGCAGCACCCGGAGGAAACCCACGCACTCACGGGGAAACGGGCAGACTCCACACAGTCAGTGACCCAAACCGGGAATCAAACCTGGGACCCTGGCACTGTGAAGCAACAGTGCTAACCACTGTGCTACAATGCTGCCACTTAATGTACATTCGCTCCGATAGGGAATGGGAATAATGTCCATTCGCTCCGATAGGGAATGGGGAGAATGTCCATTCGCTCCGATAGGGAATGGGAATAATGTCCATTCGTTCCGATAGGGAATGGGGAGAATGTACATTCGCTCCGATAGGGAATGGGAATAATGTCCATTCGCTCCGATAGGGAATGGGAATAATGTCCATTCGCTCCCATAGGGAATGGGAATAATGTCCATTCGTTCCGATAGGGAATGGGGAGAATGTACATTCGCTCCGATAGGGAATAGGAATAATGTCCATTCGGTCCGATAGGGAATGGGGAGAATGTCCATTCGTCCAATAGGGAATGGGAATAATGTCCATTCATTCCCCTAGGGAATGGGGAGAATGTTGATTTGCTCTGATAGGGAATGGGAATAACGTGAATTCGCTCCGATAGGGAAGCGGAATAATGTCCATTCGCTCCCATAGGGAATGGGAATAATGTCCATTTGCTCCGATAGGGAATGGGAATAATGTCCATTCGCTCCGATAGGGAATGGGAACAATGACTATTCGCTCCGATAGGGAATGGGAATAACGTCCATTCGCTCCGATAGGGAATGGGAATAACGTCCATTCGCCCCGATAGGGAATGGGAATAATGTCCATTCGCTCCGATACGGAATGGGAATAATCTCCAGTCGCTCTGATAGGGAATGGGAATAATGTCCATTCGCTCCAATACAGAATGGGGAGAATGTCAATTCGCTCCGATAGGGAATGGGAATAATGTCCATTCTATCCGATAGGGAATGGGAATAATGTACATTCGCTCCGACAGGGAATGGGAATAACGTTCTTTCGTTCCGATAGGGAATGGGAATAACGTCCATTCGCTCCGATAGGGAATGGGAATAATGTCCATTCGCTCCAATACAGAATGGGGAGAATGTCAATTCACTCCGATAGGGAATGGGAATAATGTCCATTCTATCCGATAGGGAATGGGAATAATGTCCATTCGCTCCGATAGGTAATGGGAATAATGTCCATTTGCTCCGATAGGGAATATGGAGAATGAACATTCGCTCCGATAGGGAATGGGAATAATGTCTATTCGCTCCAATAGGGAATAAGAATAATGTCCATTCGCTCCGATAGGGAATGGGAATAATGTCCATTCGCTCCGATAGGAAATGGGAATAATGTCCATTCGCTCCAATAGGGAATGGGGAGAATGTAAATTCGCTCCGATAGGGAATGGGAATAATGTCTATTTGTTGCGATAGGGAATGGGGGTAATGTCAATTCGCTCCGATAGGGAATGGGGGTAATGTCAATTCGCTCCGATAGGGAATGGGAATAATGTACATTCGCTCCGATAGGGAATGGGAATAATGTACATTCGCTCCGATAGGGAATGGGGGTAATGTCAATTCGCTCCGATAGGGAATGGTGGTAATGTCAATCCGCTCCGATAGGGAATGGGAATAATGTCCATTCGCTCCGATAGGGAATGGGAATACTGTATATTCGCTCCGATAGGGAATGGAAATAATGTCCATTCGCTCCGATAGGGAATGGGGAGAATGTCCATTCACTCCGATATGGAATGGGGAGAATGTACATTCGCTCAGATAGGGAATGGGAATAATGTCCATTCGCTCCGAGAGGGAATGGGGGTAATGTCAATTCGCTCCGATAAGGAATGGGTGTAATGCCCATTCGTTCCGATTGGGAATGGGGAGAATGTTTCATAGATTTCATAGAATTTACAGTGCAGAAGGAGGCCATTCGGCCCATCGAGTTTGCACCGGCTCTTGGAAAGAGCACCCTACCCAAGGTCAACACCGCCACCCTATCCCCATAACCCAGCAACCCCACCCAACACTAAGGGCAATTTTGGAGACTAAGGGTAATTTATCATGGCCAATCCACCTAACCTGCACATCTTTGGACTGTGGGAGGAAACCGGAGCACCCGGAGGAAACCCACGCAGACACGGGGAAAATGTGCAGACTCCGCACAGACAGTGACTCAAGCTGGAATCGAACCTGGGACCCTGGAGCTGTGAAGCAATTGTGCTATCCACAAGGCTACCGTGCTGCCTCCGATCGGATTTGCTCCGATAGGGAATGGGAATAATGTCTATTCGCTCCGATAGGGAATGGGGGGGGAATGTCCATTCGCTCCCATAGGGAATGGGAATAATGTCCATTCGCTCTGATAGGGAATGGGAATAATGTCCATTCACTCCGATAGGGAATGGGAATAATGTCCATTCACTCCGATAGGGAATGGGAATAACGTGCATTCGCTCCGATAGGGAATGGGAATAATGTCCATTCGCTCCGATAGGTAATGGGAATAATGTCCATTCGCTCCGATAGGTAATGGGAATAATGTCCATTCGCTCTGATAGGGAATGGGAGTAATGTCCATTCGCTCCGAAAGGGAATGGGAATAATGTCCATTCACTCCGATAGTGAATGGGAATAATGTCCATTCGCTCCGATAGGGAATGGGAATAACGTGCATTCGCTCCGATAGGGAATGGGAATAATGTCCATTCGCTCTGATAGGGAATGGGAATAATGTCCATTCGCTCCGATAGAGAATATGGAGAATGTACATTCGCTCTGATAGGGAATGGGAATAACGTGCATTCGCTCCGATAGGGAATGGGAATAATGTCCATTCACTCCGATAGTGAATGGGAATAATGTCCATTCGCTCCGATAGGGAATGGGAATAACGTGCATTCGCTCCGATAGGGAATGGGAATAATGTCCATTCGCTCCGATAGGGAATGGGAATAATGTCCATTCGCTCCTATAGGGAATGAGAATAATGTCCATTCACTCCGATAGGGAATGGGAATAACGTGCATTCGCTCCGATAGGGAATGGGAATAATGTCCATTCGCTCCGATAGGTAATGGGAATAATGTCCATTCGCTCCGATAGGGAATGGGAATAATGTCCATTCGCTCCGATAGGGAATGGGAATAATGTACATTCGCTCCGATAGGGAATGGGAATAATGTCCATTCGCTCCTATAGGGAATGAGAATAATGGCCATTCGCTCCGATTGGGAATGGGAATAATGTACATTCGCTCCGATAGGGAATGGGGGTAATGTCAATTCGCTCCGATAGGGAATGGGGTAATGTCAATTCGCTCCGATAGGGAATGGGAATAATGTATATTCGCTCCGATAGGCAATGGGAATAATGTCCATTCGCTCTGATAGGGAATGGGGGTAATGTCAATTCGCTCCGATAGGGAATGGGAATAATGTATATTCGCTCCGATAGGGAATGGGAATAATGTCCATTCGCTCCGATAGTTAATGGGAATAATGTCCATTCGCTCCTATAGGGAATGGGGGTAATGTCCATTCGTTCCGATAGGGAATGGGGAGAATGTTGATTTGCTCCGATAGGGAATGGGAATAACGTGAATTCGCTCCGATAGGGAATGGAAATAATGTCCATTCGTTCCGATAGGGAATGGGGAGAATGTAAATTCGCTCCGATAGGGAATGGGAATAATGTCTATTCGTTGCGATAGTGAATAGGAATAATGTACATTCGCTCCGATAGGGAATGTGAATAATGTACATTCGCTCCGATAGGGAATGGGGGTAATGTCAATTCGCACCGTTAGTGAATGGGAATAATGTACATTCGCTCCGATAGGGAATGTGAATAATGTACATTCGCTCCGATAGGGAATGGGGGTAATGTCAATTCGCACCGATAGGGAATGGGAATAATGTCCATTCGCTCCGATAGGGAATGGGAATAATGTATATTCGCTCCGATAGGGAATGGAAATAATGTCCATTCGCTCCGATAGGGAATGGGGAGAATGTCCATTCGCTCCGATAGGGAATGGGGAGAATGTACATTCGCTCAGATAGGGAATGGGAATAATGTCCATTCGCTCCGAGAGGGAAAGGGGGTAATGTCCATTCGCTCCGATAGGGAATGGGGGTAATGCCCATTCGTTCCGATCGGGAATGGGGAGAATGTTGATTTGCTCCGATAGGGAATGGGAATAATGTCCATTCGCTCCGATAGGGAATGGGAATAACGTGCATTCGCTCCGATAGGGAATGGGAATAATCTCCATTCGCTCCGATAGGGAATGGGAATAATGTCCATTCGCTCCGATAGGTAATGGGGGTAATGTCAATCGTTCCGATAGGGAATGGGGAGAATGTTGATTTGCTCTGATAGGGAATGGGAATAATGTCCATTCGCTCTGATAGGGAATGGGAATAATGTCCATTAGCTCCGATAGGGAATGGGAATAATGTCCATTCGCTCCGATAGGGAATGGGAATAATGTCCATTCGCTCCGATAGGGAATGGGAATAATTTCCATTCGCTCCTATAGGGAATGAGAATAATATCCATTCGCTCCGATTGGGAATGGGAATAATGTACATTCGCTCCGATAGGGAATGGGAATAATGTCCATTCGCTCCGATAGGGAATGGGAATAATGTCCATTCACTCCGATAGGGAATTATGTCCATTCGCTCCGATAGGGAATGGGAATAACGTATATTCGCTCCGATAGGGAATGGGAATAATGTCCATTCGCTCCGATAGGGAATGGGAATAATGTCCATTCGCTCCGATAGGGAATGGGAATAACGTCCATTCGCTCCGATAGGGAATGGGAATAATCTCCATTCGCTCTGATAGGGAATGGGAAAAATGTCCATTCGCTCCGATAGGGAATGTGAATAATGTCCTTTCGCTCCTATAGGGAATGGGGGGAATGTCCATTTGCTCCGACAGGGAATGGGAATAACCTTCTTTCGTTCCGATAGGGAATGGGAATAACGTCCATTCGCTCCGATAGGGAATGGGAATAATGTCCATTCGCTCCGATAGGGAATGGAAATAACGTCCATTCGCTCTGATAGGGAATGGAAATAATGTCCATTCGCTCCGATATGGAATGGGAATAATTTCCATTTGCTCCGTTAGGGAATGGGAATAATGTCCATTCGATCCTTTTGGGAATGGGAATAATGTCCATTCGCTCCGATAGGGAATGGGAATAATGTCCATTCGCTCCAATATGGAATGGCAATAATTTCCATTCGCTCCGTTAGGGAATGGGAATAATGTCCATTCGATCCTATAGGGAATGGGAATAATGTCCATTCGCTCCGATAGGGAATGGGAATAATGTCCATTCGCTCCAATACAGAATGGGGAGAATGTCAATTCGCTCCGATAGGGAATGGGAATAATGTCCATTCTATCCGATAGGGAATGGGAATAATGTCCATTCGCTCCGACAGGGAATGGGAATAACGTTCTTTCGTTCCGATAGGGAATGGGAATAACGTCCATTCGCTCCGATAGGGAATGGGAATAATGTCCATTCGCTCCAATAGGGAATAAGAATAATGTCCATTCGCTCCGATAGGGAATGGGAATACTGTCCATTCGCTCCGATAGGAAATGGGAATAATGTCCATTCGCTCCAATAGGGAATGGGGAGAATGTAAATTCGCTCCGATAGGGAATGGGAATAATGTCTATTTGTTGCGATAGGGAATGGGGTAATGTCAATTCGCTCCGATAGGGAATGGGAATAATGTACATTCGCTCCGATAGGGAATGGGAATAATGTACATTCGCTCCGATAGGGAATGGGGGTAATGTCAATTCGCTCCGATAGGGAATGGGAATAATGTCCATTCGCTCCGATAGGGAATGGGAATACTGTATATTCGCTCCGATAGGGAATGGAAATAATGTCCATTCGCTCCGATAGGGAATGGGGAGAATGTCCATTCACTCCGATATGGAATGGGGAGAATGTACATTCGCTCAGATAGAGAATGGGAATAATGTCCATTCGCTCCGAGAGGGAATGGGGGTAATGTCAATTCGCTCCGATAAGGAATGGGTGTAATGCCCATTCGTTCCGATCGGGAATGGGGAGAATGCTTCATAGATTTCATAGAATTTACAGTGCAGAAGGAGGCCATTCGGCCCATCGAGTTTGCACCGGCTCTTGGAAAGAGCACCCTACCCAAGGTCAACACCGCCACCCTATCCCCATAACCCAGCAACCCCACCCAACACTAAGGGCAATTTTGGAGACTAAGGGCAATTTATCATGGCCAATCCACCTAACCTGCACATCTTTGGACTGTGGGAGGAAACCGGAGCACCCGGAGGAAACCCACGCACACACGGGGAAGATGTGCAGACTCCGCACAGACAGTGACCCAAGCTGGAATCGAACCTGGGACCCTGGAGCTGTGAAGCAATTGTGCTATCCACAAGGCTACCGTGCTGCCTCCGATCGGATTTGCTCCGATAGGGAATGGGAATAATGTCTATTCGCTCCGATAGGGAATGGGGGGGAATGTCCATTCGCTCCCATAGGGAATGGGAATAATGTCCATTCGCTCTGATAGGGAATGGGAATAATGTCCATTCTATCCGATAGGGAATGGGAATAATGTCCATTCACTCCGATAGGGAATGGGAATAACGTGCATTCGCTCCGATAGGGAATGGGAATAATGTCCATTCGCTCCGATAGGTAATGGGAATAATGTCCATTCGCTCCGATAGGTAATGGGAATAATGTCCATTCGCTCCGATAGGGAATGGGAGTAATGTCCATTCGCTCCGAAAGGGAATGGGAATAATGTCCATTCACTCCGATAGTGAATGGGAATAATGTCCATTCGCTCCGATAGGGAATGGGAATAACGTGCATTCGCTCCGATAGGGAATGGGAATAATGTCCATTCGCTCTGATAGGGAATGGGAGTAATGTCCATTCGCTCCGATAGGGAATGGGAATAGTGTCCATTCGCTCCGATAGGGAATGGGAATAATGTCCATTCACTCCGATAGTGAATGGGAATAATGTCCATTCGCTCCGATAGGGAATGGGAATAACGTGCATTCGCTCCGATAGGGAATGGGAATAATGTCCATTCACTCCGATAGTGAATGGGAATAATGTCCATTCGCTCCGATAGGGAATGGGAATAACGTGCATTCGCTCCGATAGGGAATGGGAATAATGTCCATTCGCTCTGATAGGGAATGGGAGTAATGTCCATTCGCTCCGATAGTGAATGGGAATAATGTCCATTCGCTCCGATTGGGAATGGGAATAATGTCCATTCACTCCGATAGTGAATGGGAATAATGTCCATTCGCTCCGATAGGGAATGGGAATAACGTGCATTCACTCCGATAGGGAATGGGGGTAATGTCAATTCGCTCTGATAGGGAATGGGAATAATGTCCATTCGCTCCGATAGAGAATATGGAGAATGTACATTCGCTCCGATAGGGAATGGGAATAATGTCCATTCGCTCCTATAGGGAATGAGAATAATGTCCATTCGCTCCGATTGGGAATGGGAATAATGTCCATTCGCTCCGATTGGGAATGGGAATAATGTACATTCGCTCCGATAGGGAATGGGAATAATGTCCATTCGCTCCTATAGGGAATGAGAATAATGTCCATTCGCTCCGATTGGGAATGGGAATAATGTACATTCGCTCCGATAGGGAATGGGGTCATGTCAATTCGCTCCGATAGGGAATGGGAATAATGTATATTCGCTCCGATAGGCAATGGGAATAATGTCCATTCGCTCTGATAGGGAATGAGAATAATGTCCATTCGCTCCGATAGGCAATGGGAATAATGTCCACTCGCTCTGATAGGGAATGGGGGTAATATCAATTCGCTCCGATAGGGAATGGTGTAATGTCAATTCGCTCCGATAGGGAATGGGAATAATGTATATTCGCTCCGATAGGGAATGGGAATAATGTCCATTCGCTCCGATAGTTAATGGGAATAATGTCCATTCGCTCCTATAGGGAATGGGGGTAATGTCCATTCGTTCCGATAGGGAATGGGGAGAATGTTGATTCGCTCCGATAGGGAATGGGAAAAACGTGCATTCGCTCCGATAGGGAATGGGAATAATGTCCATTCGCTCCGATAGGGAATGGAAATAATGTCCATTCGTTCCGATGGGGAATGGGAATAATGTCCATTCGCTCCGATAGGGAATGGGAATAATGTCTATTCGTTGCGATAGGGAATGGGGGTAATGTCAATTCGCACCGATAGGGAATGGGAATAATGTCCATTCGCTCCGATAGGGAATGGGAATAATGTATATTCGCTCCGATAGGGAATGGAAATAATGTCCATTCGCTCCGATAGGGAATGGGAATAATGTCCATTCGCTCCGATAGGGAATGGGGAGAATGTACATTCGCTCAGATAGGGAATGGGGAGAATGTACATTCGCTCAGATAGGGAATGGGAATAATGTCCATTCGCTCCGATAGGTAATGGGGGTAATGTCAATCGTTCCGATAGGGAATGGGGAGAATGTTGATTTGCTTTGATAGGGAATGGGAATAATGTCCATTCGCTCTGATAGGGAATGGGAATAATGTCCATTAGCTCCGATAGGGAATGGGAATAATGTCCATTCGCTCCGATAGGGAATGGGAATAATGTCCATTCGCTCCGATAGGGAATGGGAATAATTTCCATTCGCTCCTATAGGGAATGAGAATAATGTCCATTCGCTCCGATTGGGAATGGGAATAATGTACATTCGCTCCGATAGGGAATGGGAATAATGTCCATTCGCTCCGATAGGGAATGGGAATAATGTCCATTCACTCCGATAGGGAATTATGTCCATTCGCTCCGATAGGGAATGGGAATAACGTACATTCGCTCCGATAGGGAATGGGAATAATGTCCATTCGCTCCGATAGGGAATGGGAATAATGTCCATTCACTCCGATAGGGAATGGGAATAACGTCCATTCGCTCAGATAGGGAATGGGAATAATCTCCATTCGCTCTGATAGGGAATGGGAAAAATGTCCATTCGCTCCGATAGGGAATGGGAATAATGTCCTTTCGCTCCTATAGGGAATGGGGGGAATGTCCATTTGCTCCGACAGGGAATGGGAATAACCTTCTTTCGTTCCGATAGGGAATGGGAATAACGTCCATTCGCTCCGATAGGGAATGGGAATAATGTCTATTCGCTCCGATAGGGAATGGGAATAACGTGCATTCACTCCGATAGGGAATGGGGGTAATGTCAATTCGCTCTGATAGGGAATGGGAATAATGTCCATTCGCTCCGATAGAGAATATGGAGAATGTACATTCGCTCCGATAGGGAATGGGAATAATGTCCATTCGCTCCTATAGGGAATGAGAATAATGTCCATTCGCTCCGATTGGGAATGGGAATAATGTCCATTCGCTCCGATTGGGAATGGGAATAATGTACATTCGCTCCGATAGGGAATGGGAATAATGTCCATTCGCTCCTATAGGGAATGAGAATAATGTCCATTCGCTCCGATTGGGAATGGGAATAATGTACATTCGCTCCGATAGGGAATGGGGTCATGTCAATTCGCTCCGATAGGGAATGGGAATAATGTATATTCGCTCCGATAGGCAATGGGAATAATGTCCATTCGCTCTGATAGGGAATGAGAATAATGTCCATTCGCTCCGATAGGCAATGGGAATAATGTCCACTCGCTCTGATAGGGAATGGGTGTAATATCAATTCGCTCCGATAGGGAATGGGAATAATGTATATTCGCTCCGATAGGGAATGGGAATAATGTCCATTCGCTCCGATAGTTAATGGGAATAATGTCCATTCGCTCCTATAGGGAATGGGGGTAATGTCCATTCGTTCCGATAGGGAATGGGGAGAATGTTGATTCGCTCCGATAGGGAATGGGAAAAACGTGCATTCGCTCCGATAGGGAATGGGAATAATGTCCATTCGCTCCGATAGGGAATGGAAATAATGTCCATTCGTTCCGATAGGGAATGGGAATAATGTCCATTCGCTCCGATAGGGAATGGGAATAATGTCTATTCGTTGCGATAGGGAATGGGGGTAATGTCAATTCGCACCGATAGGGAATGGGAATAATGTCCATTCGCTCCGATAGGGAATGGGAATAATGTATATTCGCTCCGATAGGGAATGGAAATAATGTCCATTCGCTCCGATAGGGAATGGGAATAATGTCCATTCGCTCCGATAGGGAATGGGGAGAATGTACATTCGCTCAGATAGGGAATGGGGAGAATGTACATTCGCTCAGATAGGGAATGGGAATAATGTCCATTCGCTCCGATAGGTAATGGGGGTAATGTCAATCGTTCCGATAGGGAATGGGGAGAATGTTGATTTGCTTTGATAGGGAATGGGAATAATGTCCATTCGCTCTGATAGGGAATGGGAATAATGTCCATTAGCTCCGATAGGGAATGGGAATAATGTCCATTCGCTCCGATAGGGAATGGGAATAATGTCCATTCGCTCCGATAGGGAATGGGAATAATTTCCATTCGCTCCTATAGGGAATGAGAATAATGTCCATTCGCTCCGATTGGGAATGGGAATAATGTACATTCGCACCGATAGGGAATGGGAATAATGTCCATTCGCTCCGATAGGGAATGGGAATAATGTCCATTCACTCCGATAGGGAATTATGTCCATTCGCTCCGATAGGGAATGGGAATAACGTACATTCGCTCCGATAGGGAATGGGAATAATGTCCATTCGCTCCGATAGGGAATGGGAATAATGTCCATTCGCTCCGATAGGGAATGGGAATAACGTCCATTCGCTCAGATAGGGAATGGGAATAATCTCCATTCGCTCTGATAGGGAATGGGAAAAATGTCCATTCGCTCCGATAGGGAATGGGAATAATGTCCTTTCGCTCCTATAGGGAATGGGGGGAATGTCCATTTGCTCCGACAGGGAATGGGAATAACCTTCTTTCGTTCCGATAGGGAATGGGAATAACGTCCATTCGCTCCGATAGGGAATGGGAATAATGTCCATTCGCTCCGATAGGGAATGGAAATAACGTCCATTCGCTCTGATAGGGAATGGAAATAATGTCCATTCGCTAAGATATGGAATGGGAATAATTTCCATTCGCTCCGTTAGGGAATGGGAATAATGTCCATTCGATCCTTTTGGGAATGGGAATAATGTCCATTCGCTCCGATAGGGAATGGGAATAATGTCCATTCGCTCCAATATGGAATGAGAATAATTTCCATTCGCTCCGTTAGGGAATGGGAATAATGTCCATTCGATCCTATAGGGAATGGGAATAATGTCCATTCGCTCCGATAGGGAATGGGAATAATGTCCATTCGCTCCAATACAGAGTGGGGAGAATGTCAATTCGCTCCGATAGGGAATGGGAATAATGTCCATTCTATCCGATAGGGAATGGGAATAATGTCCATTCGCTCCGACAGGGAATGGGAATAACGTTCTTTCGTTCCGATAGGGAATGGGAATAACGTCCATTCGCTCCGATAGGGAATGGGAATAATGTCCATTCGCTCCAATACAGAATGGGGAGAATGTCAATTCACTCCGATAGGGAATGGGAATAATGTCCATTCTATCCGATAGGGAATGGGAATAATGTCCATTCGCTCCGATAGGTAATGGGAATAATGTCCATTTGCTCCGATAGGGAATATGGAGAATGAACATTTGCTCCGATAGGGAATGGGAATAATGTCTATTCGCTCCAATAGGGAATAAGAATAATGTCCATTCGCTCCGATAGGGAATGGGAATAATGTCCATTCGCTCCGATAGGAAATGAGAATAATGTCCATTCGCTCCAATAGGGAATAAGAATAATGTCCATTCGCTCCGATAGGGAATGGGAATAATGTCCATTCGCTCCGATAGGAAATGGGAATAATGTCCATTCGCTCCAATAGGATATGGGGAGAATGTAAATTCGCTCCGATAGGGAATGGGAATAATGTCTATTTGTTGCGATAGGGAATGGGGGTAATGTCAATTCGCTCCGATAGGGAATGGGAATAATGTACATTCGCTCCGATAGGGAATGGGAATAATGTACATTCGCTCCGATAGGGAATGGGGGTAATGTCAATTCGCTCCGATAGGGAATGGTGGTAATGTCAATCCGCTCCGATAGGGAATGGGAATAATGTCCATTCGCTCCGATAGGGAATGGGAATACTGTATATTCGCTCCGATAGGGAATGGAAATAATGTCCATTCGCTCCGATAGGGAATGGGGAGAATGTCCATTCACTCCGATATGGAATGGGGAGAATGTACATTCGCTCAGATAGGGAATGGGAATAATGTCCATTCGCTCCGAGAGGGAATGGGGGTAATGTCAATTCGCTCCGATAAGTAATGGGTGTAATGCCCATTCTTTCCGATCGGGAATGGGGAGAATGCTTCATAGATTTCATAGAATTTACAGTGCAGAAGGAGGCCATTCGGCCCATCGAGTTTGCACCGGCTCTTGGAAAGAGCACCCTACCCAAGGTCAACACCGCCACCCTATCCCCATAACCCAGCAACCCCACCCAACACTAAGGGCAATTTTGGAGACTAAGGGCAATTTATCATGGCCAATCCACCTAACCTGCACATCTTTGGACTGTGGGAGGAAACCGGAGCACCCGGAGGAAACCCACGCAGACACGGGGAAAATGTGCAGACTCCGCACAGACAGTGACCCAAGCTGGAATCGAACCTGGGACCCTGGAGCTGTGAAGCAATTGTGCTAACCCCAATCTACCGTGCTGCCTCCGATCGGATTTGCTCCGATAGGGAATGGGAATAATGTCTATTCGCTCCGATAGGGAATGGGGGGGGAATGTCCATTCGCTCCCATAGGGAATGGGAATAATGTCCATTCGCTCTGATAGGGAATGGGAATAATGTCCATTCTATCCGATAGGGAATGGGAATAATGTCCATTCACTCTGATAGGCAATGGGAATAACGTGCATTCGCTCCGATAGGGAATGGGAATAATGTCCATTCGCTCCGATAGGTAATGGGAATAATGTCCATTCGCTCTGATAGGGAATGGGAATAATGTCCATTCGCTCTGATAGGGAATGGGAGTAATGTCCATTCGCTCCGAAAGGGAATGGGAATAATGTCCATTCACTCCGATAGTGAATGGGAATAATGTCCATTCGCTCCGATAGGGAATGGGAATAATGTCCATTCGCTCCGATAGGGAATGGGAATAACGTGCATTCGCTCCGATAGGGAATGGGAATAATGTCCATTCGCTCCGATAGTGAATGGGAATAATGTCCATTCGCTCCGATTGGGAATGGGAATAATGTCCATTCACTCCGATAGTGAATGGGAATAATGTCCATTCGCTCCGATAGGGAATGGGAATAACGTGCATTCGCTCCGATAGGGAATGGGAATAATGTCCATTCGCTCCTATAGGGAATATGGAGAATGTACATTCGCTCCGATAGGGAATGGGAATAATGTCCATTCGCTCCTATAGGGAATGAGAATAATGTCCATTAGCTCCGATAGGGAATGGGGGTAATGTCAATTCGCTCCGATAGGGAATGGGAATAATGTATATTCGCTCCGATAGGCAATGGGAATAATGTCCATTCGCTCTGATAGGGAATGGGGGTAATGTCCATTCGCTCCGATAGGGAATGGGAATAATGTATATTCGCTCCGATAGGGAATGGGAATAATGTCCATTCGCTCCGATAGTTAATGGGAATAATGTCCATTCGCTCCTATAGGGAATGGGGGTAATGTCCATTCGTTCCGATAGGGAATGGGGAGAATGTTGATTCGCTCCGATAGGGAATGGGAAAAACGTGCATTCGCTCCGATAGGGAATGGGAATAATGTCCATTCGCTCCGATAGGGAATGGAAATAATGTCCATTCGTTCCGATAGGGAATGGGAATAATGTCCATTCGCTCCGATAGGGAATGGGAATAATGTATATTCGCTCCGATAGGGAATGGAAATAATGTCCATTCGCTCCGATAGGGAATGGGAATAATGTCCATTCGCTCCGATAGGGAATGGGGAGAATGTACATTCGCTCAGATAGGGAATGGGGAGAATGTACATTCGCTCAGATAGGGAATGGGAATAATGTCCATTCGCTCCGAGAGGGAATGGGAATAATGTCCATTCACTCCGATAGGGAATGGGGGTAATGCCCATTCGTTCCGATCGGGAATGGGGAGAATGTTGATTTGCTCCGATAGGGAATGGGAATAATGTCCATTCGCTCCGATAGGGAATGGGAATAATGTCCATTCGCTCCGATAGGGATTGGGAATAACGTGCATTCGCTCCGATAGGGAATGGGAATAATCTCCATTCGCTCCGATAGGGAATGGGAATAATGTCCATTCGCTCCGATAGGTAATGGGGGTAATGTCAATCGTTCCGATAGGGAATGGGGAGAATGTTGATTTGCTCTGATAGGGAATGGGAATAATGTCCATTCGTTCTGCTAGGGAATGGGAATAATGTCCATTAGCTCCGATAGGGAATGGGAATAATGTCCATTCGCTCCGATAGGTAATGGGGGTAATGTCAATCGTTCCGATAGGGAATGGGAATAATGTCCATTCGCTCCGATAGGGAATGGGAATAATGTCCATTCGCTCCGATAGGGAATGGGAATAATGTCCATTCGCTCCGATAGGGAATATGGAGAATGTACATTCGCTCCGATAGGGAATGAGAATAATGTCCATTCGCTCCGATTGGGAATGGGAATAATGTACATTCGCTCCGATAGGGAATGTGAATAATGTACATTTGCTCCGATAGGGAATGGGAATAATGTCCATTCGCTCTGATAGTGAATGGGAATAATGTCCATTCGCTCCGATAGGGAATGGGAATAATGTACATTCGCTCCGATAGGGAATGGGACTAATGTACATTCGCTCCGATAGGGAATGGGAATAATGTACATTCGCTCCGATAGGGAATGGGAATAATGTACATTCGCTCCGATTGGGAATGGGAATAATGTACATTCGCTCCGATAGGGAATGGGAATAATGTCAATTCGCTCCGATAGGGAATGGGAATAATGTACATTCGCTCCGAGAGGGAATGGGAATAATGTCCATTCGCTCCGATAGGGAATGTGAATAATGTCCATTCGCACCGATAGGGAATGTGAATAATGTACATTCGCTCCGATAGGGAATGTGAATAATGTACATTCGCTCCGATTGGGAATGGGAATAATGTACATTCGCTCCGATAGGGAATGTGAATAATGTCCATTCGCTCTGATAGGGAATGGGAATAATGTCCATTCGCTCTGATAGGGAATGGGAATAATGTATATTCGCTCCGATAGGGAATGGGGGTAATGTCAATTTGCACCGATAGGGAATGGGAATAATGTCCATTCGCTCCGAAAGGGAATGGGAATAATGTATATTCGCTCCGATAGGGAATGGAAATAATGTCCATTCGCTCCGATAGGGAATGGGGAGAATGTCCATTCGCTCCGATAGGGAATGGGGAGAATGTACATTCGCTCAGATAGGGAATGGGAATAATGTCCATTCGCTCCGAGAGGGAATGGGGGTCATGTCCATTCGCTCCGATAGGGAATGGGGGTAATGCCCATTCGTTCCGATCGGGAATGGGGAGAATGTTGATTTGCTCCGATAGGGAATGGGAATAATGTCCATTCGTTCCGATAGGGAATGGGGAGAATGTCCATTCGCTCCGATAGGGAATGGGAATAACGTGCATTCGCTCCGATAGGGAATGGGAATAATGTCCATTCGCTCCGATAGGGAATGAGAATAATGTCCATTCGCTCCGATAGGGAATGGGAATAATGTCCATTCGCTCCGATAGGGAATGGGGGTAATGTCCATTTGTTCTGCTAGGGAATGGGGAGAATGTTGATTTGCTCTGATAGGGAATGGGAATAATGTCCATTCGCTCTGATAGGGAATGGGAATAATGTCCATTCGCTCCGATAGGGAATGGGAATAATGTCCATTCGCTCCGATAGGGAATATGGAGAATGTACATTCGCTCCGATAGGGAATGGGAATAATTTCCATTCGCTCCTATAGGGAATGAGAATAATGTCCATTCGCTCCGATTGGGAATGGGAATAATGTACATTCGCTCCGATAGGGAATGGGAATAATGTCCATTCGCTCCGATAGGGAATGGGAATAATGTCCATTCACTCCGATAGGGAATTATGTCCATTCGCTCCGATAGGGAATGGGAATAACGTACATTCGCTCCGATAGGGAATGGGAATAATGTCCATTCGCTCCGATAGGGAATGGGAATAATGTCCATTCGCTCCGATAGGGAATGGGAATAACGTCCATTCGCTCCGATAGGGAATGGGAATAATCTCCATTCGCTCTGATAGGGAATGGGAAAAATGTCCATTCGCTCCGATAGGGAATGGGAATAATGTCCTTTCGCTCCTATAGGGAATGGGGGGAATGTCCATTTGCTCCGACAGGGAATGGGAATAACCTTCTTTCGTTCCGATAGGGAATGGGAATAACGTCCATTCGCTCCGATAGGGAATGGGAATAATGTCCATTCGCTCCGATAGGGAATGGAAATAACGTCCATTCGCTCCGATATGGAATGGGAATAATTTCCATTCGCTCCGTTAGGGAATGGGAATAATGTCCATTCGATCCTTTTGGGAATGGGAATAATGTCCATTCGCTCCGATAGGGAATGGGAATAATGACCATTCGCTCCGATATGGAATGGGAATAATTTCCATTCGCTCCGTTAGGGAATGGGAATAATGTCCATTCGATCCTATAGGGAATGGGAATAATGCCCATTCGCTCCGATAGGGAATGGGAATAATGTCCATTCGCTCCGATAGGGAATGGGAATAATGTCGATTCGCTCCGATAGGGAATGTGAAAAACGTGCATTCGCTCCGATAGGGAATGGGAATAACTTCCATTCGCTCCGATAGGGAATGGAAATAATGTCCATTCGCTCCGATAGGGAATGGAAATAACGTCCAATCGCTCTGATAGGGAATGGAAATAACGTCCATTCACTCTGATAGGGAATGTGGAATAATTTCCATTCGCTCCATTAGGGAATGGGAATAATGTCCATTCGATCCTATAGGGAATGGGAATAATGTCCATTCGCTCCGATAGGGAATGGGAATAATATCCATTCGCTCCGATAGGGAATGGGAATAATCTCCATTCGCTCCGATAGGGAATGGGAATAACGTCCATTCGCTCCGATAGGGAATGGGAATAATCTCCATTCGCTCTGATAGGGAATGGGAATAATGTCCATTCACTCCGATAGGGAATGGTAATAATGTCCATTCGCTCCGAAAGGGAATGGGAAAAACGTGCATTCGCTCCGATAGGGAATGGGAATAATCTCCATTCGCTCCGATAGGGAATGGGGGTAATGTCCATTCGTTCCGCTCGGGAATGGGGAGAATGTTGATTTGCTCTGATAGGGAATGGGAATAACGTGAATTCGCTCTGATAGGGAATGGGAATAATGTCCATTCGCTCCGATAAGGAATGGGAATAATGTCCATTCGCTCCGATAGGGAATGGGAATAATGTCCATTCGCTCCAATAGGGAATATGGAGAATGTACATTCGCTCCGATAGGGAATGGGAATAATGTCCATTCGCTCCTATAGGGAATGAGAATAATGTCCATTCGCTCCGATTGGGAATGGGAATAATGTACATTCGCTCCGATAGTGAATGGGAATAATGTCCATTCGCTCCGATAGGGAATGGGAATAATGTATATTCGCTCCGATAGGGAATGGGAATAATGTCCATTCGCTCCTATAGGGAATGAGAATAATGTCCATTCGCTCCGATTGGGAATGGGAATAATGTACATTCGCTCAAATAGGGAATGGGAATAATGTATATTCGCTCCGATAGGGAATGGGAATAATGTCCATTCGCTCCGATAGGGAATGGGGAGAATGTCCATTCGCTCAGATAGGGAATGGGGAGAATGTCCATTCGCTCAGATAGGGAATGGGAATAATGTCCATTCGCTCCGAGAGGGAATGGGGGTAATGTCAATTCGCTCCGATAGGGAATGGGGGTAATGTCCATTCGATCCAATAGGGAATGGGGAGAATGTTGATTTGCTTCGATAGGGAATGGGAATAATGTCCATTTGCTCCGATAGGGAATGGGGGCAATGTCCATTCGGTCCCATAGGGAATGGGAATAATGTCCATTCGCTCTGATAGGGAATGGGAATAATGTCCATTCACCCCGATAGGGAATGGAAATAATGTCCATTCGCTCCTATAGGGAATGGCGGGAATGTCCATTTGCTCCGACAGGGAATGGGAATAACGTTCTTTCGTTCCGATAGGGAATGGGAATAATGTCCATTCGCTCTGATGGGGAATGGGAAGAATGTCCATTCGCTCCGATAGGGAATGGAAATAACGTCCATTCGCTCTGATAGGGAATGGGAATAATGTCCATTCGCTCCGATATGGAATGGGAATAATGTCCATTCGCTCTGATAGGGAATAGGAATAATGTCCATTCGCTCCGAATAGGGAATGGGAATAATGTCCATTCGATCCTATAGGGAATGGGAATAATGTCCATTCACTCCGATAGGGAATAGGAATAATGTCCATTCGCTCCGAATAGGGAATGGTGGAATGTCCATTCGCTCCGATAGGGAATGGGAATAATGTCTATTCGCTCCGATAGGGAATGGGGAAAATGTCCATTCGCTCCGATAGGGAATGGGGAGAATGTCCATTCGCTCCGATAGGGAATGGGAATAATGTCCATTCGCTCCGATAGGGAATGGGAGTAATGTCCATTCGCTGCGATAGGGAATGGGGAGAATGTCCATTCGCTGCGATAGGGAATGGGGAGAATGTCCATTCGCTCCGATAGGGAATGGGGAGAATGTCCACTCGCTGCGATAGGGAATGTGGAGAATATCCATTCGCTCTGATAGGGAATGGGAATAATGTCCATTTGCTCCGATAGGGAATGGGAATAATGTCTATTCGCTCCAATAGGGAATGGGGGTAATGTCCATTCGCTCCGATAGGCAATGGGAATAATGTCCATTCTCTCCGATAGTGAATGGGAATAATGTCCATTCACTCCGATAGGGAATGGGAATAACGTCCATTCGCTCTGATAGGGAATGTGAATAACGTCCATTCGCTCCGATAGGGAATGGGAATAACATCCATTCGCTCTGATAGGCAATGGGAATAATGTCCATTCGCTCCGATAGGCAATGGGAATAACGTCCATTCGCTCCGATAGGGAATGGGAATAATGTCCATTCGCTCCGATATGGAATGCGAATACGTAGACACAGATATATATATTTTTTACGTCGAACATACAGTGCAGAAGGAGGCCATTCGGCCCATCGAGTCTGCACTGACCCACTTAAGCCCTCACTTCCACCCTATCCCCTTAACCCAATAACCCCTCCTAACCTTTTTGGACACTAAGGGCAATTTATCACGGCCAATCCACCTAACCTGCACATCTTTGGGTTGTAGGAGGAAACCGGAGCACCCGGAGGAAACCCACGCACTCACGGGGAAACGGGCAGACTCCACACAGTCAGTGACCCAAACCGGGAATCAAACCTGGGACCCTGGCACTGTGAAGCAACAGTGCTAACCACTGTGCTACAATGCTGCCACTTAATGTACATTCGCTCCGATAGGGAATGGGAATAATGTCCATTCGCTCCGATAGGGAATGGGGAGAATGTCCATTCGCTCCGATAGGGAATGGGAATAATGTCCATTCGTTCCGATAGGGAATGGGGAGAATGTACATTCGCTCCGATAGGGAATAGGAATAATGTCCATTCGGTCCGATACGGAATGGGGAGAATGTACATTCGCTCCGATAGGGAATAGGAATAATGTCCATTCGGTCCGATAGGGAATGGGGAGAATGTCCATTCGTCCAATAGGGAATGGGAATAATGTCCATTCATTCCCCTAGGGAACGGGGAGAATGTTGATTTGCTCTGATAGGAAATGGGAATAACGTGAATTCGCTCCGATAGGGAAGCGGAATAATGTCCATTCGCTCCCATAGGGAATGGGAATAATGTCCATTTGCTCCGATAGGGAATGGGAATAATGTCTATTCGCTCCGATAGGGAATGGGAACAATGACCATTCGCTCCGATAGGGAATGGGAATAACGTCCATTCGCTCCGATAGGGAATGGGAATAACGTCCATTCGCCCCGATAGGGAATGGGAATAATGTCCATTCGCTCCGATACGGAATGGGAATAATCTCCAGTCGCTCTGATAGGGAATGGGGAGAATGTCAATTCGCTCAGATATGGAATGGGAATAATGTCCATTCTATCCGATAGGGAATGGGAATAATGTCCATTCGCTCCGACAGGGAATGGGAATAACGTTCTTTCGTTCCGATAGGGAATGGGAATAACGTCCATTCGCTCCGATAGGGAATGGGAATAATGTCCATTCGCTCCAATACAGAATGGGGAGAATGTCAATTCACTCCGATAGGGAATGGGAATAATGTCCATTCTATCCGATAGGGAATGGGAATAATGTCCATTCGCTCCGATAGGTAATGGGAATAATGTCCATTTGCTCCGATAGGGTATATGGAGAATGAACACTCGCTCCGATAGGGAATGGGAATAATGTCTATTCTCTCCAATAGGGAATAAGAATAATGTCCATTCGCTCCGATAGGGAATGGGAATAATGTCCATTCGTTCCAATAGGGAATGGGAATAATGTCCATTCGCTCCGATAGGAAATGGGAATAATGTCCATTCGCTCCAATAGGGAATGGGGAGAATGTAAATTCGCTCCGATAGGGAATGGGAATAATGTCTATTCGTTGCGATAGGGAATGGGGGTAATGTCAATTCGCTCCGATAGGGAATGGGAATAATGTACATTCGCTCCGATAGGGAATGGGAATAATGTACATTCGCTCCGATAGGGAATGGGGGTAATGTCAATCCGCTCCGATAGGGAATGGGAATAATGTCCATTCGCTCCGATAGGGAATGGGAATACTGTATATTCGCTCCGATAGGGAATGGAAATAATGTCCATACGCTCCGATAGGGAATGGGGAGAATGTCCATTCACTCCGATATGGAATGGGAATAACGTCCATTCGCTCTGATAGGGAATGGGAATAATGTCCATTCGCTCCATTAGGGAATGGGAATAATGTCCATTCGCTCCGATAGGGAATGGGAATACTGTATATTCGCTCCGATAGGGAATGGAAATAATGTCCATTCGCTCCGATAGTGAATGGGGAGAATGTCCATTCACTCCGATATGGAATGGGAATAACGTCCATTCGCTCTGATAGGGAATGGGAATAATGTCCATTCGCTCCGATATGGAATGGGAATAATGTCCATTCGCTCCGTTAGGGAATGGGAATAATGTCCATTCGATCCTATAGGGAATGGGAATAATGTCCATTCCCTCCGATAGGGAATAGGAATAATGTCCAATCGCTCCGAATAGGGAATGGTGGAATGTCCATTCGCTCCGATAGGGAATGGGAATAATGTCCATTCGCTCTGATAGGGAATGGGAAAAATGTCCATTCGCTCCGATAGGGAATGGGGAGAATGTCCATTCGCTCCGATAGGGAATGGGGAGAATGTCCATTCGCTCCGATAGGGAATGGGGAGAATGTCCATTCGCTCCGATAGGGTATGGGAATAATGTCCATTCGCTGCGATAGGGAATGTGGAGAATATCCATTCGCTCTGATAGGGAATGGGAATAATGTCCATTTGCTCCGATAGGGAATGGGAATAATGTCTATTCGCTCCAATAGGGAATGGGGGAATGTCCATTCGCTCCGATAGGGAATGGGAATAATGTCCATTCTCTCCGATAGTGAATGGTAATAATGTCCATTCGCTCCGATAGGGAATGGGAATAACGTCCATTCGCTCCGATAGGCAATGGGAATAATGTCCATTCGCTCCGATAGGGAATGGGAATAATGTCCATTCGCTCCGATAGGGAATGTGAATAACGTCCATTCGCTCTGATAGGCAATGGGAATAATGTCCATTCGCTCTGATAGGCAATGGGAATAATGTCCATTCGCTCCGATAGGCAATGGGAATAATGTCCATTCGCTCTGATAGGCAATGGGAATAATGTCCATTCGCTCCGATAGGGAATGGGAATAATGTCCATTCGCTCTGATAGGCAATGGGAATAATGTCCATTCGCTCCGATAGGCAATGGGAATAATGTCCATTCGCTCCGATAGGGAATGGGAATAACGTCCATTCGCTCTGATAGGCAATGGGAATAATGTCCATTCGCTCTGATAGGCAATGGGAATAATGTCCATTCGCTCCGATAGGGAATGGGAATAATGTCCATTCGCTCCGATAGGGAATGTGAATAACGTCCATTCGCTCTGATAGAGAATGGGAATAATGTCCATTCGCTCCGATAGGCAATGGGAATAATGTCCATTCGCTCTGATAGGCAATGGGAATAATGTCCATTCGCTCTGATAGGGAATGGGAATAATGTCCATTCGCTCCGATAGGGAATGTGAATAACGTCCATTCGCTCTGATAGGCAATGGGAATAATGTCCATTCGCTCTGATAGAGAATGGGAATAATGTCCATTCGCTCCAATATGGAATGCGAATACGTAGACACAGATATATATATTTTTTACGTCGAACATACAGTGCAGAAGGAGGCCATTCGGCCCATCGAGTCTGCACTGACCCACTTAAGCCCTCACTTGCACCCTGTCCCCTTAACCCAATAACCCCTCCTAACCTTTTTGGACACTAAGGGCAATTTATCACGGCCAATCCACCTAACCTGCACATCTTTGAGTTGTAGGAGGAAACCGGAGCACCCGGAGGAAACCCACGCACTCACGGGGAAACGGGCAGACTCCACACATTCAGTGACCCAAACCGGGAATCAAACCTGGGACCCTGGCACTGTGAAGCAACAGTGCTAACCACTGTGCTACAATGCTGCCACTTAATGTACATTCGCTCCGATAGGGAATGGGAATAATGTCCATTCGCTCCGATAGGGAATGGGGAGAATGTCCATTCGCTCCGATAGGGAATGGGAATAATGTCCATTCGTTCCGATAGGGAATGGGGAGAATGTACATTCGCTCCGATAGGGAATAGGAATAATGTCCATTCGGTCCGATAGGGAATGGGGAGAATGTCCATTCGTCCAATAGGGAATGGGAATAATGTCCATTCGCTCCGATAGGGAATGGGGAGAATGTACATTCGCTCCGATAGGGAATGGGGAGAATGTACATTCGCTCAGATAGGGAATGGGAATAATGTCCATTCACTCCGATAGGGAATGGGAATAATGTCCATTTGCTCCGATAGGGAATGGGGAGAATGTCCATTCGCTCCGATAGGGAATGGGGAGAATGTACATTCGCTCAGATAGGGAATGGGAATAATGTCCATTCGCTCCGAGAGGGAATGGGGGTAATGTCAATTCGCTCCGATAGGGAATGGGGAGAATGTTGATTTGCTCCGATAGGGAATGGGAATAATGTCCATTCGCTCCTATAGGGAATGGGAATAACGTCCATTCGCTCTGATAGGGAATGGGAATAATGTCCATTCGCTCCTATAGGGAATGGGAATAATGTCCATTCGCTCCGATAGGGAATGGGAATAATGTCCATTCGCTCCGATAGGGAATGGGGAGAATGTACATTCGCTCTGATAGGGAATGGGAATAATGTCCATTCACTCCGATTGGGAATGGGAATAATGTCCATTCGCTCCGATAGGGAATGGGGAGAATGTACATTCGCTCTGATAGGGAATGGGGATGTCAATTGTTTCCCCCGCCACGCAATACCCTCAGCCTCCCCGATGCCCCAGAACACCCTGGGCTCAGTGCAAACCCATGTGATGACCCACATTCCCGGATATTGGCTCCGGCCCTGCTTCATGCTCCGTGTCGCAGCCAGTGAGTTTTCTGGGGGATAATTGCGAGCTGGCAGATGAATGGTGGGGGAGTGGCTGAAGATTGATTGTCTGGGATTATTATTGTCTCCATGTGACCGGGGTGAATGTTAGGAAGATTAAGAATCAGTTGCTTCTTCAATCAGCCAAATCCTTCAGTGTGATGAGGGGAAACATCTGGTCTCTGGCCAGCTCTAAGCTGACAGAGCAATCAGACATTCCACAATCCTGTCACCGTAAATCAGCATCTGCTCCATCTCCAATCTAAAGGATAGGAGGACGGAGAACAAACAGGAAATTCTAACCTATTTACCGACGTCACTGCCAGGGACTGACGTCAGGAACCGCAGCGCGGAGTACAGCCTGAGAGAAACTCTGACAAGCCTGTACCACATTTAGCATCAATATCCAGCTGTGCCAGGTCTCTGACCAATGCGGCCAGACTCCGGTGTCCAGATGCTGGACATTACCTCTGGTGGTCTAAACCTGGGCTCATTTGCTGCCACGATCAAAGAACAAAGAACAAAGAAAATGACAGCACAGGAACAGGCCCTTCGGCCCTCCCAGCCTGCGCCGATCCAGATCCTTTATCTAAACCTGTCTTCTATTTTCCAAGGATCTACTTCCCTCTGTTCCCCGTCCGTTCATATATCTGTCTAGATGCATCTTAAATGATGCTATTGTGCCCGCCTCTACCACCTCCGCTGGCAAGGCGTTCCAGGCACCCACCACCCTTTGCGTAAAAAACTTTCCACACACATCACCCTTAAACTTTCCCCCTCTCACCTTGAAATCGTGACCCCTTGTAATTGACACCCCCACTCTTGGAAAAAGCTTGTTGCTATCCACCCTGTCCATACCTCTCAGAATTTTGTAGACCTCAATCAGGTCCCCCCTCAACCTCCCTCTTTCCAACGAAAACAATCCAAATCTATTCAACCTTTCTTCATAGCTAGCACCCTCCATACCAGGCAACATCCTGGTGAACCTCCTCTGCACCCTCTCTAAAGCATCCACATCCTTCTGGTAATGTGGCGACCAGAACTGCACGCAGTATTCCAAATGTGGCCTAACCAAAGTCCTGTACAACTGTAACATGACCTGCCGACTCTTGTACTCAATACCCCGTCCGATGAAGGCAAGCATGCTGTATGCCTTCTTGACCATTCTATCGACCTGCGTGGCCACCTTCAGGGTACAATGGACCTGAACTCCCAGATCTCTCTGTACATCAATTTTCCCCAGGACTCTTCCATTGACCGTATAGTCCGCTCTTGAATTAGATCTTCCAAAATGCATCACCTCGCATTTGCCTGGATTGAACTCCATCTGCCATTTCTCTGTCCAACTCTCCAATCTATTTATATTTTGCTGTATTCTCTGACAGTCCTCCTCGCTATCTGCAACTCCACCAATCTTAGTATCATCTGCAAACTTGCTAATCAGACCACCTATACCTTCGTCCAGATCATTTGTGTGTATCACAAACAACAGTGGTCCGAGCACGGATCCCTGTGGAACACCACTAGTCACCTTTCTCCATTTTGAGACACTCCCTTCCACCACTACTCTCTGTCTCCTGTTGCCCAGCCAGTTCTTTATCCATCTAGCTAGTACACCCTGAACCCCATACGACTTCACTTTTTCCATCAACCTGCCATGGGACACTTTATCAAACGCCTTACTGAAGTCCATGTATATGACATCTACAGCCCTTCCCTCATCAATTAACGTTGTCACTTCCTCAAAGAATTCTATTAGGTTTGTAAGACATGACCTTCCCTGCACAAAACCATGCTGCCTATCACTGATAAGTCTATTTTCTTCCAAATGTGAATAGATCCTATCCCTCAGTATCTTCTCCAACAGTTTGCCTACCACTGACGTCAAGCTCATAGGTCTATAATTCCCTGGATTATCCCTGCTACCCTTCTTAAACAAAGGGACAACATTAGCAATTCTCCAGTCCTCCGGGACCTCACCCGTGCTCAAGGATGCTGCAAAGATATCTGTTAATGCCCCAGCTATTTCGCCCCTCACTTCCCTCAGTAACCTGGGATAGATCCCATCCGGACCTGGGGACCTGTCTACCTTAATGCCTTTTAGAATACCCAAAACTTATGGGTATTCTCCTTCCTTATGCCGACTTGACCTAGAGTATTTAAACATCCATCCTTAGCCTCAACATCCGTCATGTCCCTCTCCTTGGTGAATACCGATGCAAAGTACTCATTAAGAATCTCACGCATTTCCTCTGACTCCACGCATAAATTCCCTCTTTTGTCTTTGAGTGGGCCAATCCTTTCTCTAGTTACCCTCTTGTTCCTTATATACGAATAAAAGACTTTGGGATTTTCCTTAACCCTGTTAGCCAAAGATATTTCATGACCCCTTTTAGCCCTCTTTATTGCGCGTTTGAGATTTGTCCTACTTTCCCGATATTCCTCCAAAGCTTCATCAGTTTTAAGTCGCCTAGATCTTATGTATGCTTCCTTTTTCAACTTAGCTAGTCTCACAATTCCACCCATCATCCATGGTTCCCTAATCTTGCCATTTCTATCCCTCATTTTCACAGGGACATGTCTGTCCTGCACTCTAATCAACCTTTCCTTAAAAGACTCCCACATTTCAAATGTGGATTTGCCCTTAAACAGCTGCTCCCAATCCACATTCCCTGGCTCCTGCCGAATTTTGTTATACTTGGCCTTTCCCCAATTTAGCACTCTTTCTTTAGGACCACTCTCGTCCTTGTCCATGAGTATTCTAAAACTTACGGAATTGTGATCGCTATTCCCAAAGTAATCACCGACTGAAACTTCAACCACCTGGCCGGGATCATTCCCCAATACCAGGTCCAGTATGGCCCCTTCCCGAGTTGGACTATTTACATACTGCTCTAAAAAACTCTCCTGGATGCTCCTTACAAATTCTGCTCCATCTACGCCTCCAACACTACATGAGTCCCATTCAATGTTGGGGAAGTTGAAATCTCCCATCACGACCACCCTATTGCTCCTACATTTTTCTATAATCTGTCTACATATTTGTACCTCTACTTCACGCTCGCTTTTGGGAGGCCTGTAGTAAAGTCCCAACAATGTTACTGCACCCTTCCTATTTCTTAGCTCTACCCATATTGCCTCAGTGCTCGAATCCTCCATCGTGCCCTCCTTAATCATAGCTGTGATATCATCTCTGACCAGTAATCCAACTCCTCCACCCCTTTTACCTCCCTTTCTATCTCTCCTGATGCATCTATATCCTGGGATATTTAGTTGCCAGTCTTGCCCTTCCCTCAACCAAGTCTCCGTAATACCAATAACATCATATTCCCAGGTACTGATCCAAGCCCTAAGTTCATCTGCCTTACCTGATTCACTTCTCGCATTGAAATAAATGCACCTCAGACCACCTGTCCCTTTGCATTCATCATCTCTTCCCTGCCTACTCTTCCCATTAGTCACATTCAGTTTATTATCTCGTACATTACTGGCTTTCGTTGCTGCCTCTTTACTGACCTCTAACTTCCTAATCTGGTTCCCATCCCCCTGCCACATTAGTTTGAAACCTCCCCAACAGTGTTAGCAAAAGCACCCACTAGGACATTGGTTCCAGTCCTGCCCAGGTGTAAACCATCCGATTTGTAATGGTCCCACCGCCCCCAGAACCGGTTCCAATGTCCCAGAAATCTGAGCCCCTCCCTCCTGCACCATCTCTCAAGCCACGTATTCATTCTGACTATTCTTGAATTTCTACTCTGACTGTCTCGTGGCACTGGTAGCAATCCTGAGATTACTACTTTTTAACTTATCTCCTAGCTCCTTAAATTCGGATTGTAGGACCTCATTCCGTATTTTACCTATATCATTGGTGCCTATATGCGCCACGACAACTGGCTGTTCACCCTCCCCCTTCAGTATGTCCTGCAGCCGATCTGAGACATCCCTGACCCGTGCACCCGGGAGGCAACATACCATTCGGGAGTCTCGTTTTCGACCACAGAAACGCCTGCCTACTCCCCTTACGATTGAATCCCCTATGACTATGGCCCTGCCAGTCTTTTTCCCGCCCATCTGTGCAGCAGAGCCAGCCACGGTGCTATGAGCCTGGCTACTCCTGCCTTCCCCTGGTGAGTCATCTCCCCCAACAGTATCCAAAACGGTATACCTGTTTTGGAGGGAGATGACCGCAGGGGACACCTGCACTGCCTTCCTGCTCTTTCTCTGCCTTTTGGTCACCCATTCCCTGTCTCCCTCACCAATCCTAATCTGCGGTGTGCCCAACTCACTGAACGTGCTATCCACGACCTCCTCAGCATCGCGGATGCTCCAAAGTGAGTCCATCCGCAGCTCCAGAACCGCCATGCGGTCTAACAGGAGCTGCAGCTGGACACACCTCCCGCACATGAAGGAGTCAGGGGCATCGGCCGTGTCCCTGAACTCCCACATTGAGCACGAGGAGCATAACACGGGTCTGGGATCTCCTGCCATTTTTACACTTTACCTTAACTGATTACAAATATAATTTCAAATAATGAATAAGTGAAAGGAATAAGGATTTTACTTACCAATCATAATACTTACCAACCCACAAAGAGTTAAATTCATCCCAGCTACTTACCTTCCCGACAGACCCCTGGTCACTGCTCCCACCGAAAATCTGAAGCGATAATTTGCGGATAAAGAAAAAGAAAAGAGAGAGCTTACCTGATATTCACTCACCCCCTTAGGTTAGAGGAGGTGGAAGGGTGAGAGACACTACTAGTGTCGTGTCTCGGGTTTAGAACCGCCCAACTTAAATAGAGGTAAAAATCAAACACTTAAGCACCCCTGATTCCCAAGCTGCACTCCAGCTCCCTCTCACTCTCCCGCTCCCGGAAATGAAGGCCGCTGGAACCTGGGGGTAAGTTTAAACACCTACCTGAATCCCAAGCTGTTCTCGCTGCGCTCCGGCTCCCTCTCTCTCTCCCGCTCCCGGAAATTACAGTTCCGCACTCTCGACAAAGAGAGAGGCAGGAGAGTGTCTTACTACCACATGGTCAGTACTGAGGGAGTGCTGCACTGTCAGAGGGTCAGTTCTGAGGGAGTGCTGCACTGTCAGAGGGTCAGCACTGAGGGAGTGTCTCACTATCAGAGGGTCAGTACTGAGATAGTGTCTCACTATCAGAGGGTCAGTACTGTGGGAGTGCCGCACTATCAGAGAGTCAGTACTGAGGGAGTGCCGCACTATCAGAGAGTCAGTACTGAGGGAGTGGCACACTGTCAGAGGGTCAGTACTGAGGGAGTGCCGCACTGTCAGAGGGTCAGTACTGAGAGAGTGCTGCACTGTCAGAGGGTCAGTACTGAGGGAGTGGCGCACTGTCAGAGGGTCAGTACTGAGGGAGTGCCGCACTGTCAGAGGGTCAGTACTGAGAAAGTGCTGCACTGTCAGAGGGTCAGTACTGAGGGAGTGCTGCACTGTCAGAGGGTCAGTACTGAGAGAGTGCCGCACTGTCAGTGGGTCAGGACTGAGGGAGTGCCGCACTGTCAGAAGGTCAGTACTGAGGGAGTGCTGCACTGTCAGAGGGTCAGTACTGAGGGAGTGCTGCACTGTCAGAGGGTCAGTACTGAGGGAGTGCCGCACTGTCAGAGGGTCAGTACTGAGGGAGTGCTGCACTGTCAGAGGGTCAGTACTGAGGGAGTGCCGCACTGTCAGAGGGTCAGTACTGAGAAAGTGCTGCACTGTCAGAGGGTCAGTACTGAGGGAGTGCTGCACTGTCAGAGGGTCAGTACTGAGAGAGTGCCGCACTGTCAGAGGATCAGTACTGAGGGAGCGCCGCACTGTCAGAGGGTCAGTACTGAGGGAATGCAGCACAGTCAGAGGGTCAGTACTGAGGGAGTGCCGCAGTGTCAGAGGGTCAGTACTGAGGGAGTGCTGCACTGTCAGAGGGTCAGTACTGAGGGAGTGCCGCACTGTCAGAGGGTCAGTGCTGAGGGAGTGCTGCACCGTCAGAGGGTCAGTACTGAGGGAGTGCTGCACTGTCAGAGGGTCAGTACTTAGGGAGTGCGGCACTGTCAGAGGGTCAGTACTGAGGGAGTGCCGCACTGTCAGAGGGTCAGCACTGAGGGAGTGTCTCACTATCAGAGGGTCAGCACTGAGGGAATGTCTCACTATCAGAGGGTTGGCATTGAGAGAGAGCTAAGAAGAGCCAGGAGGGGGCATGAGAAGTCTTTGGCAGATAGGATCAAGGATAACCCTAAAGCTTTCTATAGATATGTCAGGAATAAAAGAATGACGAGAGTAAGAGTAGGGCCAATCAAGGACAGTAGTGGGAAGTTGTGCTTGGAGTCCGAGGAGATACGAGAGATGCTAAATGAATATTTTTCGTCAGTATTCACACAGGAAAAAGGCAATGTTGTCGAGGAGAATACTGAGATTCAGGCTACTAGACTAGAAGGGCTTGAGGTTCATAAGGAGGAGGTGTTAGCAATTCTGGAAAGTGTGAAAATAGATAAGTCACCTGGGCCAGATGGGATTTATCCTAGGATTCTCTGGGAAGCGAGGGAGGAGATTGCTGAGCCCTTGGCTTTGATCTTTAAGTCATCTTTGTCTACAGGAATAGTGCCAGAAGACTGGAGGATAGCAAATGTTGTCCCCTTGTTCAAGAAGGGGAGTAGAGACAACCCCGGTAACTATAGACCAGTGAGCCTTACTTCTGTTGTGGGCAAAGACTTGGAAAGGTTTATAAGAGATAGGGCGTATAATCATCTGGAAAGGAATAATTTGATTAGAGATAGTCAACACGGTTTTGTGAAGGGTAGGTCGTGCCTCACAAACCTTATTGAGCTCTTTGAGAAGGTGACCAAACAGGTGGATGAGGGTAAAGCAGTTGATGTGGTGTATATGGATTTCAGTAAAGCGTTTGATAAGGTTCCCCACGGTAGGCTACTGCAGAAAATACGGAGGCATGGGATTCAGGGTGATTTAGCAGTTTGGATCAGAAATTGGCTCGCTGGAAGAAGACAAAGGGTGGTGGTTGATGGGAAATGTTCAGATTGGAGTCCAGTTACTAGTGGTGTACCACAAGGATCTGTTTTGGGGCCACTGCTGTTTGTCATTTTTATAAATGACCTGGAGGAGGGCGTAGAAGGATGGGTGAGTAAATTTGCAGATGACACTAAAGTTGGTGGAGTTGTGGGCAGTGCGGAAGGATGTTACAAGTTACAGAGGGACATAGATAAGCTGCAGCGCTGGGCTGAGAGGTGGCAAATGGAGTTTAATGCAGAAAAGTGTGAGGTGATTCATTTTGGAAGGAATAACAGGAAGACAGAGTACTGGGCTAATGGTAAGATTCTTGGCAGTGTGGATGAGCAGAGAGATCTCGGTGTCCATGTACATAGATCCCTGAAAGTTGCCACCCAGGTTGAGAGGGTTGTTAAGAAGGCGTACGGTGTGTTAGCTTTTATTGGTAGAGGGATTGAGTTTCGGAGCCACGAGGTCATGTTGCAGCTGTACAAAACTCTGGTGCGGCCGCATTTGGAGTATTGCGTGCAATTCTGGTCGACGCATTATAAGAAGGATGTGGAAGCATTGGAAAGGGTGCAGAGGAGATTTACCAGAATGTTGCCTGGTATGGAGGGAAGATCTTCTGAGGAAAGGCTGAGGGACTTGAGGCTGTTTTCGTTAGAGAGAAGAAGGTTAAGAGGTGACTTAATTGAGGCATACAAGATGATCAGAGGATTGGATAGGGTGGACAGTGAGAGCCTTTTTCCTCGGATGGTGATGTCTAGCACGAGGGGACATAGCTTTAAATTGAGGGGAGATAGATATCGGACAGATGTCAGAGGTAGGTTCTTTACTCAGAGAGTAGTAAGGGCGTGGAATGCCCTGCCTGCAACAGTAGTGGACTCGCCAACATTAAGCGCATTCAAATGGTCATTGGATAGACATATGGACGATAAGGGAATAGTGTAGATGGGCTTTAGAGTGGTTTCACAGGTCGGCGCAACATCGAGGGCAGAAGGGCCTGTACTGCGCTGTAATGTTCTATGTTCTATGTCAGAGGGTCAGTACTGAGGGAGTGCTGCACTGTCAAGGGTCAGTACTGAGTGTTATGGGCCAGGGTTTAGAGAACCCCAAAGTGTATCATGGAGTTTACCTGACCCACAACGTTTACTAGATTGTGGTATGGGGAGCACACGGCCCACTCTACAGGTGTGGTACAGCAAACCAATGTTTATTCTATGAACTCAAGTTAACCTTTTTAAAACATACAGTGAACATCTTAGCGACCATTAATTCATATAGAACCCCCAAAGAATACCACACTAAGTAATCCTTACTTTCCTTTTAACATCCATAAGACTTTTTAAAAAAAACTTTTGACAGAAGCACATCAGGTTTAAATTTACTACTGAGAACAGTTATCACTCTGAATTCACCAAATGATCAAGAGATAGTCCTTTCATGGCAGTGAGATCAACATTACACCATCTGTGGCTGACTGCAGCTCCAACACTGAAATGAAACTAAAAAACAGAGCCAGAGCTCAGCTCCACCCACACTCTGACATCACTGCAGTAACATGAGCAGCCAAACATTTGTTAAAGCGACATTCTCATGACACTTCCCCCCAAGAAAAAAAAAACCATCAACTTCAAGATGGTTTCATTTTTCACCTTTTCACTATCCTTTAAGAAATGCACACAGTAAATATACGTTTCCGTTTTAAAAAAAACAACACACGTATTATAATCTCTTCCATTTTTTTGTTCTTCCTCCAACTGGAATCTCTCATGATTGACAGTCTCTTTGAACAAGAAAGTCTCTGCACGATCCATCCATTTCTCTACACCTTGGCATTTCTCTTCAAAGTCAGATACCTTAGTTCAATCTGATCAGAGTCCCTTGTAATTCTCCAACACAGGAGCATTGGTTATCACAGCTTCCAGGCAGTCAAATGCCTGATGACACTCCGCTGTCCATTGAAATTTTCGACGTTTCTTCAGCAAGTCCATCAGTGGAGCAACCACGCTCCAAAACCTTTGCACAAATGTTCAATCAAATCCACTCATGCCAAGAAATCGCATTATTTCCCGTTGTGTCGAGGGTATTGGAAATTCCCCAATAACTTTTGGTTTCACATCCCGTGGGAATATTCGACCCTGTCCGATTGTATGGCCAAGGAAAGTGATTTGGGCATTTCCAAATTCACTTTTGGCTAGGTTTACCACCAAACCCGCCTCCTGAAGTTGATCGAATAACTCCATCAGGTGTTTTAAATGTTCTTTCAATGTCTGGCCAAGTGTTAGATTTGGTTGTGGGAGAGCACTTTGGAGATAGTGACCACAATTCGGTGACTTTCACTGTAGTAATGGAGAGGGATAGGAACATACAGCAGGGCAAGGTTTATAACTGGGGTAAGGGTAATTACGGTGCGATTAGGCAAGAATTAGGGAGCATAAGATGGGAACAGGAACTGTCAGGGAAAAGCACAATTGAGATGTGGAGCTTGTTCAAGAAGCAAATACTGCCTGTCCTTGATATCATAGATTATCATAGAATTTACAGTGCAGAAGGAGGCCATTCAGCCCATCGAGTCTGCACCGGCTCTTGGAAAGAGCACCCTACCCAAGGTCAACACCTCCACCCTATCCCCATAACCCAGTAGCCCAATTTTGCCCAATTTAAGGGCAATTTTGGACACTAAGGGCAATTTTTAGCAAGGCCAATTCACCTAACCTGCACATCTTTGGACTGTGGGAGGAAACCGGAGCACCCGGAGGAAACCCACGCACACACGGGGAGGATGTGCAGACTCCGCACAGACAGTGACCCAAGCCGGAATCGAACCTGGGACCCTGGAGCTGTGAAGCAATTGTGCTGTCCACAATGCTACAGAGCTGCCCCTGCAGCCCCTGCCCCTATGTATGTCCCTGTCAGGCAGGAAGGAAATGGTCGAGTGAGGGAACCATGGTTTACAAAAGAGGTTGAATGTCTTGTCAAGAGGAAGAAAGGGGCTTATGTAAGGATGAGAAAACAAGGTTCAGTTAGGGCACTTGAGGGATACAAGATAGCTAGGAAGGAGCTCAAGAAAGAGCTTAGGAGAGCTAGGAGGGGGCATGAGAAGTCTTTGGCGGGTCGGACAAGGAAAACCCCAAGGCTTTTTACACTTATGTGAGGAATAAACGAATGACCAAGGTGAAGTTAGGGCCGGTCAAGGACAGTAGTGGGAACGTGTGCATGGAGTCTGAAGACATAGGAGAGGCCCTGAATGAATACTTTTCTTCAGTGTTCACAAAGGAGAGGGGCCATGTTGTTGAGGAGGATAGTGCGATATAGGCTGGAGGCTGGAGGAGGGAAGATGTGTTAGAAATTTTGAGAAGCCTGCGGATAGATAAGCCCCCTGGGCCTGATGGGATATATCCGAGGATTCTTTGTGAGGCGAGGGATGAGATTGTAGTGAGGATTCTTTGCAGCCAGTCCGGATGAAATGATCAGTCGAACACCTCGTTACTTTAACATGTTTATTTCTCGGCCGGGGCTAAGACCACTGTATCTCTTGAGAGTTACAACAGCAAGCCAATACATCTAACAGCAGTTCTTATACAGTTTTTGGTTCATTTCTGAGGGAAGCTCCCTCACATTCCATCTGTGCCTTCAGCTTAATTATGATTATTTTCAAGCCTAGCGCAACCCTTCCCAAGGCCGTTACTGCAATTTGTCTGGTACAGAAACAAGTGATACAGCCTGCTACCAAAAGCCTGTCTTGACATTTCTTCACACAAAGCTTTATCTAACATTTTGTTTTTCCCATAAAGTCCCAATCCATCTTGAGCCAAACTCTCATTGATCCATCATCAGCCAAACTCTCAGTAGAGCCTTTGGCTTTGATCTTGATGTCCTCACTGTCTACCGGAATAGTGCCAGAAGACTGGAGAGAGGCGAATGTTGTCCCCTTGTTCAAGAAAGGGAATAGGTATAACCCTGGGAATTATAGGCCGGTTCGTCTCACTTCAGTCATCGGTAAATTATTGGAAAGGGTCCTGAGGGACAGGATTTATGATCGTTTGGAAAGATACAGCTTAATCCAGGATAGTCAGCACGGATTTGTGAGGGGTAAGTCTTGCCTCACTATTTGATTGTATTCTTTGAGGAGGTAACTAAGTGTGTAGGTGAAGGTAGAGCAGTGGATGTAGTGTACATGGATTTTAGTAAGGCGTTTGATAAGGTTCCCCATGGTCGGCTGATGAAGAAAGTAAGGAGGCATGGCATAGAGGGAAATTTGGCCAATTGGATCAGTAACTGGCTATCACATAGAAGACAGAGGGTGGTGGTGGATGGAAAATTTTCAGACTGGAGACCAGTTACCAGCGGTGTACCACAGGGATCAGTGCTGGGTCCTCTGCTATTTGTGATTTTTATCAATGACTTGGAGGAGGGGGCTGAAGGGTGGGTCAGTAAATTTGCTGATGACACCAAGATTGGTGGAGTAGTGGATGAGGAGGAGGGCTGTTGTAGGCTGCAAAGAGACATTGATAGGATGCAGAGCTGGGCTGAAAAGTGGCAGATGGAGTTTAACCCTGATAAGTGCGAGGTGATTCATTTTGGTAGAAATAATTTGAGCGCGGATTACAGGGTCAACGGCAGGGTTCTGAGGAATGTGGAGGAACAGAGAGATCTTGGGGTTCATGTCCACAGATCTCTGAAGGTTGCCACTCAAGTGGATAGAGCCGTGAAGAAGGCCTATAGTGTGTTAGCGTTTATTAACAGGGGGCTTGAGTTTAAGAGCCGTGGGGTTATGCTGCAACTGTACAGGACCCTGGTGAGATAACATTTGGAGTATTGTGTGCAGTTCTGGTCACCTCATTATAGGAAGGATGTGGAAGCATTGGAAAGGGTTAATAATCATTTATCTGTGTTAGAGATTCGGTTATCTGGGTGAGTGATGTGGTTATCTGGGCTAGTGATTCAGTTATCTGGGTTAGTGATTTCCTGCCTGGTTTCATGATTTGGTTATCTGATTTAGTGATTCGGTTATATCAGTAGGAATTTTGTTATCTGGGTTAGTGATTTGGATATCTGAGTTAGTGATTCAGTTACCTGAGTTAGAAATTCGGTTTTTCTGGTTAGTGATTCAGTTACCTGGGTTAGTGATTCGGTTATCTTGGTTAAGGATTCAGTTGTCTGGTTTAGTGATTCGGTTATCTGGGTTAGTGATTCAGTTTTCTGGGTTAGTGATTTGGTTTCTGGGTTAGTGATTTGGTTATCCGGGTTAGTGATTTGGTTACCTGGGTTAGTGATTCTGTTATCTGGGTTAGGAAATCGGTTATCCGGGTTAGTGATTTGGTTACCTGGGTTAGTGATTCTGTTATCTGGGTTAGGAAATCGGTTATCCGGGTTAGTGATTTGGTTATCTGGATTAGTGATTTGGTTATCCGGGTGAGTAATTTGGTAATCAGGGTTAATAATCAGTTATCTGGGTTAGCGATTCTGTATCTGGGTTAGAGATTTGGTTATCTGGGTTAGTAATTTGGTTATCTGGGTTAGTGATTTGGTTATCTGGGTTAGCAATTCTGTTTTCTGGATTAGAGATTCGGTTATCTGGGTTAGTGATTCAGTTATCTGGGTTAGAGATTTGGTTATCTGGGTTAGTTGATCGGTTATCTGGGTTAGTGCTTTGGTTATCTGGGTTAGAGATTCAGTTATCTGTGTTAGTGATTCGGTTATCTAGGTTAGTGATTATGTTATCTGGGTTAGTGTTTTGGTTATCTGAGTTAGTGATTTGATTATCTGGGTTAGTGATTTGGTTATCTGGGTTAGAGATTCAGTTATCTGTGTTAGTGATTTGGTTATCTTGTTTAGCGATTATGTTATCTGGGTTAGTGTTTTGGTTATCTGAGTTAGTGATTTGATTATCTGGGTTAGTGATTTTGTTATCTGGGTTATTGATTCAGTTATCTTGGTTAGAGATTCAGTTATCTGGGTTAGTGTTTTGATTATCTGGGTTAGTGATTTAGTTATCTGGGTTAGAGATTTAGTTATCTGTGTTAGTGATTTGTTTATCGAGGTTAGTGATTTGGTTATCTGGGTTAGTGTTTTGGTTATCTGAGTTAGGAATACGATTATCTGGGTTTGTGATTTGGTAATCTGTGTCAGTGATTTGGTTATCTGAGTTAGTGATTTGATTATCTGGGTTAGGGATTCGGTTATCTGGGTTAGAGATTCAGTTATCTGGGTTAGTGATTTGGTTATATGGGTTAGTGTTTTGGTTATCTGGTTTAGTGATTTGGTTATCTGGGTTAGTGATTCAGTTCTCTGGGTTGGTGATTTGGTTATCTGAGTTAGGGATTCAATTATCAGGGTAAGTGATTCGGTCATCTGGGTTAGTGATTCAGTTATCTGAGTTGATGATTTGGTTATCCGGGTCATTGATTTGGTTATCTGGGTTAATAATCAGTTTTCTGGGTTCGTGAATCGGTTATCTGGGTTAGTGATTTGCTTATCCGGGTTAGTGATTCGGTTATCTGGGTTACTGATTCAGTTATCTGGGTTAGAGATTCTGTTATCTGGGTTAGTGATTTGGTTATCAGGGTTAGTGATTCAGGTATCTGGGCTAGTGTTTTGGTTATCTGGGTTTGTGTTTTGGTTATCTGAGTTAGTCATTTGGTTATCTGTGTTAGTGATTCGGTGATCTGGGTGAGAGAATCTGTTATCTGGTTAGTGCTTTGGTTATCTGAGTTAGAGACTTGGTTATGGGGGTTAGTGATTCAGTTATCTGGGTTAGTGATTTGATTATCTGGGTTAGTGATTCAGTTATCTGGGCTAGTGATTCCGTTACTTGGGTTAGTGGTTTGGTTTTCTGGGTTAGTGATTCGGTTATCTGGGTTAGTGATTCCATTATGTGGGTTAGTGATTTGGTTATCTGGGTTAGTGATTCAGTTATCTGGGCTAGTGATTTGGTTACCTGGGTTAGTTATTCGGTTATCTTGGTTAGTGATTCCGTTACCTGGGTTAGTGATTTGGTTATCTGTGTTAGTGATTCAGGTATCTGGGCTAGTGTTTTGGTTATCTGGGTTTGTGTTTTGGTTATCTGAGTTAGTCATTTGGTTATCTGTGTTAGTGATTCGGTGACCTGGGTGAGAGAATCTGTTATCTGGTTAGTGCTTTGGTTATCTGGGTTAGAGACTTGGTTATGGGGGTTAGTGATTCAGTTATCTGGGTTAGTGATTTGATTATCTGGGTTAGTGATTCAGTTATCTGGGCTCGTGATTCCGTTACTTGGGTTAGTGGTTTGGTTTTCTGGGTTAGTGATTCGGTTATCTGGGTTACTGATTCCATTACGTGGGTTAGTGATTTGGTTATCTGGGTTAGTGATTCAGTTATCTGGGCTAGTGATTTGGTTACCTGGGTTAGTGATTCGGTTATCTTGGTTAGTGATTCCGTTACCTGGGTTAGTGATTTGGTTATCTGTGTTAGTGATTCAGGTATCTGGGCTAGTATTTTGGTTATCTGGGTTTGTGTTTTGGTTATCTGAGTTAGTCATTTGGTTATCTGTGTTAGTGATTCGGTGATCTGGGTGAGAGAATCTGTTATCTGGTTAGTGCTTTGGTTATCTGGGTTAGAGACTTGGTTATGGGGGTTAGTGATTCAGTTATCTGGGTTAGTGATTTGATTATCTGGGTTAGTGATTCAGTTATCTGGGCTAGTGATTCCGTTACTTGGGTTAGTGGTTTGGTTTTCTGGGTTAGTGATTCGGTTATCTGGGTTAGTGATTCCATTACGTGGGTTAGTGATTTGGTTATCTGGGTTAGTGATTCAGTTATCTGGGCTAGTGATTTGGTTACCTGGGTTAGTGATTCGGTTATCTTGGTTAGTGATTCCGTTACCTGGGTTAGTGATTTGGTTATCTGTGTTAGTGATTTGGATATCTGAGTTAGTGATTCAGTTATCTGATTTAGAAATTTGTTTTTTCTGGTTAATGATCCAGTTACCTGGGTTAGTGATTCGGTTATCTGGGTTAGTGATTCAGTTTTCTGGGTTAGTGATTCGGTTTCTGGGTTAATGATTTGGTTATCTGGGTTAGTGATTCAGTTACCTGGGTTAGTGATTCTGTTATCTGGGTTAGGAATTCGGTTATCCGGGATCGCGATTTGGTTATCTGGGTTAGTGATTCGGTTATCCGGGTTAGTAATTTGGTAATCTGGGTTAATAATCAGTTATCTGGGTTAGCAATTCTGTATCTGGGTTAGAGATTCGTTTACCCGGGTTAGAGATTTGGTTATCTGGGTTAGTAATTTGGTTATCTGGGTTTATGATTTGGTTATCTGGGTTCGCGATTCAGTTATCTGGGTTAGTGATTTGGTTATCTGGGTTAGAGATTCAGTTATCTGTGTTAGTGATTCGGTTATCTAGGTCAGTGATTATGTTATCTGGGTTAGTGTTTTGGTTATCTGAGTTAGTTATTTGATTATCTGGGTTAGTGATTTGGTTATCTGGGTTATTGATTCAGTTATCTGGGTTAGAGATTCAGTTGTCGAGGTTAGTGATTTGGTTATCTGGGTTAGTGTTTTGGTTATCTGAGTTAGGGATACGATAATCTGGGTTCGTGATTTGGTAATCTGTGTTCGTGATTTGGTTATCTGTGTTAGTGATTCAGTTATCTGGGTTAGAGATTTGGTTATCTGGGTTAGTTGATCGGTTATCTGGGTTAGTGATTCAGTTATCTGGGTTAGTGATTTGGAAATATGTGTTCGTGATTTGGTTATCTGAGTTAGTGATTCGATTATCTGGGTTAGGGATTTGGAAATATGTGTTCGTGATTTGGTTATCTGAGTTAGTGATTCGATTATCTGGGTTAGGGATTTGGTTATCTGGGTTAGAGTTTCAGTTATCTGGGTTAGTGATTTGGTTATATGGTTTAGTGTATTGGTTATCTGGTTTAGTGATTTGGTTATCTGGGTTAGTGATTCAGTTCTCTGGGTTGATGATTTGGTTATCTGGTTATCTGGCCGCGAGGTTTGCTAGTGTCACACGGGAGGGTTTAAACTAGTATGGCAGGGGGTGGGCGCGGGAGCAATAGGTCAGAAGGTGAGAGCATTGAGGGAGAACTAGGGAATAGGGACAGTGTGGCTCTGAGGCAGAGCAGACGGGGAGAAGTTGCTGAACACAGCGGGTCTGGTGGCCTGAAGTGCATATGTTTTAATGCAAGGAGCATTACGGGTAAGGCAGATGAACTTAGAGCTTGGATTACTACTTGGAACTATGATGTTGTTGCCATTACAGAGACCTGGTTGAGGGAAGGGCAGGATTGGCAGCTAAACGTTCCAGGATTTAGATGTTTCAGGCGGGATAGAGGGGGATGTAAAAGGGGAGGCGGAGTTGCGCTACTTGTTCGGGAGAATATCACAGCTATACTGCGAGAGGACACCTCAGAGGGCAGTGAGGCTATATGGGTAGAGATCAGGAATAAGAAGGGTGCAGTCACAATGTTGGGGGTATACTACAGGCCTCCCAACAGCCAGCGGGAGATAGAGGAGCAGATAGGTAGACAGATTTTGGAAAAGAGTAAAAACAACAGGGTTGTGGTGATGGGAGACTTCAACTTCCCCAATATTGACTGGGACTCACTTAGTGCCAGGGGCTTAGACGGGGCGGAGTTTGTAAGGAGCATCCAGGAGGGCTTCTTAAAACAATATGTAAACAGTCCAACAAGGGAAGGGGCGGTACTGGACCTGGTATTGGGGAATGAGTCCGGCCAGGTGGTAGATGTTTCAGTAGGGGAGCATTTCGGTAACAGTGACCACAATTCAGTAAGTTTTAAAGTACTGGTGGACAAGGATAAGAGTGGTCCGAGGATGAATGTGCTAAATTGGGGGAAGGCTAATTATAACAATATTAGGCGGGAACTGAAGAACATAGATTGGGGGCGGATGTTTGAGGGCAAATCAACATCTGACATGTGGGAGGCTTTCAAGTGTCAGTTGAAAGGAATACAGGACAGGCATGTTCCTGTGAGGAAGAAAGATAAATACGGCAATTTTCGGGAACCTTGGATGACGAGTGATATTGTAGGCCTCGTCAAAAAGAAAAAGGAGGCATTTGTCAGGGCTAAAAGGCTGGGAACAGACGAAACCTGTGTGGCATATAAGGAAAGTAGGAAGGAACTTAAGCAAGGAGTCAGGAGGGCTAGAAGGGGTCATGAAAAGTCATTGGCAAATAGGGTTAAGGAAAATCCCAAGGCTTTTTACACGTACATAAAAAGCAAGAGGGTAGCCAGGGAAAGGGTTGGCCCACTGAAGGATAGGCAAGGGAATCTATGTGTGGAGCCAGAGGAAATGGGTGAGGTACTAAATGAATACTTTGCATCAGTATTCACCAAAGAGAAGGAATTGGTAGATGTTGAGTCTGGAGAAGGGGGTGTAGATAGCCTGGGTCACATTGTGATCCAAAAAGACGAGGTGTTGGGTGTCTTAAAAAATATTAAGGTAGATAAGTCCCCAGGGCCTGATGGGATCTACCCCAGAATACTGAAGGAGGCTGGAGAGGAAATTGCTGAGGCCTTGACAGAAATCTTTGGATCCTCGCTGTCTTCAGGGGCTGTCCCGGAGGACTGGAGAATAGCCAATGTTGTTCCTCTGTTTAAGAAGGGTAGCAAGGATAATCTCGGGAACTACAGGCCGGTGAGCCTTACTTCAGTGGTAGGGAAATTACTGGAGAGAATTCTTCGAGACAGGATCTACTCCCATTTGGAAGCAAATGGACGTATTAGTGAGAGGCAGCACGGTTTTGTGAAAGGGAGGTCGTGTCTCACTAACTTGAGAGAGTTTTTCGAGGAGGTCACTAAGATGATTGATGCAGGTAGGGCAGTAGATGTTGTCTATATGGACTTCAGTAAGGCCTTTGACAATGTCCCTCATGGTAGACTAGTACAAAAGGTGAAGTCACACGGGATCAGGGGTGAACTGGCAAGGTGGATACAGAACTGGCTAGGCCATAGAAGGCAGAGGGTAGCAATGGAGGGATGCTTTTCTAATTGGAGGGCTGTGACCAGTGGTGTTCCACAGGGATCAGTGTTGGGACCTTTGCTGTTTGTTGTATATATAAATGATTTGGAGGAAAATGTAACTGGTCTGATTAGTAAGTTTGCAGACGACACAAAGGTTGGTGGAATTGCGGATAGCGATGAGGACTGTCAGAGGATACAGCAGGATTTAGATTGTCTGGAGACTTGGGCGGAGAGATGGCAGATGGAGTTTAATCCGGACAAATGTGAGGTAATGCATTTTGGAAGGGCTAATGCAGGTAGGGAATATACAGTGAATGGTAGAACCCTCAAGAGTATTGAAAGTCAAAGAGATCTAGGAGTACAGGTCCACAGGTCATTGAAAGGGGCAACACAGGTGGAGAAGGTAGTCAAGAAGGCATACGGCATGCTTGCCTTCATTGGCCGGGGCATTGAGTATAAGAATTGGCAAGTCATGTTGCAGCTGTATAGAACCTTAGTTAGGCCACACTTGGAGTATAGTGTTCAATTCTGGTCGCCACACTACCAGAAGGATGTGGAGGCTTTAGAGAGGGTGCAGAAGAGATTTACCAGAATGTTGCCTGGTATGGAGGGCATAAGCTATGAGGAGCGATTGAATAAACTCGGTTTGTTCTCACTGGAACGAAGGAGGTTGAGGGGCGACCTGATAGAGGTCTACAAAATTATGAGGGGCATAGACAGAGTGGATAGTCAGAGGCTTTTCCCCAGGGTAGAGGGGTCAATTACTAGGGGGCATAGGTTTAAGGTGAGAGGGGCAAGGTTTAGAGTAGATGTACGAGGCAAGTTTTTTACGCAGAGGGTAGTGGGTGCCTGGAACTCGCTACCGGAGGAGGTAGTGGAAGCAGGGACGATAGGGACATTTAAGGGGCATCTTGACAAATATATGAATAGGATGGGAATAGAGGGATACGGACCCAGGAAGTGTAGAAGATTGTAGTTTAGTCGGGCAGTATGGTCGGCACGGGCTTGGAGGGCCGAAGGGCCTGTTCCTGTGCTGTACATTTCTTTGTTCTTTGTTCTTTTGAGTTAGGGATTCAATTATCAGGGTTAGTGATTTGGTAATCTGGGTTAGTGATTCAGTTATCTGAGTTGGTGATTTGGTTATCCGGGTTATTGATTTGGTTACCTGGTTTAATAATCAGTTCTCAGGGTTTGTGAATCGGTTATCTGGGTTAGTGATTTGCTTATCCGGGTTAGTGATTTGCTTATCTGGGTTAATGATTCAGTTATCTGAGTTAGAGATTCAGTTATCTGGGTTAAATTTCAGTTTCTGTGTTAGTGATTTGGTTTTCTGGGCTTGTGATTTGGTTATATGGTTTAGTGTTTTGTTTATCCGCATTAGTGATTCGGTTACCTGGGTTAATGATTCGGTCACCTGGGTTAGAGATTCGATTATCTGGGTTAGTGATTTGGTTATCTGGGTTATTGATTCAGTTATCTGGGCTAGTGATTCCGTTACTTGGGTTAATGATTCGGTTATCTGGGTTAGTGATTCGGTTATCTGGGTTAGTGATTCCGTTACCTGGGTTAGTGATTCGGTTATCTGGGCTAGTGATTCCGTTACTTGGGTTAATGATTCGGTTATCTGGGTTAGTGATTCGGTTATCTGGGTTAGTGATTCCGTTACCTGGGTTAGTGATTCGGTTATCTGGGTTAGTGATTTGGTTACCTGGGTTAGTGATTCGGTTATCTGTGTTAGTGATTCCGTTACCTGGGTTAGTGATTTAGTTATCTGGGTTAGTGATTCAGTTATCTGGGTTAGTGATTTGGTTACCTGGGTTAGAGATTTGGTTATCTGGGTTTGTGTTTTGGTTATCTGAGTTAGTCATTTGGTTATCTGTGTTAGTGCTTTTGTTATCTGGGTTAGAGATTTGGTTATGGGGGTTAGTGATTTGGTTATCTGTGTTAGAGATTCAGATTGCGGGGTTAGTGATTCGGTTATCTTGGTTAGTGATTTGATTATCTGGGTTAGTGATTCAGTTATTTGGGTTAGTGAATTGATTATCTGGGTTAGTGATTCGGTTATCTGTGTCAGTGATTCAGTTATCTGGGTTAGCGATTCAGTTATCTGGGTTAGGGAGTTGGTTATCTGGGTTAGCGAATCAGTTGTCTGGGTTAGTGATTTGATTATCTTGCTTAGTGATTCGGTTATCTGTGTCAGCGATTCAGTTATCTGGGTTAGCGATTCAGGTATCTGGGTTAGGGATTTGCTTATCTGGGTTAGAGATTCAGTTATCTGGGTTAGTGATTTGGTTATCTGGGTTAGTGTTTTGGCGATCGGAGTTAGTTATTTGGTTATCTGTCTTAGTGATTCAGTTATCTGGGTTAGTGATTCAGTTATCTGAGTTAATGATTTGGTTATCCGTGTTAGTGATTTGATTATCTGGGTTAACAATCATTTATCTGGGTTAGTGATTCGGTTATCTGGGTTAGAGATTTGGTTATCCAGGTTAGGGATTCGGTTATCTGGGTTAATGATTCAGTTATCTGAGTTAGTGATTTGGTTATCCTGGTTAGTGATTTGGTAATCTGGGTTAATAATCATTTATCTGGGTTATCATAGAAGTTTACAGCATGGAAACAGGCCCTTCGGCCCAACCAGTCCATGCCGCCCAGTTTTTACCATTAAGCTAGTCCCAGTTGCCCGCACTTGGCCCATAACCCTCTATACCCATCTTACCCATGTAACTATCTAAATGCTTTTTAAAAGACACAATTGTACCCGCCTCTACTACTACCTCTGGCAGCCCATTCCAGACAGTCACTACCCTCTGAGTGAAGAAATTGCCCCTCTGGGCCCTTCTGAATCTCTCCCCTCTCACCTTAAACCTATGCCCTCTAGTTTTAGACTCCCCTACCTTTGGGAAAAGATGTTGACTATCTACCTTATCTATGCCCCTCATTATTTTATAGACCTCTATAAGATCACCCCTAAGCCTCCTACGCTCCAAGGAAAAAAGTCCCAGTCTATCCAGCCTCTCCTTATAACTCAAACCATCAAGTCCCAGCAACATCCTAGTAAATCTTTTCTGCACTCTTTCCAGTTTAATAATATCCTTCCTATAATAGGGTGACCAGAACTGCACACAGTATTCCAAGTGTGGCCGTACCAATGTCTTGTACAACTTCAACAAGACGTCCCAACTCCTGTATTCAATGTTCTGACCAATGAAACCAAGCATGCCGAATGCCTTCTTCACCACCCTGTCCACCTGCGACTCCACCTTCAAGGAGCTATGAACCTGTACTCCGAGATCTCTTTGTTCTATAACTCTCCCCAACGCCATACCATTAACTGAGTAGGTCCTGGCCTGATTCGATCTGCCAAAATGCATCACCTCACATTTATCTAAATTAAACTCCATCTGCCATTCGTCGGCCCACTGGCCTAATTGATCAAGATCCCTTTGCAATCCTAGATAACCTTCTTCACTATCCACTGTGCCACCAATCTTGGTGTCATCTGCAAACTTACTAACCATGCCTCCTAAATTCTCATCCAAATCATTAATATAAATCACAAATAACAGTGGACCCAGCACCGATCCCTGAGGCACACCACTGGTCACAGGCCTCCAGTTTGAAAAACAACCCTCTACAACCACCCTCTGCCTTCTGTCGTCCAGCCAATTTTGAATCCAATTGGCAACCTCACCCTGGATCCCGTGAGCCTTAACCTTCGGCAACAACCTACCATGCGGTAGCTTGTCAAAGGCTTTGCTAAAGTCCATGTAGACAACGTCTACTGCACTGCCCTCATCTACCTTCTTGGTCACTCCCTCAAAAAACTCAATCAAATTTGTGAGACATGATTTTCCACGCACAAAGCCATGCTGACTGCCCCGAATCTGTCCTTGCCTCTCTAAATGCTTGTAGATCCTGTCTCTCAGAATACCTTCTAGCAACTTACCTACTACAGACGTTAGGCTCACCGGTCTGTAGTTCCCAGGCTTTTCCCTGCTGCCCTTCTTAAACAAGGGCACAACATTCGCCACTCTCCAATCTTCAGGCACCTCACCTGTGGCTGCCGATGATTCAAATATCTCTGTTAGGGGACCCGCAATTTCCTCCCTAGCCTCCCACAACACCCTGGGATACATTTCATCAGGTCCCGGGGATTTATCTACCTTGATGCGCTTTAAGACTTCCAGCACCTCCTCCTCTGTAATATGCACACTTCGCAAGACATCACTATTTATTTCCCTTAGTTTCCTAACATCCATGCCTTTCTCCACCGTGAATACCGATGAGAAATATTCATCAGGATCTCACCCAACTCTTGTGGCTCTGCACATAGATGCCCTTGTTGATCCTTAAGAGGCCCTACTCTGTCCCTAGTTACTCTTTTCCCCTTTATGTATCTGTAGAATCTCTTTGGATTCTCCCTTGCATTATTTGCCAAAGCAATTTCATGTCCCCTTTTTGCCCTCCTGATTTCCCTCTTAACTCTATTTCGACAATCTCTATACTCTTCAAGGGATCCACTTGATCCCAGTTGCTTATGTACGTCATATGCCTCCTTCTTCTTTTTGACCAGAGTCTCAATATCTCGAGTCATCCAGGGTTCCCTACTTCTACCAGCCTTGCCCTTCACTCTAAAGGGAATGTGCTTACCCTGCACCCTGGTTAACACATTTTTAAAAGCCTCCCATTTACCAGCCGTCCCTTTGCCTGCCAACAGTCTCCCCCAATCTACCTCTGCAAGTTCCTGTCTGATACCATCAAAATTGGCCTTGCCCCAATTAAGAATTTTAACTCTTGGGCCAGACCTATCATTCTCCATAGCTATCTTAAAACTAATGGAATTATGGTCACTTGTCCCAAAGTGATCCCTCACTAGCACTTCTGTCACTTGCCCTTCCTTATTTCCCAAGACGAGGTCAAGTTTTGCCCCCTCTCTAGTCGGTCCATCCACATACTGAATGAGAAATTCCTCCTGAATACACTCAACAAATTTCCCTCCATCCAAGCCCCTAATGCTATGGCTGTCCCAGTCAATGTTGGGAAAGTTAAAGTCCCCTACTATTACCACCCTATTATTCTTGCAGCTATCTGTAATCTCCTTACATATTTGCTCCTCAATTTCCCGCTGACTATTTGGGGGCCTGTAGTACAGTCCTACCAAGGTGATCCCTCCCTTCTTATTTTTCAGTTCCACCCATATAGACTCAGTAGGCGAACCCTCGGATATATCCCCTCTAAGTACTGCTGTGATGTTCTCCCTAATCAAAAACGCCACTCCCCCTCCTCTCTTACCTCCTGTTCTATCCTTTCTATAGCATCTGTACCCCGGAACAGTGAGCTGCCAGTCCTGCCCCTCCCTTAGCCATGTTTCAGTCATAGCTATAATATCCCAGTCCCATGTGCCCATCCATGCCCTGAGTTCATCCGCTTTGCCCGTCAGGCCCCTTGCATTGAAATAAATGCAGTTTAATGTAGACCTTCCTTGCTCTCTGCCCTGCTTTCTCTGGTCATGCTTTACACACTCTCCCTTCCTGCCTTTTGTTTCTGTCCCCACTGACTTCCTACATCGGTTCCCATCCCCTGCCACATTAGTTTAAACCCTCCCCAACTGCACTAGCAAACACACCCCCGAGAACATTGGTTCCGGTCCCACCCAGATGCAGACCGTCCGATTTGTACAGGTCCCACCTCCCCCAGAACCGGTCCCAATGTCCCAGGAATTTGAAACCCTCCCTCTTGCACCATCTCTCAAGCCACGTATTCATCCTAGCTATCCTGTCATTCCTACTCTGACTATCACGTGGCACTGGTAGCAATCCTGAGATTACTACCTTTGAGGTCCTACTTTTTAGTTTAACTCCTAACTCCCTAAATTCAGCTTGTAGGACCTCTTCCCGTTTTTTACCTATATCGTTGGTGCCTATATGCACCACGACAGCTGGCTGTTCACCCTTGCCCTCCAGAATGCCCTGCAGCAGCTCCGGGTTAGTGAATCGGTTATCTGGGTTAGAGATTCGGTTCTCTGGGTTAGTGATGTGGTTATCTGGGTTAGTGATTCAGTTATCTGGGTTAGTGATTTCCTATCTGGTTTCATGATTTGGTTATCCGGTTTAGTGATTCGGTTATCCAGGTTAGAGATTTGGTTATATCAGTAGGAATTTTGTTATCTGGGTTAGTGATTTGGATATCTGAGTTAGTGATTCAGTTATCTGAGTTCGAAATTTGGTTTTTCTGGTTAGTGATTCAGTTACCTGTGTTAGTGATTTGGTTATCTGGGTTGAGGATTCAGTTGTCTGGTTTAGTGATTCGGTTATCTGGGTTAGTGATTCAGTTTTCTGGGTTAGTGATTCGTTTTCTGGGTTAGTGATTTGGTTATCCGGGTTAGTGATTTGGTTACCTGGGTTAGTGATTCTGTTATCTGGGTTAGGAAATCGGTTATCCGGGTTAGTGATTTGGTTATCTGGATTAGTAATTCGGTTATCCGGGTGAGTAATTTGGTAATCAGGGTTAATAATCAGTTATCTGGGTTAGCGATTCTGTATCTGGGTTAGAGATTCATTTACCCGGGTTAGAGATTTGGTTATCTGGGTTAGTAATTCGGTTATCTGGGTTTATGATTTGGTTATCTGGGTTAGCGATTCTGTTTTCTGGGTTAGAGATTCGGTTATCTGGGTTAGTGATTCAGTTATCTGGGTTAGTGATTTGGTTATCTGGGTTATTGATTCAGTTATCTGGGTTAGAGATTCGGTTATCTGGGTTAGCGATTCTGTTTTCTGGGTTAGAGGTTCGGTTATCTGGGTTAGTGATCCAGTTATCTGAGTTAGAGATTTGGTTATCTGGGTTAGTTGATCGGTTATCTGGGTTAGTGATTCAGTTATCTGGGTTAGTGATTTGGTTATCTGGATTAGTTATTTGGTTATCCAGGTGAGTAATTTGTTATTCAGGGTTAATAATCAGTTATCTGGGTTAGCGATTCTGTATCTGGGTTAGAGATTTGTTTACCTGGGTTAGAGATTTGATTATCTGGGTTAGTAATTCAGTTATCTGGGTTAGTGATTGGTTATCTGGGTTAGCGATTCTGTATTCTGGGTTAGAGATTCGGTTATCTGGGTTAGTGATTCAGTTATCTGAGTTAGAGATTTGGTTATCTGGGTTAGTTGATCGGTTTTCTGGGTTAGTGATTCAGTTATCTGGGTTAGTGATTTGGTTATCTGTGTTAGAGATTCAGTTATCTGTGTTAGTGATTTGGTTATCGAGGTTAGTGATTTGGTTATCTGGGTTACTGTTTATCTGAGTTAGTGACTCGATTATCTGGGTTAGGGATTTCGTTATCTGGGTTAGAGATTCAGTTATCTGGGTTAGTGATTTGGTTATATGGGTTAGCGTATTAGCTATCTGGTTTAGTGATTTGGTTACCTGTGTTAGTGATTTGGTTATCTGGGTTAGTAATTCAGTTATCTGGGTTAGTGATTGGTTATCTGGGCTAGCGATTCTGTTTTCTGGGTTAGAGATTCGGTTATCTGGGTTAGTGATTCAGTTATCTGAGTTAGAGATTTGGTTATCTGGGTTAGTTGATCGGTTTTCTGGGTTAGTGATTCAGTTATCTGGGTTAGTGATTTGGTTATCTGTGTTAGAGATTCTGTTATCTGTGTTAGTGATTTGGTTATCGAGGTTAGTGATTTGGTTATCTGGGTTAATGTTTTGTTTATCGGCATTAGTGATTCGGTTTCCTGGGTTAGTGATTCAGTTACCTGGGTTAGAGATTTCATTGTCTGGGTTTGTGATTTGTTTATCTGGGTTATTGATTCAGTTATCCGGGCTAATGATTCCGTTACTTGGGTTAGTGATTCGGTTTTCTGGGTTAGTGATTCGGTTATCTGGGTTAGTGATTCCGTTACCTGGGTTAGTGATTTGGTTATCTGGGCTAGTGATTCAGCTATCTGGGTTAGTGATTTGGTTACCTGGGATGGTGATTCCGTTATCTGGGTTAGTGATTCCGTTACCTGGGTTAGTGATCGGTTATCTGGGTTAATGATTTTGTTATCTGGGTTAGTGATTCAGTTATCTGGGTTAGTGATTTGGTTACCTGGGTTAGTGATTCGGTTTTCTGGATTACTGATTTGATTTTATGGGCTAGTGATTTGGTTATCTGGGTGAGTGATTTGGTTATCCGGGTTAGTGATTCGGTTACCTGGGTTAGTGATTCGGTTATCTGGGTTAGAGATTTGCTCATCTGGGTTAGTGATTCAGCTATCCGGGTTACTGATTTCAAAGAACAAAGAACAAAGAAAAGTACAGCACAGGAACAGGCCCTTCTGCCCTCCAAGCCCATGCCGACCATGCTGCCCGACTAAACTACAATCTTCTACACTTCCTGGGTCCGTATCCCTCTATTCCCATGCCCCTTAAATGTCACTATCGTCCCTGCTTCTTCCACCTCCTCTGGTAGCGAGTTCCAGGCACCCACTACCCTCTGCGTAAAAAACTTGCCTCGTACATCTACTCTAAACCTTGCCCCTCTCACCTTAAACCTATGCCCCCTAGTAATTGACCCCTCTACCCTGGGGAAAAGCCTCTGACTATCCACTCTGTCTATGCCCCTCATAATTTTGTATACCTCTATCAGGTCTCCCCTCAACCTCCTTCGTTCCAGTGAGAACAAACCGAGTTTATTCAACCGCTCCTCATAGCTAATGCCCTCCATACCAGGCAACATTCTGGTAAATCTCTTCTGCTCCCTCTCTAAAGCCTCCACATCCTTCTGATAGTGTGGCGACCAGAATTGAACACTATACTCCAAGTGTGGCCTAACTAAGGTTCTATACAGCTGCAACATGACTTGCCAATTCTTATACTCAATGCCCCGGCCAATGAAGGCCAGCATGCTGTATGCCTTCTTGACTACCTTCTCCACCTGTGTTGCCCCTTTCAATGACCTGTGGACCTGTACTCCTAGATCACTTTGACTTTCAATACTCTTGAGGGTTCTACCATTCACTGTATATTCCCTACCTGCATTAGACCTTCCAAAATGCATTACCTCACATTTGTCCAGATTAAACTCCATCTGCCATCTCTCCGCCCAAGTCTCCAGACAATCTAAATCCTGCTGTATCCTCCGACAGTCCTCATCGCTATCCGCAATTCCACCAACCTTTGTGTCGTCTGCAAACTTACTAATCAGACCAGTTACATTTTCCTCCAAATCATTTATATATACTACAAAGAGCAAAGGTCCCAGCACTGATCCCTGTGGAACACCACTGGTCACAGCCCTCCAATTAGAAAAGCATCCTTCCATTGCTACTCTCTGCCTTCTATGGCCTAGCCAGTTCTGTATCCACCTTGCCAGCTCACCCCTGATCCCATGTGACTTCACCTTTTGTACTAGTCTACCATGAGGGACCTTGTCAAAGGCCTTACTGAAGTCCATATAGACAGCATCCACTGCCCTACCTGCATCAATCATCTTAGTGACCTCCTCGAAAAACTCTATCAAGTTAGTGAGACACGACCTCCCCTTCACAAAACCATGCTGCCTCTCACTAATATGTCCATTTGCTTCCAAATGGGAGGAGATCCTGTCTCGAAGAATTCTCTCCAGTAATTTCCCTACCACTGAAGTAAGGCTCACCGGCCTGTAGTTCCCGGGATTTCGTTTTCTGGGTTAGTGATTCGGTTATCTGGGTTTGTGATTCTGTTACCTGGGTTAGTGATTCGGTTATCTGGGTTAGTGATTTGGTTATCTGGGTTAGTAATTTGGTTATCTGGGTTAGCGATTCAGTTTTCAGGTTAGTGATTTGGTTATCTGGGTTAGTGATTTGGTTATCTGTGTTAGTGATTCAGTTATCCGGGTTAGTTATTTGGTTATCCTGGTTAGTGATTTGGTTATCTGGGTTAGAGATTTGGTGATCTGGGTTAATGATTTGGTTATCCGGGTTAGTGATTTGGTTATCTGTGTTAGAGATTTGGTTATCTGGGTTAATGATTTGGTTATCTGGGTTAGTGATTTGGTTATCTGGGTTAGTGATTTGGTTATCTGAGTGAGTCATTTGGTTGTCTGGGTTTGTGATTCAGTTATCTGGGTTGGGATTCAGTTGTCTGGGTTAGTGATTTGGTTATCTGTGTTAGTGATTTGGTTATCCGGGTTAGTGATTTGGTTATCTGTGTTAGTGATTTGGTTATCCGGGTTAGTGATTTGATTATCTGGGTTAGTGATTTGGTTATCCAGGTTCGTGATTTGGTTATCTGTGTTAGTGATTTGGTTATCCGGGTTAGTGATTTGATTATCTGGGTTAGTGATTTGGTTATCCGGGTTAGTGATTTGATTATCTGGGTTAGTGATTTGGTTATCCGGGTCAGTGATTTGGTTATCCAGGTTCGTGATTCGGTTATCCGGGTCAGTGATTTGATTATCTGGGTTAGTGATTTGGTTATCCGGGTCAGTGATTTGGTTATCCAGGTTCGTGATTCGGTTATCTAGGTTTGTTGGAGTTTTGTCTGTCAGTGGGGTGGGAACCAGAGCACTAACTTAGAAGGTGTAATAGCTGAAGGGGAAATAAAGCCTCAAAATTTAAAGAACAACTTCACCCTGTCTGCTCAAATGTATTTGTTTCAATGCCAGAGGTATAGCGGGTAAGGCCGACTGATTAGTTATTGGAATTATGATGTAGCTATCACAGAAACGGGGTTAGAGGAAGGACAGGATTGGCAGCTGAACGTTGGGAGGATAGAGACGCTTCAGGAGAGATAGAGGGGGATGTAAAAGGGGTGGGGAGGAGCATTACTGGTTCAGGAGAATATTATCGCCGTACTGCGGGAGGACACCTCGGAGGGTTCACACAATAGAGCTTTGGAACAACAAGGGGCAATCACAATGTTGGGGGTTTATTACAGGCCCCCCAACTGCCAGCGAGAGACAGAGGAGCACATGGGAGAGATTTTGGAAAGGTGCAAAAGTAACAGAGTTGCTGTTGTCGGGGATTTTAATTTCCCCAATATTGACTGGGACTCACTTAGTGCTCGGGGTGTGGATGGGGCAGAGTTTGTAAGGTGTATCCAGGAAGGCTTCTTGATGCAATATGTAGATAGTCCAACTCGGGAAGGGGCAGTATTGGACCTGGTATTGGGGAATGAGTCTGGACAGGTGGCTGAGGTTTCAGTCGGGGAACATTTTGGACAGGGATGAGGGTAACCCTCGGGTTTAGGTGCTGAACTGGGGAAAGGCAAATTCCGATAACATTAGACAGGAATTGAAGAATTAGGATTGGGTGCGGCTGTTGGAGGGTAAATCAACATCAGACATTTGGGAGTCTTTCAATTGATTAGGATTCAGGAAAGTAACGTTCCTGAGAGAACAAAGGATAAGTATGGGGAGTTTAGGGAGCCTTGGATAACGAGGGATATTGTGAACCTCGTCAAAAAGAAAAAGGAGGCTTTTGTACGGTCTAGAAGGGTGGGGACAGTCAAAACCCTTGAGGAGAATGAAGAAAATAGGACGGTACTGAAGCGGGAAATTAGGAGGGCGAGGAGGGGTCATGGAAAGTCTTTGGCAAGTAGCATTAAGGTGAATCGCAAAGCTTTTTATTCATATGTAAAAAGCAGGAGGGTGGCCAGGGGAAGGATTGGACCACTGAAGGACAGTGGGGGGAATCTATGTGTAGATCCAGAGGAAATGGACGAGGTACTAAATGAATACTTTGCATCAATGTTCACTAAAGAAAGGGACTTTGTGGAAGATGATTCTTGGGTAGGATGTGTGGACAGTCTCGATCATGTTAACATCGAACAGGAGGAGGTATTGGGTCTGTTAAAAGATATTATGGTAGATAAGTTTCCTGGGCCGGATGTGATTTACCCCAGAATACTGAGGGAAGCAAGGGAGGAAATTGCTGGGGCTTGACTGACATCTTTGTATCCTCATTGGCTACAGGTGAGCTCCCAGAGGACTGGAGAATAGCTAATGTTGTACCGCTGTTTAAGAAAGGTAGCAGGGATGATCCAGGAAACTATAGGCCGGTGAGCCTCACATCGGTAGTGGGTAAATTATTGGAGAGAATTCTCAGGGACAGGATTTCTACCCATTTGGAAACAAATGGACTCATTAGCGACAGGCAGCTTGGTTTTGTGAAGGGAAGGTCGTGCCTCACTAACTTGATCGAGTTTTTTGAGGAGGTGACTAAGATGATTGATGTGGGGAGGGTGGTGGATGTTGTTTACATGGACTTCAGTAAAGCCTTTAACAAGATGCCTCATGGCAGACTGGTACAAAAGGTGAAGTCACACAGGATCAGAGGTGAGGTGGTAAGATGGGTACAGAACTGGCTCGGTCATAGAAGGCAAAGGGTAGCAGTAGACGGGTGTTTTTCTGAATGGAAGGTTGTGACTCGCGGTGTTCCACGGGGATCGGTGCTGGGGCCTCTGTTGTTTGTGGTGTACATAAACGATTTGGAGGAAAATGTAGCCGGTCTGATTAGTAAGTTTGCGGGTGACACCAAGGTGGGTGGAGTGGCAGATAGTGTTGAGGATTGTCAGAGGATACAGCAGGACAGAGATAGGTTGGAGACTTGGGCAGAGAAATGGCAAATGGAGTTTAATCCGGACAAATGTGAGGTTGTGCATTTCGGTAGGTCTAACATAGAGGGGAAATATACCGTAAATGGTAAAACTCTTAGTAATATAGAAAGTCAGAGAGATCTGGGCGTGCAGGTCCACAGATCTTTGAAAGTGGCAACACAAGCGGACAAGGTAGTCAAGAAAGCAGACGGAATGCTTGCCCTCATTGGACGGGGCATCGAGTATAAAAACTGGCAAGTCATGCTGCAGTTGTATAGAACCTTGGTAAGGCCGCACTTGGAATATTGCGCACAATTCTGGTCCCCACACTACCAGAAGGATGTGGAGGCTTTGGAGAGGGTGCAGAGGAGGTTTACCAGGATGTTGCCTGGTCTGGAGGGTGTTAGCTATGTGGAGAGGCTGAATAGACTCGGACTGTTTTCATTAGAAAGACGGAGGTTGAGGTCTACAAGATTCTGAGGGGCATGGGTAGAGTGGATGGGCAGGCACTCTTTCCCAGGGTGGAGGGGTCAGTCACCAGGGGCATAGGTTTAAGGTCCATGAGGCAAAGTTTAGAGGTGATGCGCGAGGCAGGTTTTTTACACGGAGGGTGGTGAGTGTCTGGAACGTGTTGCCAGGGGAGGCTGTGGAAACAGATACATTAACGGCGTTCAAAAGGCATCTTGACAAACACATCATCTGGTTTAGCTCAGTGGGCTAGATTGCATTGGATTTGTTTATTGTCACGTGTACCGAGGTACAGTGAAAAGTATTTTTCTTCGAGCAGCTCAACAGATCATTAAGTACATGAGAAGAAAAGGGAATAAAAGAAAATACATAATAGGGCAACACAGGGGGCGCGATTCTCCACTCCCACTGCGGGTGGGAGAATCGCCTGGGCCGCCAAAATTTCCGGGGACGCCGGTCCGACGCCCTCCCGTGATTCTCCCAAGCGGCGGGAACGGGCCGGTCGAGTTCCGCGGGCCGCAGGCCGGAGAATCGCCGGAGACACCGAAAATGATGATTCTCCGGCACCCCCGCTATTCTGAGGCCCGGATGGGCCGAGCGGCCAGGCCAAAACGGCGGGTTCCCCCCCGGCGCGATCCACGCCTGGTCGCTGCCGTCGTGGGCGGTGCGTGAACGCTGGGGGGGGCAGCCTGTGGGGGGGCGAGGGGGGATCCTGCACCGGGCTTTACCTGGAATGTGGGGTGGCCCGCGATCGGTGCCCACCGATCGTCGGGCCGTCCTCTCTGAAGGAGGACCTCCTTCCTTCCGCGGCCCCGCAAGATCCGTCCGCCATCTTCTAGTGGGGCGGACTTAGAGAGGACGGAAACCACACGCATGCGCGGATGACGCCCGTTGTGCGGCGCCGGCCGCGTCATCTATGCGGCTCCGCTTTTACGCGGCGACAAGGCCTGGCGCGGGTAGATGACGCGGCCCCGATACTGGCCCAATGACCGGGGCCGTTCCGCGCCGTCGTGAACCTCGACGGCGCGGCCAATTCGGCGTGGGAGTCGAGAATCCCGCCCACGATGCACAATGTAACTACATAAACACCGGCATCGGGTGAAGCATACAGGGTGTAGTGTTAATGAGGTCAGTCCATAAGAGGGTCATTTAGGACTCTGGTGACAGTGGGGAAGAAGCTGTTTTTGAGTCTGTTCGTGCGTGTTCTCAGACTTCTGTATCTCCTGCCCGATGGAAGAAGTTGGAAGAGTGAGTAAGCCGGGTGGGAGGGTCTTTGATTATACTGCCCGCTTTCCCCAGGCAGCGGGAGGTGTAGATGGAGTCAATGGATGGGAGGCAGGTTGACTCCATCTGTACCTCCCGCTGCCGGGGGTCAGTTGGTTTGTGATGCAGAACAAGGCCAGCACCACGGGTTCAATTCCTGTACCAGCTGAGAATTCTGAATTCTCCCTCTGTGTACCTGAACAGGCGCCGGAATGTGGCGACTAGGGGCTTTTCACAGTAACTTCATTGCAGTGTTAATGTAAGCCTACTTGTGACAATAAAGATTATTTTTTATTATTTATTATTTATTACATGGGTAGGACGGGTAAAGAGGGATACGGCACAAGGAAGGGCCGAGGGTTTTGGCCAAGGTTGGTATCATGGCCGGTACAGGCTTGGAGGGCCGAAGGGCCTGTTCCTGTGCTGGATTGTTCTTTGTTCTATTTCTGACACCGAAGGAAAGCCCAATGGCTGAACCAGAGCGATCCAAAACTAGAGCTATCCTATCAAACCCCACCTTCCATCTCCTCAGACAAACCCGTGATCTCCGGGGTCCGTTTCTCATCGGGGGCGAGGGCTCGGCTCTCTGAGATGCCCCTCCCCCTTCCCCCCGCCATGGTCTTTTCCTGCTTATTATGGGCTATCTTCTCCTGCAGAGACACAGAGAGGAAATTTTGAGCTGTACGTTTTAAGAGTCAGGGGGTCTACAGCAGGCGGCACATGTGGGCATGGTACCCGGACAGGAAGGGGTTGTGCTGGTGGGTTCCAGTGGGTGCTGAGGAACAGGCACGAAGATGGGATGTGGGGTGGGAGCGAGGTGTCAGTCAGTGATGTGTGGCGGGGATGGGGGGGCGGTTGTTGGAGAGTGTGGTTTGGGAATTTGAGAGGTGGCAGGTGGACTGGTGCCAGGAGAGAGGCACTGCGATTGTCCAGGGCATTGGTGAGGTCACACCGGGAGGATTGTGGGCAGTTTTGGTGTCCTTACCTGAGGAAGGATGTTCTTGCTCTCGAGGGAGTGCAGCGAAGGTTTACCAGGCTGATTCCTGGGATGGTGGGGCTGTCATATGGGGAGAGACTAAGTCGGTGAGGATTATATTCACTGGAGTTTAGAAGAGTGAGAGGGGATCTCAGAGAAACTAACAAAATTCTAACAGGATTAGACAGGGTAGATTCAGAAAGAATGTTCCCGATGGTGGGGGAGTCCAGAATTAGGGGTCAGGGTTTGAGGATAAAGGGTAAACCTTTTAGGACTGAGGTGAGGAGAAATTTCTTAACCCAGAGAGCGGTGAATCTGTGGAATTCACTCCCACAGAAAGTAGTTGAAGCCAAAACATTGTGGGTGAAGTACTAAATGAACACTTTGCATCAGTATTCACCAAAGAGAAGGAATTGGTAGATGTTGAGTCTGGAGAAGGGGGTGTAGATAGCCTGGGTCACATTGTGATCCAAAAAGACGAGGTGTTGGGAGTCTTAAAAAATATTAAGGTAGATAAGTCCCCAGGGCCTGATGGGATCTACCCCAGAATACTGAAGGAGGCTGGAGAGGAAATTGCTGAGGCCTTGACAGAAATCTTTGGCTCCTCGCTGTCTTCAGGGGATGTCCCGGAGGACTGGAGAATAGCCAATGTTGTTCCTCTGTTTAAGAAGGGTAGCAAGGATAATCCCGGGAACTACAGGCCGGTGAGCCTTACTTCAGTGGTAGGGAAATTACTGGAAAGAATTCTTCGAGACAGGATCTACTCCCATTTGGAAGCAAATGGACGTATTAGTGAGAGGCAGCACGGTTTTGTGAAGGGGCGGTCGTGTCTCACTAACTTGATAGACTTTTTCGAGGAGGTCACTAAGATGATTGATGCATGTAGGGCAGTGGATGTTGTCTATATGGACTTCAGTAAGGCCTTTGACAAGGTCCCTCATGGCAGACTGGTACAAAAGGTGAAGTCACACGGGATCAGGGGTGAGCTGGCAAGATGGATACAGAACTGGCTAGGCCATAGAAGGCAGAGGGTAGCAATGGAGGGATGCTTTTCTAATTGGAGGGCTGTGACCAGTGGGTGTTCCACAGGGATCAGTGCTGGGACCTTTGCTGTTCGTACTATATATAAATGATTTGTAGGAAAATGTAACTGGGCTGATTAGTAAGTTTGCAGACGACACAAAGGTTGGTGGAATTGCGGATAGCGGTGAGGACTGTCAGAGGATACAGCAGGATTTAGATTGTTTGGAGACTTGGGCGGAGAGATGGCAGATAGCGTTTAATCCGGACAAATGTGAGGTCATGCATTTTGGAAGGTCTAATGCAGATAGGGAATATACAGTGAATGCGAGAACCCACAAGAGTATTGAAAGTCAGAGAGATCTAGGCGTACAGGTTCACAGGTCACTGAAAGGGGCAACACAGGTGGAGAAGGTAGTCAAGAAGGCATATGGCATGCTTGCCTTCATTGGCCGGGGCATTGAGTATAAGAATTGGCAAGTCATGTTGCAGCTGTATAGAACCTTAGTTAGGCCACACTTGGAGTATAGTGTTCAATTCTGGTCGCCACACTACCAGAAGGATGTGGAGGCTTTAGAGAGGGTGCAGAAGAGATTTACCAGAATGTTGCCTGGTATGGAGGGCATAAGCTATGAGGAGCGATTGAATAAACTCGGTTTGTTCTCACTGGAACGAAGGAGGTTGAGGGGCGACCTGATAGAGGTATACAAAATTATGAGGGGCATAGACAGAGTGGATAGTCAGAGGCTTTTCCCCAGGGTAGAGGGGTCAATTACTAGGGGGCATAGGTTTAAGTTGAGAGGGGCAAGGTTTAGAGTAGATGTACGAGGCAAGTTTTTTACACAGAGGGTAGTGGGTGCCTGGAACTCGCTACCGGAGGTGGTGGTGGAAGCAGGGACGATAGTGACATTTAAGGGGCATAGAACATAGAACATAGAACGATACAGCGCAGTACAGGCCCTTCGGCCCACGATGTTGCACCGAAACAAAAGCCATCTAACCTACACTATGCCATTATCATCCATATGTTTATCCAATAAACTTTTAAATGCCCTCAATGTTGGTGAGATCACCTGGTGAGGCATCTTGACAAATATATGAATAGGATGGGAATAGAGGGATACGGACCCAGGAAGTGTAGAAGATTGTAGTTTAGCCGGGCAGCATTGTCGGCACGGGCTTGGAGGGCCGAAGGTCCTGTTCCTGTGCTGTACATTTCTTTGTTCTTTGTTCTTTGTTGTTTGTAATTTGAAGAAGGAATTCGATCCAGATCTTGGGGCTAAAGGGATCGAGGGATATGGGGGGGAGGCGGGATCAGGGTATTGAACTTGATGATCAGCCATGATGATAATGAATGGTGGAGCAGGCTCGAAGGGCCGAATGGCCTCCTCCTGCTTCTCTTTTCTATGTTTCTATGATCTCTGAGATTAACTTTTAATTCCAGATTTATTAATTGAATTTAATTCCAGCAGATGTGGTAACCTGGGCCCAGGGATTATTACCGCAGTGACAATATCACCAGCTCACAGTGTGCCCCTCATTGGGGTTTGCGATTCGGGGTTCGGGGTTTTTTTTTAGGGTTCACTGATTGATTTAATTGGGCGACATGAACCCTCTTTGATTGGCTGGTGCGATTCTGTCTCTTATTCATTGAATGAGATGCACTTGTTTTCCCCACAGGTTCTGTCGCTGGGAGCGGACGTGCTGCCTGAATATAAACTCCAAGCTCCACGGATCCACAAATGGACCATTCTTCACTACAGCCCATTCAAGGCGGTGTGGGATTGGCTGATCCTGCTGCTGGTCATTTACACGGCCATCTTCACCCCCTATTCTGCTGCCTTCTTACTGAATGATCAGGGAGAGGTGAACCAGCGAGACTGTGACTATTCCTGTAATCCACTGAACGTGGTGGATCTGATTGTGGACATCATGTTCATCATCGACATTCTGATCAACTTCCGCACCACCTACGTGAACATTAATGATGAAGTTGTTAGTCATCCCAGTAAAATCGCCATCCATTACTTCAAGGGCTGGTTCCTCATTGACATGGTGGCAGCAATTCCCTTCGATCTTCTCATTTTCCGATCTGGCTCTGATGAGGTGAGAAATATTCGATTTAATCTGTTCACAACACAGGCCACTCGGCCCCTGGCGTCCTGCTGCATCATTTGGGCTGCACGGTAGCACAGTGGTTAGCACTGTTGCTTCACAGCGCCAGGGTCCCAGGTTCGATTCCGGCTTGGGTCACTGTCTGTGCGGAGTCTGCACATCCTCCCCGTGTGTGCGTGGGTTTCCTCCGGGTGCTCCGGTTTCCTCCCACAGTCCAAAGATGTGCAGGTTAGGTGGATTGGCCATGATAAATTGCCCTTAGTGTCCAAAAAGGTTAGGGGGGGTTACAGGGAGAGGGTGGCAGTGTGAGCTTGGGTAAGGTGCTCATTCCAAGGGCCGGTGCAGACTCGATGGGCTGAATGGCCTCCTTCTGCACTGTAAATTCTATGATTCTACGATTCGAAGATTCAATACCCATCATGGCTGATAATTGTAATCCAACCCCACATTCCTGCCACCACGATACTCTCTGACCCCTTGACCCTCCAACCCCCTTGACCGTCTGACCCCCTTGACCCTCCAACCCCCTTGACCATATGACCCCCTTGACCCTCCAACCCCCTTGACCGTCTGACCCCCTTGACCCTCCAACCCCCTTGACCGTCTGACCCCCTTGACCCTCCAACCCCCTTGACCGTCTGACCCCCATGACCCTCCAACCCCCTTGACCATCTGACCCCCTTGACCCTCCAACTCCCTTGACCTTCCAACCCCCTTGACCATCTGACCCCCTTGACCCTCCAACCCCCTTGACCATCTGACCCCCTTGACCCTCCAACCCCCTTGACCGTCTGACCCCCTTGACCCTCCAACCCCCTTGACCGTCTGACCCCCATGACCCTCCAACCCCCTTGACCATCTGACCCCCTTGACCCTCCAACTCCCTTGACCTTCCAACCCCCTTGACCATCTGACCCCCTTGACCCTCCAACCCCCTTGACCATCTGACCCCCTTGACCCTCGAACCCCCTTGACCATCTGACCCCCTTGACCCTCCAAACCCTTTGACCGTCTGACCCCCTCGACACTCCAACCCCTTGACCCTCTGACCCCCTTGGCCCTTCAAACGCCTTGACCCTCTGACCCCCTTGGCACTCCGACCCCCTTGGCCCTCTGACCCCCATTGGCCCTCTGACCCACATTGGTCCTCTGACCCACATTGGCCCTCTGATACCCTCCGACTCCCTTGACCCTCCGTCCCCTATCACCATCCACACTCAAAGCACCCACCTTCACAACATCCACCCTCACAGGCCGAGCCTGTCTGCATCGGATGCTTAAGGTGGCGCCGGAGCGCGGCGACTTCGGCGAGCTGTGCCCAGCATACTCTGTAATTCTATCTGTTACTCTCGTTCTATGCCGCTAAAACTACACCTTGCTGTAACTGTAACATTATATTCTGCAGTCTCTCCTTCCTTCCCTATGTAGAACAAAGAACAAAGAAAAGTACAGCACAGGAACAGGCCCTTCGGCCCTCCAAGCCCGTGCCGACCATACTGCCCGACTAAACTACAATCTTCTACACTTCCTGGGTCCGTATCCTTCTATTCCCATCCTATTCATGTATTTGTCAAGATGCCCCTTAAATGTCCCTATCGTCCCTGCTTCCACTACCTCCTCCGGTAGCGAGTTCCAGGCACCCACTACCCTCTGCGTAAAAAACTTGCCTCGTACATCTACTCTAAACCTTGCCCCTCTCACCTTAAACCTATGCCCCCTAGTAATTGACCCCTCTACCCCGGGGAAAAGCCTCTGACTATCCACTCTGTCTATGCCCCTCATAATTTTGTAGACCTCTATCAGGTCGCCCCTCAACCTCCTTCGTTGTACGGTGTGCATTGTTTGTACAGCAGGCAAGACACAATACTTTTCACTGTATACTAATACATGTGACAATAATAAATCAAATCAAATCACAAGATTAACCCCCCCCGCCCCCAAGTATTAAACAACTTACTTTCCCTTTCAAAACACTGCTTCTGTAGAATTACAGAATAAAAACACACAAACATTAAACACAGACAAGGAGAAAAGATGCTGACAGAGATAAAATTCAGTTAAGTCCTTTGGAATATGGTGCAGGCAGTTAATTGGAGAGAAGGAATGAAATTGAAGAGTTTTGTTGAGCAGTCGTGATGGCTTCTGCAGTCAAATAGTTGGTGTTTGCCCTTTCAGCTGGACTCAGCTGGAGAGCAGCTTCATGGAGCAAGTGAAGCCCCTTCACTGCCTCCGCACTCATTGCATTATTTTGTCTGCAGAACTTTCTCTGTGACCCCCCGGGACAGAGCAATCCAGCCCCCCCCCCCCCCCCCCCCCCCAGGGACAGAGCAATCCAGCCCCCCCCCCCCCAGGGACAGAGCAATCCAGCCCCCCCCCCCAGGGACAGAGCAATCCAGCCCCCCCCCCCCCCGGGGACAGAGGAAGCCCTCCCCCCACTGGTGACAGAGGAAGCCCCCCCCCACTGGTAACAGAGAAAGCCCCCCCTGGTGACAGAGGAAGCCCCCCCCCCCCGGTGACAGAGGAAGCCCCCCCCTCCCCTGGTGACAGAGGAAGCCCACCCCCACTGGTGACAGAGGAAGCCCCCCCCTCCCCTGGTGACAGAGGAAGCCCCCCCCCCCCCACTGGCGACAGAGGAAACCAGCCCCCCCTCTCTGGTGACAGAGGAAGCCAGACACCCCCCCCCCCCCCCGCCCCCCTCTGGTGATGGAGGAAGCCAGCCCCCCCCCTGGTAACAGAGAAAGCCCCCCCTGGTGACAGAGGACGCACCCCCCCTGGTGACAGAGGAAGCCCCCCCCCTCCCCTGGTGACAGAGGAAGCCCCCCCCCTCCCCTGGTGACAGAGGAAGCCCCCCCCCCCAAGGACAGAGGAAGCCAGCCCCCCCCCAGGGACAGAGGCAGCCCCCCCCCCCCCCCAGGGACAGAGGAAGTCAGCCCCCCCCCCCAGGGACAGAGGCAGCCCCCCCCCCCCCCCCCAGGGACAGAGGAAGCCCCCCCCCCAGGGACAGAGGAAGCCCCCTCCCAGGGACAGAGGAAGCCCCCCCCACCCCCCAGGGACAGAGGAAGCCCCCTCCCAGGGACAGAGGAAGCCCCCCCCCCCACAGGGACAGAGGAAGCCCCCTCCCAGGGACAGAGGAAGCCCCCCCCCCCCAGGGACAGAGGAAGCCAGCTCTCTCCTGCTGTTCGTTGTTGCTTTTGCTGAGAGCTGGAATGTTTTTCCAGAAGGTCTCCTGGGAGCTGGGCACAAAGGCTTTTCCCAGCCTTGTTGAGTAAAGGGTTAATGATTGTGTTAGTCATGTCTGGGCCAAGAAGCGAAGAGAATCCGAGGGAATATGGGACAGAACAGTCTGTCTGAAGAACATGGACATACTTCCAAAACCTTGGTAGATACTTCAAAATAAATATTTGCAAAAGAAGCAAAATATTAACCATCGGTACTCGCTCCTCGAGGCAGTAACTCCTCGAGGCAGTAACTCCTCGAGGCAGAAGGCAGTACGGTAAAGTGAGAGGCCGCAGTTTAACAAAACTGAAGATACAGACTGGTCACCCACAAGGGAAGAGCGAGGAGCAGCTCGACATTGCACAGAGCAGAAAGAATCAGACTTCCTTGGTAGGAACGGAGAGCAAACCGCTCACAATGTCAAACAAAGAACAAAGAAATGTACAGCACAGGAACAGGCCCTTCGGCCCTCCAAGCCCGTGCCGACCATGCTGCCCGACTAAACTACAATCTTCTACACTTCCTGGGTCCGTATCCCTCTATTCCCATCCTATTCATGTATTTGTCAAGATGCCCCTTAAATGTCACTATCGTCCCTGCTTCCACCACCTCCTCCGGTAGCGAGTTCCAGGCACGCACTACCCTCTGCGTAAAAAACTTGCCTCGTACATCTACTCTAAACCTTGCCCCTCTCACCTTAAACCTATGCCCCCTAGTAATTGAGCCCTCTACCCTGGGGAAAAGCCTCTGACTATCCACTCTGTCTATGCCCCTCATAATTTTGTAGACCTCTATCAGGTCTCCCCTCAACCTCCTTCGTTCCAGTGAGAACAAACCGAGTTTATTCAACCGCTCCTCATAGCTAATGCCCTCCATACCAGGCAACATTCTGGTAAATCTCTTCTGCACCCTCTCTAAAGCCTCCACATCCTTCTGGTAGTGTGGCGACCAGAATTGAACACTATACTCCAAGTGTGGCCTAACTAAGGTTCTATACAGCTGCAACATGACTTGCCAATTCTTATACTCAATGCCCCGGCCAATGAAGGCAAGCATGCCGTATGCCTTCTTGACTACCTTCTCCACCTGTGTTGCCCCTTTCAATGACCTGTGGACCTGTACTCCTAGATCTCTTTGACTTTCAATACTCTTGAGGGTTCTACCATTCACTGTATATTCCCTACCTGCATTAGACCTTCCAAAATGCATTACCTCACATTTGTCCGGATTAAACTCCATCTGCCATCTCTCCGCCCAAGTCTCCAAACAATCTCAATCCTGCTGTATCCTCCGACAGTCCTCATCGCTATCCGCAATTCCACCAACCTTTGTGTCGTCTGCAAACTTACTAATCAGACCAGTTACATTTTCCTCCAAATCATTTATATATACTACAAAGAGCAAAGGTCCCAGCACTGATCCCTGTGGAACACCACTGGTCACAGCCCTCCAATTAGAAAAGCATCCTTCCATTGCTACTCTCTGCCTTCTATGACCTAGCCAGTTCTGTATCCACCTTGCCAGCTCCCCCCTGATCCCGTGTGACTTCACCTTTTGTACTAGTCTACCATGAGAGACCTTGTCAAAGGCCTTACTGAAGTCCAAATAGACAACATCCACTGCCCTACCTGCATCCATCATCTTAGTGACCTCCTCGAAAAACTCTATCAAGTTAGTGAGACACGACCTCCCCTTCACAAAACCATGCTGCCTCTCACTAATACGTCCATTTGCTTCCAAATGGGAGTAGATCCTGTCTCGAAGAATTCTCTCCAGTAATTTCCCTACCACTGAAGTAAGGCTCACCGGCCTGTAGTTCCCGGGATTATCCTTGCTACCCTTCTTAAACAGAGGAACAACATTGGCTATTCTCCAGTCCTCCAGGACATCCCCTGAAGACAGTGAGGATCCAAAGATTTCTGTCAAGGCCTCAGCAATTTCCTCTCCAGCCTCCTTCAGTATTCTGGGGTAGATCCCATCAGGCCCTGGGGACTTATCTACCTTAATATTTTTTAAGACACCCAACACCTCGTCTTTTTGGATCTCAATGTGACCCAGGCGATCTACACACCCTTCTCCAGACTCAACATCTACCAATTTCTTCTCTTTGGTGAATACTGATGCAAAGTATTCATTTAGTACCTCGCCCATTTCCTCTGGCTCCTCACATAGATTCCCTTGCCTATCCTTCAGTGGGCCAACCCTTTCCCTGGCTACCCTCTTGCTTTTTATGTACGTGTAAAAAGCCTTGGGATTTTCCTTAACCCTATTTGCCAATGACTTTTCGTGAACCCTTCTAGCCCTCCTGACTCCTTGCTTAAGTTCCTTCCTACTTTCCTTATATTCCACGCAGGCTTCGTCTGTTCCCAGCCTTTTAGCCCTGACAAATGCCTCCTTTTTCTTTTTGACGAGGCCTACAATATCTCTCGTTATCCAAGGTTCCCGAAAATTGCCGTATTTATCCTTCTTCCTCACAGGAACATGCCGGTCCTGAATTCCTTTCAACTGACACTTGAAAGCCTCCCACATGTCAGATGATGATTTGCCCTCAAACATCCGCCCCCAATCTATGTTCTTCAGTTCCCGCCTAATATTGTTATAATTAGCCTTCCCCCAATTTAGCACATTCACCCTAGGACCACTCTTATCCTTGTCCACCAGTACTTTAAAACTTACTGAATTGTGGTCACTGTTACCGAAATGCTCCCCTACTGAAACATCTACCACCTTGCCGGGCTCATTCCCCAATACCAGGTCCAGTACCGCCCCTTCCCTAGTTGGACTGTCTACATATTGTTTTAAGAAGCCCTCCTGGATGCTCCTTACAAACTCCGCCCCATCTAAGCCCCTGGCACTAAGTGAGTCCCAGTCAATATTGGGGAAGTTGAAGTCTCCCATCACCACAACCCTGTTGTTTTTACTCTTTTCCAAAATCTGTCTACCTATCTGCTCCTCTATCTCCCGCTGGCTGTTGGGAGGCCTGTAGTAAACCCCCAACATTGTGACTGCACCCTTCTTATTCCTGATCTCTACCCATATAGCCTCACTGCCCTGGTGTCCTCCCGCAGTACAGCTGTGATATTCTCCCGAACTAGAAGCGCAACTCCGCCTCCCCTTTTACATCCCCCTCTAAATCCTGGAACGTTTTGCTGCCAAATGTCGACAGCCATTGAACCAACGCTTCCCCATCAACACTCAAAGGTCTGTAGCAAGGACAGTGAGGAGAGTTCAGGAAGCCACACTTTGAAAAGTACTGAAGAGTTTTGGGCTCACAGGATCGGACAGAAAAACAGCAGGTCAGCACCCTTTTATATGCAATGGGAACCAGAGCCGAGATCAGGAGCTGAGGAAACTTTGACAGCCTACCAGGAGGTTATGAGGAACTTCAATAATTATTTTTGTTCTGAGAAGGATCAGGTCAGTGAACAGGTGGATTCAATGGAGCCAATTGGGAAAATCAGTTGTTAATAATCTTTAGATTGGCCAATTGTTGTGGTCATTTAGGTGTAAGACATTAATTTGTGACTGCATAGTTTTTGAATAAGGGGGTTACGTTAGCATTTTCCCAATCCACTGGAACCTTTCCCGTGTCCGGGGAATTTTGGAATATTATAACCAATGGATCCACTATCTCCGCTCCTACTTCCTTTAACACCCTACGATGTAGGCCATCACGCCCTGGGGACTTCTCTGCCCTCAATCCCAAGAGTTTGGTGAGTACCGTTTTCCTGTTGATGCTGATTGCTCCAAGTTCCACCCTTTCTATTCCCTCTGAATTGCCCGTTCCTATAGGAATGGCATTAGTGTCCATCGTGAAAACTGAGGCAAAGTATTAATTTAACATCTCTGCCATTTCTGTGTTCCTCACTATTAACTCTCCGGTTTCACATTCCAAGGAGCCAACATTCACCTGAGTGAATCTCTTCCCTTCATTGCATCTGGAGAAGCGTTTTCTATCCTTTTTGATATTCTGTGCTAGTTTCCTTTTGTAATTTACCTCAGCTTTTTAAAATTATTTTTTTAGTATTCCTTTGTTTATGTATGAAAGTTTCTCAGCTTCCAGCCTGCCACTAGCCTATGCAATATGATATACCTTAGTTCTGGTCTTTATAATGTCCTTAATGAGGAGATGAGAAGATATTTCTTCACACAGGGAGTGGTCAGGCTGTGGCAGTGATGTTCTGTGCCCATCCACCCCCACCCTACAGCCCACCTCCTGGCCGCCCCCTGCTACTCCCCCCGACCTTGGCAGAAGTCCCCCAGCCAGCAGCACAACTGTCAGCGAAGTTTGGAATAGCTAAACTGGTACCGCTGATTCAGAAAGTAGCAGGGATAATCCTGGAAAATATAGGCTGGTGAGCCTCACGTCAGTAGTAGGTAAATTATTCGCGAGAATTCTCAGGGACAGGATTTATACCGAGGAGCTGTTTAGCACAGGGCTAAATCGCTGGCTTTGAAAGCAGACCAAGGCAGGCCAGCAGCATGATTCAATTCCCGTACCAGCCTCCCCGAACAGGCGCCGGAATGTGGCGACTAGGGGCTTTTCACAGTAACTTCATTTGAAGCCTACTTGTGACAATAAGTGATTTTCATTTCATTTTTCATTTTTTCAACCGGAGTGCAGCTTAGGATTCAGGTAGGTGCTTAAACTTATCCCCAGGTTCCAGCGGCCTTCATTTCCGGGAGCGGGAGTGAGAGAGGGAGCCGGAGTGCAGCTTAGGATTCAGGTAGGTGCTTAAACTTATCCCCAGGTTCCAGTGGCATTCATTTCCGGGAGCGGGAGAGAGAGAGGGAGCCGGAGTGCAGCTTGGGATTCAGGTAGGTGCGTAAGTGTTTGATTTTTACCTGTATTTAAGTTGGGCGGTTGCTAAACCCGAGACACGACACTTGTAGTGTCCCCCACCCTTCCACCTCCTCTAACCTAAGGGAGTGAGTGAATCTCAGGTAAGCTCTCTCTTTTCTTTTCTTTTATCCGCAAGTTATAGCTTCAGATTTTCGGCGGGAGCAGTGACCAGGGGTCTGTCGGGAAGGTAAGTTTACCTCTTTAAAAACTTACCTTGAAGAGTGACATCACAGCAAAGCAGTGACCTGATTGGCTGGTAAGGAACGTGCTCCAATTAGCTGGGAGGAATTTAACTCTTCGTGTGTTGGTAAGTATTGTGATTGGTAAGTAAAATCCTCATTCCTTTCACTTATTCATTATTTGATATTATATTTGTAATCAGTTAAGGTAAAGTGTAAAAATGGCAGGAGATCCCAGACCCGTGTTATGCTCCTCGTGCTCAATGTGGGAGTTCAGGGACACGGCCGATGCCCCTGACTCCTTCATGTGCGGGAAGTGTGTCCAGCTGCAGCTCCTGTTAGACCGCATGGCGGCTCTGGAGCTGCGGATGGACTCACTTTGGAGCATCCGCAATGCTGAGGAGGTCGTGGATAGCACGTTCAGTGAGTTGATCACACCGCAGATTAGGGTTGGTGAGGGAGACAGGGAATGGGTGACCAAAAGGCAGAGAAAGAGCAGGAAGGCAGTGTCCCCTGCGGTCATCTCCCTCCAAAACAGGTATACCGTTTTGGATACTGTTGGGGAGATGACTCATCAGGGGAAGGCAGTAGTAGCCAGAATCATGGCACCGTGGCTGGCTCTGCTGCACAGAAGGGCGGGAAAAAGACTGGCAGGGCTATAGTCATAGGGGATTCAACCGTAAGGGGAGTAGACAGGCGTTTCGGTCGTCGAAACGAGACTCCCGAATGGTATGTTGCCTCCCGAGTGCACGGGTCAGAGATGTCTCAGATCGGCTGCAGGACATACTGAAGGGGGAGGGTGAACAGCCAGTTGTCGTGGTGCATATAGGCACCAACGATATAGGTACAAAACGGGATGAGGTCCTACAATCAGAATTTAGGGAGTTAGGAGATAAGTTAAAAAGTAGGACCTCAAAGGTAGTAATCTCAGGATTGCTACCAGTGCCACGAGACAGTCAGAGTAGAAATTCAAGAATAGTCAGAATGAATACGTGGTTTGAGAGATGGTGCAGGAGGGAGGGGTTCAGATTTCTGGGACATTGGAACCGGTTCTGGGGGCGGTGGGATCATTATAAATCGGATGGTCTCCACCTTGGCAGGACTGGAACCAATGACCTAGGGGGTGCTTTTGCTAACACTGTTGGGGAGGTTTTAAACTAATGTGGCAGGGGGATGGGAACCAGATTAGGAAATTAGAGGTCAGTAAAGAGGCAGCAACTAAAGCCAGTAAGGTACTAGATAATAAACTCAATGTGACTCGGGGGAAGAGTAGGCAGGGACGAGATGATGAATGCAAAGGGACAGGTGGTCTGAGGTGCATTTGTTTCAATGCGAGAAGTGTAGCAGGTAAGGCAGATTTAGGGCTTGGATTAGTACCTGGGAATATGATGTTATTGGTATTACTGAGACTTGGTTGAGGGAAGGGCAAGACTGGCAACTAAATATCCCAGGGTATAGATGCTTCAGGAGGGATAGAGAGGGAGGTAAAAGGGGTGGAGGAGTTGCATTACTGGTCAGAGACGATATCGCAGCTGTGATTAAGGAGGGCACGATGGAGGATTCGAGCACTGAGGCAATATGGGTAGAGCTAAGAAATAGGAAGGGTGCAGTAACATTGTTGGGACTTTACTACAGGCCTCCCAAAAGCGAGCGTGAAGTAGAGGTACAAATATGTGGACAGTTTATAGAAAAATGTAGGAGCAATAGGGTGGTCGTGATGGGAGATTTTAACTTCCCCAACATTGAATGGGACTCATGTAGTGTTGGAGGCGTAGATGGAGCAGAATTTGTAAGGAGCATCCAGGAGAGTTTTTTAGAGCAGTATGTAAATAGTCCAACTCGGGAAGGGGCCATACTGGACCTGGTATTGGGGAATGATCCTGGCCAGGTGGTTGGAGTTTCAGTTGGTGATTACTTTGGGAATAGCGATCACAATTCCGTAAGTTTTAGAATACTCATGGACAAGGACGAGAGTGGTCCGAAAGAAAGAGTGCTAAATTGGGGAAAGGCCAAGTATAACAAAATTCGGCAGGAGCTAGGGAATGTGGATTGGGAGCAGCTCTTTAAGGGTAAATCCACATTTGAAATGTGGGAGTCTTTTAAGGAAAGGTTGATTAGAGTGCAGGACAGACATGTCCCTGTGAAAATGAGGGATAGAAATGGCAAGATTAGGGAACCATGGATGACGGGTGGAATTGTGAGACTAGCTAAGATGAAAAAGGAAGCATATATAAGATCTAGGCGACTTAAAACTGATGAAGCTTTGGAGGAATATCGGGAAAGTAGGACAAATCTCAAACGTGCAATAAAGAGGACTAAAAGGGGTCATGAAATATCTTTGGCTAACAGTATTAAGGAAAATCCCAAAGCCTTTTATTCGTATATAAGGAGCAAGAGGGTAACTAGAGAAAGGATTGGCCCACTGAAAGACAAAAGAGGGAATTTATGCGTGGAGTCAGAGGAAATGGGTGAGATTCTTAATGAGTACTTTGCATCGGTATTCACCAAGGAGAGGGACATGACGGATGTTGAGGCTAAGGATGGATGTTTAAATACTCTAGGTCAAGTCGGCATAAGGAAGGGGGAAGTTTTGGGTATTCTAAAAGGCATTAAGGTGGACAGGTCCCCAGGTCCGGATGGGATCTATCCCAGGTTTCTGAGGGAAGCGAGGGACGAAATAGCTGGGGCCTTAACAGATATCTTTGCAGCATCCTTGAGCACGGGTGAGGTACCTGAGGACTGGAGAATTGCTAATGTTGTGTCTTGTTTAAGAAGGGTAGCAGGGATAATCCAGGGAATTATAGACCTGTGAGCTTGACATCAGTGGGAGGCAAACATTACCAGAAGAATGTGGATGCTTTAGAGAGGGTGCAGAGGAGATTCACCAGGATGTTGCCTAGTATAGAGGGTGCTAGCTATGAAGAAAGGTTGAGTAGATTAGGATTGTTTTCGTTGGAAAGACGGAGGTTGAGGGGGGACCTGATTGAGGTCTACAAAATTATGAGAGGTATGGACAGGGTGGATAGCAACAAGCTTTTTCCAAGAGTGGGGGTGTCAATTACAAGGGGTCACGATTTCAAGGTGAGAGGGGGAAAGTTTAAGGGAGATGTGCGTGGAAAGTTTTTTACACAGAGGGTGCCTGGAACGCTTTGCCAGCAGAGGTGGAAGAAGCGGGCACGACGTTCCCTAATTAGCCCTTACCTGTCTAAATGCCTGTCGATCCTGTCCCTCGGAATACCTTCTAACAACTTACCCACTACAGAAGTAAGGCTCACCGGTCTGCAGTTCCCAGGCTTATCCCTACAGCCCTTCTTAAACAAGGGCACAACATTTGCTACCCTCCAATCTTCAGACACCTCTCCTGTGGCTGTCAATGATTCAAATATCTCAGCTAGGGGGCCGGCAATTTCCTCCCTCGCCTCGCACAACGTCCTGGGATAAATTTCATCCGGTCCAGGGGATTTGTCTATCTTGTTGCTCTTTAATACCTCCAGAAGAGGCTGGTTTAGCACAGGACTAAAGAGCTGGCTTTTAAAGCAGACCAAGGCAGGCCAGCAGCACGGTTCAATTCCCATACCAGCCTCCCCGAACAGGCGCCGGAATGTGGCGACTAGGGGCTTTTTACAGTAACTTCATTTTTGAAGCCTACTTGTGACAATAAGCGATTTTCATTTCATTCCATTTCATTTCAGAACCTCCTTCTCTGTAATATGTAAACTTCCCCAATTTCCCGAACATTCGTGCCTTTCTCCACAGTAAATACTATGTAACTATAGACCAGTGAGCCTTACTTCTGTTGTGGGCAAAGTCTTGGAAAGTTTTATCAGAAATAGGATGTATAATCATCTGGAAAGGAATAATTTGATTTGAGATAGTCAACACGGTTTTGTGAAGGGTAGGTCGTGCCTCACAAACGTTACTGAATTCTTTGAGAAGGTGACCAAACAGGTGGACGAGGGTAGAGCAGTTGATGTGGTGTATATGGATTTCAGTAAAGTGTTTGATAAGGTTCCCCACGGTAGGTTACTGCTGAAAATACAGATGCATGGGATTCAGGGTGATTTAGCAGTTTGGATCAGAAATTGGCGAGCTGGAAGAAGACAAAGGGTGGTGGTTGATGGGAAATGTTCAGACTGGAGTCCAGTTACTAGTGGTGTACCACAAGGATCTGTTTTGGGGCCACTGCTGTTTGTCATTTTTATAAATGACCTGGAGGAGGGCGTGGAAGGATGGGTGAGTAAATTTGCAGATGACACTAAAGTCGGTGGAGTTGTGGACAGTGCGGAAGGATGTTACAAGTTACAGAGGGACATAGATAAGCTGCAGCGCTGGGCTGAGAGGTGGCAAATGGAGTTTAATGCAGAAAAGTGTGTGGTGATTCATTTTGGAAGGAATAACAGGAAGACAGAGTACTGGGCTAATGGTAAGATTCTTGGTAGTGTGGATGAGCAGAGAGATCTCGGTGTCCATGTACATAGATTCCTGAAAGTTGCCACCCAGGTTGAGAGGGTTGTTAAGAAGGCGTACGGTGTGTTAGCTGTTATTGGTAGAGGGATTGAGTTTCGGAGCCATGAGGTCATATTGCAGCTGTACAAAACTCTGGTGTTGCGACGACCAGTGAAACCACTCAAAAGCCCATCTACACCATTTCCTTATCGTCCATATGTCTATCCAATGACCATTTGAATGTCCTTAGTGTTGGCGAGTCCACTACTGTTGCAGGCATAGAATCATAGAATCATAGAAGTTTACAGCATGGAAACAGGCCCTTCGGCCCAACCAGTCCATGCCGCCCAGTTTTTACCATTAAGCTAGTCCCAGTTGCCCGCACTTGGCCCATAACCCTCTATACCCATCTTACCCATGTAACTATCTAAATGCTTTTTGAAAGACACAATTGTACCCGCCTCTACTACTACCTCTGGCAGCCCATTCCAGATACTCACTACCCTCTGAGTGAAGAAATTGCCCCTCTGGGCCCTTCTGAATCTCTCCCCTCTCACCTTAAACCTATGCCCTCTAGTTTTAGACTCCCCTACCTTTGGGAAAAGATGTTGACTATCTACCTTATCTATGCCCCTCATTATTTTATAGACCTCTATAAGATCACCCCTAAGCCTCCTACGCTCCAGGGAAAAAAGTCCCAGTCTATCCAGCCTCTCCTTATAACTCAAACCATCAAGTCCCGGCAACATCCTAGTAAATCTTTTCTGCACTCTTTCTAGTTTAATAATATCCTTTCTATAATAGGGTGACCAGAACTGCACACAGTATTCCAAGTGTGGCCGTACCAATGTCTTGTACAACTTCAACAAGACGTCCCAACTCCTATATTCAATGTTCTGACCAATGAAACCAAGCATGCCGAATGCCTTCTTCACCACCCTGTCCACCTGCGACTCCACCTTCAAGGAGCTATGAACCTGTACTCCTAGATCTCTTTGTTCTATAACTCTCCCCAACGCCATACCATTAACTGAGTAGGTCCTGGCCTGATTCGATCTGCCAAAATGCATCACCTCACATTTATCTAAATTAAACTCCATCTGCCATTCGTCGGCCCACTGGCCTAATTGATCAAGATCCCGTTGCAATCCTAGATAACCTTCTTCACTATCCACTGTGCCACCAATCTTGGTGTCATCTGCAAACTTACTAACCATGCCTCCTAAATTCTCATCCAAATCATTAATATAAATCACAAATAACAGTGGACCCAGCACCGATCCCTGAGGCACACCACTGGTCACAGGCCTCCAGTTTGAAAAACAACCCTCTACAACCACCCTCTGCCTTCTGTCATCCAGCCAATTTTGAATCCAATTGGCAACCTCACCCTGGATCCCGTGAGCTTTAACCTTCTGCAACAACCTACCATGCGGTACCTTGTCAAAGGCTTTGCTAAAGTCCATGTAGACAACGTCTACTGCACTGCCCTCATCTACCTTCTTGGTCACTCCCTCAAAAAACTCAATCAAATTTGTGAGACATGATTTTCCACGCACAAAGCCATGCTGACTGCCCCGAATCAGTCCTTGCCTCTCTAAATGCTTGTAGATCCTGTCTCTCAGAATACCTTCTAGCAACTTACCTACTACAGACGTTAGGCTCACCGGTCTGTAGTTCCCAGGCTTTTCCCTGCTGCCCTTCTTAAACAAGGGCACAACATTCGCCACTCTCCAATCTTCAGGCACCTCACCTGTGGCTGCCGATGATTCAAATATCTCGGTTAGGGGACCCGCAATTTCCTCCCTAGCCTCCCACAACATCCTGGGATACATTTCATCAGGTCCCGGGGATTTATCTACCTTGATGCGCTTTAAGACTTCCAGCACCTCCTCCTCTGTAATATGCACACTTCTCAAGACATCACTATTTATTTCCCTTAGTTTCCTAACATCCATGCCTTTCTCCACCGTGAATACCGATGAGAAATATTCATTCAGGATCTCACCCAACTCTTGTGGCTCTGCACATAGATGCCCTTGTTGATCCTTAAGAGGCCCTACTCTGTCCCTAGTTACTCTTTTCCCCTTTATGTATCTGTAGAATCTCTTTGGATTCTCCCTTGCATTATTTGCCAAAGCAATTTCATGTCCCCTTTTTGCCCTCCTGATTTCCCTCTTAACTCTATTTCGACAATCTCTATACTCTTCAAGGGATCTACTTGATCCCAGTTGCTTATGTACGTCATATGCCTCCTTCTTCTTTTTGACCAGAGTCTCAATATCTCGAGTCATCCAGGGTTCCCTACTTCTACCAGCCTTGCCCTTCACTCTAAAGGGAATGTGCTTACCCTGCACCCTGGTTAACACATTTTTAAAAGCCTCCCATTTACCAGCCGTCCCTTTGTCTGCCAATAGTCTCCCCCAATCTACCTCTGCAAGTTCCTGTCTGATACCATCAAAATTGGCCTTGCCCCAATTAAGAATTTTAACTCTTGGGCCAGACCTATCATTCTCCATAGCTATCTTAAAACTAATGGAATTATGGTCACTTGTCCCAAAGTGATCCCTCACTAGCACTTCTGTCACTTGCCCTTCCTTATTTCCCAAGACGAGGTCAAGTTTTTCCCCCTCTCTAGTCGGTCCATCCACATACTGAATGAGAAATTCCTCCTGAATACACTCAACAAATTTCCCTCCATCCAAGCCCCTAATGCTATGGCTGTCCCAGTCAATGTTGGGAAAGTTAAAGTCCCCTACTACTACCACCCTATTATTCTTGCAGCTATCTGTAATCTCCTTACATATTTGCTCCTCAATTTCCCGCTGACTATTTGGGGGCCTGTAGTGCAGTCCTATCAAGGTGATCTCTCCCTTCTTATTTTTCAGTTCCACCCATATAGACTCAGTGGGCGAACCCTTGGATATATCCCCTCTAAGTACTGCTGTGATGTTCTCCCTAATCAAAAACGCCACTCCCCCTCCTCTCTTACCTCCTGTTCTATCCTTTCTATAGCATCTGTACCCCGGAACATTGAGCTGCCAGTCCTGCCCCTCCCTTAGCCATGTTTCAGTCATAGCTATAATATCCCAGTCCCATGTGCCCGTCCATGCCCTGAGTTCATCCGCTTTGCCCGTCAGGCCCCTTGCATTGAAATAAATGCAGTTTAATGTAGACCTTCCTTGCTCTCTGCCCTGCTTTCTCAGGTCATGCTTTACACACTCTCCCTTCCTGCCTTTTGTTTCTGTCCCCACTGACTTCCTACATCGGTTCCCATCCCCCTGGCACATTAGTTTAAACCCTCCCCAACTGCACTAGCAAACACCCCCCCGAGAACATTGGTTCCGGTCCCACCCAGATGCAGACCGTCCGATTTGTACAGGTCCCACCTCCCCCAGAATCGGTCCCAATGTCCCAGGAATTTGAAACCCTCCCTCTTGCACCATCTCTCAAGCCACGTATTCATCCTAGCTATCCTGTCATTCCTACTCTGACTATCACGTGGCACTGGTAGCAATCCTGAGATTACTACCTTTGAGGTCCTACTTTTTAGTTTAACTCCTAACTCCCTAAATTCAGCTTGTAGGACCTCATCCCGTTTTTTACCTATATCGTTGGTGCCTATATGCACCACGACAGCTGGCTGTTCACCCTCCCCCTCCAGAATGCCCTGCAGCCGCTCCGAGACATCCTTGACCCTTGCACCAGGGAGGCAACATACCAACCTGGATTCTCGTTTGCGTCCGCAGAAACGCCTGTCTATTCCCCTTACAATTGAATCCCCTATCACTATAGCTCTGCCACTCTTTTTCCCGCCCTTCTGTGCAGCAGAGCATTCCACGCCCTTACTACTCTCTGAGTAAAGAACCTACCTCTGACATCTGTCTTATATCTATCTCCCCTCAATTTAAAGCTATGTCCCCTCATGCTAGACATCACCATCCGAGGAAAATTGCTCTCACTGTCCACCGTATCCAATCCTCTGATCATCTTGTATGCCTCAATTAAGTCACCTCTTAACCTTCTTCTCTCTAACGAAAACAGCCTCAAGTCCCTCAGCCTTTCCTCATAAGATTTTCCCTCCATACCAGGCAACATTCTGGTAAATCTCCTCTGCACCCGCTCCAACGCCTCCACGTCCTTCCTATAATGCGGCGATCAGAATTGCACGCAATACTCCAAATGCGGCCGCACCAGAGTTTTGTACAGCTGCAACATGACCTCATGGCTCGGAAACTCAATCCCTCTATCTAACTTGTAACTCTCGAGCGCCCTAACTGAACCTTCATGTCACATCTTTACATAAGCCTCCTTCTTCCTCTTGACAAGTGTTTCGACTGCTTTAGTAAACCACGGTTCCCTCGCTCGACCACTTCCTCCCTGCCTGACAGGTACATACTTATCAAATACACGCAGCAGCTGTTCCTTGAACAAGCTCCACATTTCCATTGTGCCCATCCCCTGCAGTTTTCCTCTCCATCTGATGCATCCTAAGTCTTGCCTCATCGCATCATAATTGCCTTTCCCCCAGATATAACTCTTGCCCTGCGGTATATACCTAACCCTTTCCATCACTAAAGTAAACGTAATCGAATTGTGGTCACTATCACCAAAGTGCTCACCTACCTCCAAATCTAACACCTGTCCTGGTTCATTACCCAGTACCAAATCCAATATGGCCTCGCCTCTCGTTGGCCTATCTACATACTGTGTCAGGAAACCCTCCTGCACACATTGGACAAAAACTGCCCCATCTAAAGTACTCGAACTATATCGTTTCCAGTCAATATTTGGAAAGTTAAAGTCCCCCATAACAACTACCCTGTTGCTTTCGCTCCTATCCAGAATCATCTTTGCAATCCTTTCCTCTACATCTCTGGAACTTTTCGGAGGCCTATAGAAAACTCCTAACAGGGTGACTTCTCCTTTCCTGTTTCTAACCTCACCCCATACTACCTCAGTAGACGAGTCCTCATCAAACGTCCTTTCTGACACCGTAATACTGTCCTTGACTAACAATGCCACCCCTCCCCCTCTTTTGCCACCTTCCCTGAGCTTACTGAAATATCTCAACCCCGGCACCTGCAACAACCATTCCTGTCCCTGCTCCATCCATGTCTCCGAAATGGCCACAACATCGAAGTCCCAGGTACCAACCCATGCCGCAAGTTCACCCACGTTATTCCGGATGCTCCTGGCATTGAAGAAGACACACTTTAAACCACCTTCCTGCCTGCCGGTACACTCCTGCAACTTTGAAACCTTACTCATGACCTCACTACTCTCAACCTCCTGTATACTGGAGCCACAATTCAGGTTCCCAAGCCCCTGCTGAACTAGTTTAAACCCTCCCGAAGAGCATTCACAAATTTCCCCCCCAGGATATTGGTACCCCTCTGGTCCAGGTGCAGAATGGGTGAATGGAATGGGAACGGGGAAATGGCAGGGGAACGGGGAAATGGCAGGGGAACGGGGAAATGGCAGGGGAACGGGGAAATGGCAGGGGAACGGGGAAATGGCAGGGGTACAGGGAAATGGCAGGGGTACGGGGAAATGGCAGGGGAACGGGGAATTGGCAGGGGAACAGGGAATTGGCAGTGGAACAGGGAATTGGCAGTGGTACGGGGAAATGGCAGTGGTACGGGGAAATGGCAGGGGCATGGGGAAATGGCAGTGGTACGGGGAAATGGCAGAGGAACGGGAAAATGGCAGGTGTACGGGGAAATGGCAGTGGTACGGGGAAATGGCAGGGGCATGGGGAAATGGCAGTGGTACGGGGAAATGGCAGTGGTACGGGGAAATGGCAGAGGAACGGGAAAATGGCAGGTGTACGGGGAAATGGCAGTGGTACGGGGAAATGGCAGGGGTACAGGGAAATGGCAGTGGTACGGGGAAATGGCAGGGGAACGGGGCAATGGCAGTGGTACGGGGAAATGGCAGGGGAACGGGGAAATGGCAGGGGAACGGGGAATTGGCAGGGGCACGGGGAAATGGCAGTGGTACAGGGAAATGGCAGGGGTACAGGGAAACGGAAGGGGGATGGGGAAATGGCAGGGGGATGGGGAAATGGCAGGGGTACGGGGAAATGGCAGTGGTACGGGGAAATGGCAGGGGTACAGGGAAATGGCAGTGGTACGGGGAAATGGCAGGGGAACGGGGAAATGGCAGTGGTACGGGGAAATGGCAGGGGAACGGGGAAATGGCAGGGGAATGGGGAATTGGCAGGGGCACGGGGAAATGGCAGTGGTACGGGGAAATGGCAGGGGTACAGGGAAACGGAAGGGGGATGGGGAAATGGCAGGGGGATGGGGAAATGGCAGGGGTACGGGGAAATGGCAGGGGTACGAGGAAATGGCAGGGGTACGGGGAAATGGCAGTGGTACGGGGAAATGGAAGGGGTACGGGGAAATGGCAGGGGTACGGGGAAATGGCAGGGGAACGGTGTAATGGCAGGGGAACGGGGAATTGGCAGGGATACGAGGAAATGGCAGTGGTACGGGGAAATGGCTGAGGTATGGGGAAATGGCAGTGGTACAGGGAAATGGAAGGGGTATGGGGAAATGGAAGTGGTACGGGGAAATGGCAGGGGAACGGGGAAATGGCAGGGGTACAGGGAAATGGCAGGGGGATGGGGAAATGGCAGGGGGATGGGGAAATGGCAGGGGTATGGGGAAATGACATGGGTACGGGGAAATGGCAGGGGAACGGGGAAATGGCAGGGGTACGGAGAAATGGCAGGGGAACGGGGAAATGGCAGGGGAACGGGGAAATGGCAGGGGTATGGGGACATAACATAGAACATAGAACATAGAAAATACAGCACAGAACAGGCCCTTCGGCCCACGATGTTGTGCCGAACCTTTGTCCTAGATTAATCATAGATTATCATTGAATTTACAGTGCAGAAGGAGGCCATTCGGCCCTTTGAGTCTGCACCGGCTCTTGGAAAGAGCACCCTACCCAAACTCAACACCTTCACCCAACACCAAGGGCAATTTGGACATTAAGGGCAATTTATCATTGGCCAATTCACCTAACCTGCACATCTTTGGATTGTGGGAGGAAACCGGAGCACCCGGAGGAAACCCACGCAGACACGGGGAGGACGTGCAGACTCCGCACAGTCAGTGACCCAAGCCGGAATCGAACCTGGGACCCTGGAGCTGTGAAGCAATTGTGCTATCCACAATGCTACCGTGCTGCCCTTGAGAACAAATAAATCTACACTATATCATTTAACCGTAATCCATGTACCTATCCAATAGCTGCTTGAAGGTCCCTAATGTTTCCGACTCAACTACTTCCACAGGCAGTGCATTCCATGCCCCCACTACTCTCTGGGTAAAGAACCTACCTCTGATATCCCTCCTATATCTTCCACCTTTCACCTTAAATTTATGTCCCCTTGTAATGGTTTGTTCCACCCGGGGAAAAAGTCTCTGACTGTCTACTCTATCTATTCCCCTGATCATCTTATAAACCTCTATCAAGTCGCCCCTCATCCTTCTCCGTTCTAATGAGAAAAGGCCTAGCACCCTCAACCTTTCCTCGTAAGACCTACTCTCCATTCCAGGCAACATCCTGGTAAATCTTCTTTGCACCTTTTCCAAAGCTTCCACATCCTTCCTAAAATGAGGCGACCAGAACTGTACACAGTACTCCAAATGTGGCCTTACCAAAGTTTTGTACAGCTGCATCATCACCTCACGGCTCTTAAATTCAATCCCTCAGTTAATGAACGCGAGCACACCATAGGCCTTCTTCACAGCTCTATCCACTTGAGTGGCAACTTTCAAAGATGTATGAACATAGACCCCAAGATCTCTCTGCTCCTCCACATTGCCAAGAACTCTACCATTAACCCTGTATTCCGCATTCATATTTGTCCTTCCAAAATGGACAACCTCACACTTTTCAGGGTTAAACTCCATCTGCCACTTCTCAGCCCAGCTCTGCATCCTATCTATGTCTCTTTGCAGCCGACAACAGCCCTCCTTACTATCCACAACTCCACCAATCTTCGTATCATCTGCAAATTTACTGACCCACCCTTCAACTCCCTCATCCAAGTCATTAATGAAAATCACAAACAGCAGAGGACCCAGAACTGATCCCTGCGGTACGCCACTGGTAACTGGGATCCAGGCTGAATATTTGCCATCCACCACCACTCTCTGACTTCTATCGGTTAGCCAGTTCGTTATCCAACTGGCCAAATTTCCCACTATCCCATGCCTCCTTACTTTCTGCATAAGCCTACCATGGGGAACTTTATCAAATGCCTTACTAAAATCCATGTACACTACATCCACTGCTTTACCTTCATCCACATGCTTGGTCACCTCCTCAAAGAATTCAATAAGATTTGTAAGGCAAGACCTACCCCTCACAAATCCGTGCTGACTATCCCTAATCAAGCAGTGTCTTTCCAGATGCTCAGAAATCCTATCCTTCAGTACCCTTTCCATTACTTTGCCTACCACCGAAGTAAGACTAACTGGCCTGTAATTCCCAGGGTTATCCCTAGTCCCTTTTTTGAACAGGGGCACGACATTCGCCACTCTCCAATCCCCTGGTACCACCCCTGTTGACAGTGAGGATGAAAAGATCATTGCCAACGGCTCTGCAATTTCATCTCTTGCTTCCCATAGAATCCTTGGATATATCCCGTCAGGCCTGGGGGACTTGTCTATCCTCAAGTTTTTCAAAATGCCCAACACATCTTCCTTCCTAACAAGTATTTCCTCGAGCTTACCAATCTGTTTCACACTGTCCTCTCCAACAATATCGCCCCTCTCATTTGTAAATACAGAAGAAAAGTACTCGTTCAAGACCTCTCCTATCTCTTCAGACTCAATACACAATCTCCCGCTACTGTCTTTGATCGGACCTACCCTCGCTCTAGTCATTCTCATATTTCTCACATATGTGTAAAAGGCCTTGGGGTTTTCCTTGATCCTACCCGCCAAAGATTGTTCATGCCCTCTCTTAGCTCTCCTAATCCCTTTCTTCAGTTCCCTCCTGGCTATCTTGTATCCCTCCAATGCCCTGTCTGAACCTTGTTTCCTCAGCCTTACATAAGTCACCTTTTTCCTCTTAACAAGACATTCAACCTCTCTTGTCAACCATGGTTCCCTCACTCGACCATCTCTTCCCTGCCTGACAGGGACATACATATCAAGGACACGTAGCACCTGTTCCTTGAACAAGTTCCACATTTCATTTGTGTCCTTCCCTGCCAGCCTATGTTCCCAACTTATGCACTTCAATTCTTGTCTGACAACATCGTATTTACCCTTCCCCCAATTGTAAACCTTGCCCTGTTGCACGTACCTATCCCTCTCCATTACTAAAGTGAAAGTCACAGAATTGTGGTCACTATCTCCAAAATGCTCCCCCACTAACAAATCTATCACTTGCCCTGGCTCATTACCCAGTACTAAATCCAATATTGCCCCTCCTCTGGTCGGACAATCTACATACTGCGTTAGAAAAGCTTCCTGGACACACTGCACAAACACCACCCCATCCAAACTATTTGATCTAAAGAGTTTCCACTCAATATTTGGGAAGTTAAAGTCGCCCATGACTACTACCCTATGACTTCTGCACCTTTCCAAAATCTGTTTCCCAATCTGTTCCTCCACATCTCTGCTACTATTGGGGGGCCTATAGAAAACTCCTAACAAGGTGACTGCTCCTTTCCTATTTCTGACTTCAACCCATACTACCTCAGTAGGCTGATACTCCTCGAACTGCCTTTCTGCAGCTGTTATACTATCTCTAATTAATAATGCCACCCCCCCACCTCTTTTACCACCCTCCCTAATCTTATTGAAACATCTATAACCAGGGACCTCCAACAACCATTTCTGCCCCTCTTCTATCCAAGTTTCCGTGATGGCCACCACATCGTAGTCCCAAGTACCGATCCATGCCTTAAGTTCACCCACCTTATTCCTGATGCTTCTTGCGTTGAAGTATACACACTTCAACCCCTCTCCGTGCCTGCAAGTACTCTCCTTTGTCAGTGTTCCCTTCCCCACTGCCTCATTACACGCTTTCGCATCCTGAATATCGGCTACCTTAGTTGCTGGACTACAAATCCGGTTCCCATTCCCCTGCCAAATTAGTTTAAACCCTCCCGAAGAGTACTAGAAAACCTCCCTCCCAGGATATTGGTGCCCCTCTGGTTCAGATGCAACCCGTCCTGCTTGTACAGGTCCCACCTTCCCCAGAATGCGCTCCAATTATCCAAATACCTGAAGCCCTCCCTCCTACACCATTCCTGCAGCCACGTGTTCAACTGCACTCTCTCCCTATTCCTAGCCTCGCTATCACGTGGCACCGGCAACAAACCAGAGATGACAACTCTGTCTGTCCTGGCTTTTAACTTCCAGCCTAACTCCCTAAACTTGTTTATTACCTCCACACCCCTTTTCCTACCTATGTCGTTGGTACCAATGTGCACCACGACTTCTGGCTGCTCACCCTCCCCCTTAAGGATCCTGAAGACACGATCCGAGACATCCCTGGCCCTGGCACCCGGGAGGCAACATACCTTCCGGGAGTCTCGCTCGCGACCACAGAATCTCCTATCTATTCCCCTAACCATTGAATCTCCTACAACTATTGCTTTACTATTCTCCCCCCTTCCCTTCTGAGCCCCAGAGCCAGACTCAGTGCCAGAGACCTGGCCGCTAGGGCCTTCCCCCGGTAGGTCATCCCCCCCAACAGCATCCAAAATGGTATACTTGTTTTGAAGGGGAACGGCCACGAGGGATCCCTGCACTTTCTGCCTGTTTGTTTTTTTCCCCCTGACTGTAACCCAGCTATTCTTGTCCTGTACCTTGGGTGTGGTTACCTCCTTGTAACTCTTCTCAATCACCCCCTCTGCCTCCCGGATGATCCGAAGTTCATCCAGCTTCAGCTCCAGTTCCCTAACACGGTCTTTGAGGAGCTGAAGTTGGGTGCACTTCCCGCAGGTATAGTCAGCGGGGACACCGGTGGTATCCCTCACCACCCACATCCTACAGGAGGAGCATGTAACTGGCAGGGGTACGGAGAAATGGCAGGGGTACAGGGAAATGGCAGGGGGATGGGGAAATGGCAGGGGTACAGGGAAATAGAAGGGGGATGGGGAAATGGCAGGGTGATGGGGAAATGGCAGGGATACGGGGAAATGGCATGGGTACGGGGAAATGGCAGGGGAATGGGGTAATGGCAGGGGTACGGAGAAATGGCACGGGGACGGGGAAATGGCAGGGGGATGGGGAAATGGCAGGGGATGGGGAAATGGCTGGGGTACGGGGAAATGGCAGGGGTACGGAGAAATGGCAGGGGAATGGGGACATGGCAGGGGGACCGGGAAATGGCAGGGGAACGGGGAAATGGCAGGGAAACGGGGAAATGGCAGGGGAATGGGGAAATGGCAGGGGTACGTGGAAATGGCAGGGGAATGGGGACATGGCAGGGGAACGGGGTAATGGCACGGGAATGGGGAAGTGGAAACGGAATGGGGAGATGGCAGGGGGACGAGGAAATGGCAGGGGTACGGGGAAATGGCAGGGGTACGGGGAAATGGCAGGGGAATGGGGCATTGGCAGGGGAACGGGGAAATGGCAGGGGGACAGGGAAATGGCAGGGGAATGGGGAAATGGCAGGGGTACAGGGAAATGGCAGGGGAATGGGGAAATGGCAGGGGAATGGGGAAATGGCAGGGGTACAGGGAAATGGCAGGGGGATGGGGAAATGGCAGGGGGATGGGGAAATGGCAGGGGTACGGGGAAATGGCAGGGGTACGGAGAAATGGCAGGGGAAGGGGGAAATGGCAGGGGTACGGGGAAATGGCAGGGGAACTGGGAAATGGCAGGGGAATGAGGAAATGGAAGCGGAATGGGGAGGTGGCAGGGGGACAAGGAAATAGCAGGGGTACGGGGAAATGGCAGGGGAACGGGGAATTGGCAGGGGAACGGGGAAATGGCAGGGGTACGGGGAAATGGCAGGGGAATGGGGAATTGGCAGGGGAACGGGGAAATGGCAGGGGTACGGGGAAATGGCAGGGGGACGGGAAATGGCAGGGGAATGGGGAAATGGGCAGGGGTACGGGGAAATGGCAGGAGAATGGGGAAATGGAAGGGGTACGGGGAAATGGCAGGGGCACGGGGACATGGCAGGGGAATGGGGAAATGGCAGGGCTACGGGGACATGGCAGGGGTACGGAGAAATGGCAGGGGAATGGGGAAATGGCAGGGGTACGGGGAAATGACAGGGGAACGGGGAAATGGCAGGGGTACGGGGAAATGGCAGGGGTACGGAGAAATGGCAGGGGGATGGGGAAATGGCAGGGGGATGGGGAAATGGCAGGCGTACGGGGAAATGGCAGGGGTACGGGGAAATGGCAGGGGAACGGGGAAATGGCAGGGGGATGGGGAAATGGCAGGCGTACGGGGAAATGGCAGGGGTACGGAGAAATGGCAGGGGGATGGGGAAATGGCAGGGGGATGGGGAAATGGCAGGCGTACGGGGAAATGGCAGGGGTACGGGGAAATGGCAGGGGAACGGGGAAATGGCAGGGGGATGGGGAAATGGCAGGCGTACGGGGAAATGGCAGGGGTACGGAGAAATGGCAGGGGGATGGGGAAATGGCAGGGGGATGGGGAAATGGCAGGCGTACGGGGAAATGGCAGGGGTACGGGGAAATGGCAGGGGAACGGGGAAATGGCAGGGGGATGGGGAAATGGCAGGCGTACGGGGAAATGGCAGGGGTACGGAGGAATGGCAGGGGGATGGGGAAATGGCAGGGGGATGGGGAAATGGCAGGCGTACGGGGAAATGGCAGGGGTACGGGGAAATGGCAGGGGAACGGGGAAATGGCAGGGGGATGGGGAAATGGCAGGCGTACGGGGAAATGGCAGGGGTACGGAGAAATGGCAGGGGGACGGCACTGAGTCATGATGCTGGTTTGAAGGGCCAGTACAGACAGGATGGACCGAATGGCGTCCTTCTGCAATCCTGTGATTGTGTGAATTGCGCAGGGCCTTCGTCAGGCCTTACCTGGACTGTTATGGGCAGTTTTGGTCTCTTTACCTGAGGAAGGATATATTTTCCATAGAGGGAGTGCAGCAAAGATTCACCAGACTGATTCCTGGGGTGGAGGATTTCCCAAGAGGAATGATTCAGTGGACATGGTCTTCATGCTCTGTAGTTTTGAAGAATGAGAGATGATCCCATTGAAATATCCAAACTGTTGCCATGGTGTGACAGGGTGGGTGTAAGGATGTTCCCCTGGCTGGTCTAGAACATGGGACACAGTATCGGAATACGGGACAGGCTGTTTAAGATGGAGATGAGGAGGAATTTCTCCACTCAGGGGGTGTTGAATCTTCAGAATTCTCTAATCCAGAGGTTGTGGAATCTCAGACATCAAGAATGTTCAAAACAGATCGATAGATTTCTACATATTAAAACCATCAAGGGATAGGGCAGGAACTGGGTGTTGAAACAGATTGGCCATGATCTGACTGACTGACAGCACGAGTTTGAAGGGCTGAATGGCCTGAACCTGTTCCCATTTCCTTTGTTCGTATGTTCAAGAATAAACTGTCATTCCCAGAAATGATTCCTGTCAATCTCCTCTGAGCTGCTTCTCAGGGAATGCTGTCCTTTTTCAAATAAGGATGCCTGTCTGATTGGCGCCGTTTTGGGCGCCAGTCGGCGGACATCGCGCCGTTTGGGGAAAATTTCGTCCCAGAATTGGGAAATGTGCCGAGCGCTGATTGGTCTGCAATCTAACTGGCTCCTCCCCATTGGCGAAAACCGAATCCCGCGGCAACGTGGCAAGAATCCGATATTCACCAATTAAAGCCAATCTCTACACAATTAAACAGAACCGCCCCCGATCGAATGGCCTCTGGTGATCTAACCACCTCCCCAGCAAGCGGTCACGTGTAGGCGGCAAGATACCACCTCCGATCCCCGGCAGTGCTGCCTCAGTGCTCGGGGGGGGGCAGTGGCCGCAGGGGCACCTTGCCACCCCCTGGATCGTGTGTACCAATAACAGGGGCAACAGCAGCTCCCCCCGTCTGTCCCACTGACCACCCACAACTCCCACTGACCGCGTCGGCCTCTGTCCCAGGGGCGGGAGGCTGTTGTTAATTAAAATTGCCAATCGGAGTAAAGTCGGCAGTTCACAGCTCCCAACGGGGTCCCCATGGGTATCGGTGCCACACTGCAGGTGGGAGTTACTGACCAGCATCCCAATCAGGCCGGGAGACCCGATCCCTCATCTCGCCCCCTTCACCCCACCCATTCCCGCCCCCCCTGCTGACCCGCTCAGCCTGGTTCACCCACGCAGGGTCTGTTTTACATCACCCCCAGGCGATGGGGGACACCCTACACGTGGTGTGCCTGGGAGAGGGGGGTCGGGAGGGGGCAGGACCCCCATCCCAGGGGGCTGGGGCGGGGGATTGGTAATGGCCCACATTGCGGAATAATGTGCCAGAGGCTTCACGTGTCTCGGGTGCACGTTTTTTAATGACGTACATCTGTGACCCTAACTGCCCCTTCCCCTCACGAGGTACTGTCCCGCCTGCCTTCTTCAGCCTATTGCCCAGTCCTGCCACCTCCAGGGACCTGTGGAGCAGCAGCCCAGGCTGTCTCGGAGCTTCCTCGTGTCCTGCATTCACTGAGGCCTCCTTTGTCTTGTTCCTCATCCGAAAGTGCATCATCCTGCCCGTCTGACCCGGGCGTGCCCGTCTGACCAATCTGCAGATATCAAAGAACAAAGAAAATTACAGCACAGGAACAGGCCCTTCGACCCTCCCAGCCTGCGCCGATCCAGATCCTTTATCTAAACCTGTCTTCTATTTTCCAAGGATCTGCTTCCCTCTGTTCCCCGCCCGTTCATATATCTGTCTAGATGCATCTTAAATGATGCTATCGTGCCCGCCTCTACCACCTCCGCTGGCAAAGCGTTCCAGGCACCCACCACCCTTTGCATAAAAAACTTTCCACGCACATCTCCCTTAAACTTTCCCCCTCTCACCTTGAAATCGTGACCCCTTGTAATTGACACCCCCACTCTTGGAAAAAGCTTGTTGCTATCCACCCTGTCCATACCTCTCATAATTTTGTAGACCTCAATCAGGTCCCCCCTCAACCTCCGTCTTTCCAACGAAAACAATCCAAATCTATTCAACCTTTCTTCATAGCTAGCACCCTCCATACCAGGCAACATCCTGGTGAGCCTCCTCTGCACCCTCTCTAAAGCATCCATCGCCTTGTTACCCGAGACGTTATTCTGCATTGTCCACCGCCCGGCCATCTGAAAACGTGGTGTGCCTGGGATGGGGGGGTTCGGGGGGGCAGGACAACCACCCCACATCCCCCGCAACCCCCCCCCCCTGCACCTCCCCCCCCCGCACACACACAGCCCCACCCACACACCCCCCCACCCCGCCACACACACATCCCCCGCACACACACAGCCCCACCATCACCCCAACCCCAACCCTCCCCACACCCCCCCACCCCCCCCACATACACACACACAGCCCCACCCTCGCCCCCACCCCCAACCACCTCCACACACCACCCCCCACACACACACACCCCCCGCACACACACAAACACCCCACCACCCCCACATACCCCCAACCACCCCCGCACCCCATCCCGCCACACCCTCCAACACCCCCCCACACACAACCCCTCCCTAACCCCCCCACGCACCCCGCACACCCCCCCAACCACCCCCACCCCCCCCGCACACACACTCCCCCCCCGCACACACCCCCCCCAACCACCCCCCACGCACCCCCCCCAACCACCCCCACACACCCCCCCGCACACCCCCCCAACCCCCAACCACCCCCACACATCCCCGTACCCCCCCAACCACCCCCACACACCCCCCGCACCCCCCCACCCTCACCCCCAACCTCCCCCACACCCCACCCCCACTCTCCCCCTGCACACACACACACCCCCACCCCCAACCACCCCCACACCTCACCCCCCCCACACACACACACACCCACACCCCACCCCACCCATACACACACATACCCACACACACATACACACCCGCACACCCACCCACCCACACACTCACCCCCAACCCCCTCACCCCCCCCCCCCCCCCCACACACACACACATCCTCTTCGATATATTTATATTGATCACAAACATTAGGGAGCGAGCTCTGCTCCCTGTGGTACCCCACTGGACACGGCCTCCAGTCACACTAACAGCTTCTAACATCACCCTCTGCCTCTAACAGCTCAGCCAAGTGTGAATCCACCTTATCAAGTTCCCCTGGATCCCACGTGCGTTTACCTTCTTTATAAATCTCCCATGTGGAACCTTGTCAAAGACTTTGCTGAATTCCATGTAAACTACATCAACTACACTACCCTCATCTACACACATGGTCACCTCCTCAAAATATTCAATCAAATTTGTTAGGCATGACCTCTCTCTGACAAAGAAAATAGTTGAGGTATCAGCACTGACCCGTGCAGCACTCGACTAGCCAACCTGAAAAATGTAACGAGAAGGTTTTCCTTTAGTCCACAACAGGCTGGTGTTGGGTGTCACAGATAACTGGGGGTGTCTCTCTGCTGCAGGGGTTAAAACCACGACCCGGAAGTGTCGCACTGGGACAGCTTCGCAAGAGAGAGGGGACAAGTCTCACTGTTTCTACCTAACCAGTGAGGTTGTCCTTGTGCCAGTTACCCTGACTGCCACCTCCGCCTGAGTGAGTCTCTCTCCTGTGATGGTGAAATGTCACCCGGAAGCACCCCACTAGTGCAACTTCACAAGAGAGCGAGCAAGAGGGACCACTGTTTATTCCTGACCAGTAGCCCCACCCCCCCACACACCCCCGCACCCCCCCCACCCAGACACCCCTCCACACACACACACCCACACACACGTGTTCGAAGCGCTCAGATTCCGTTTTCCGGTCCTTGACTATGGGATTATGTCCTGGCAATTATTGTGACTTGACCGGAGCGGACAGTGAAAGGAAGGTGAGGCCACAATAATGGTAGTTTTAAAATAATTCATTTATTCAAGAGAAATTAAGTCTTCTGCAACTCAGATTAACCCACACACACAAACACCGATTATGAAATACTATGTGTAAAACAAGAGACTAAACATAGTGGTTAGCACAATTGCTTCACAGCTCTAGGATCCCAGGTTCGATTCCCCGCTGGGTCACTGTCTGTGCGGAGTCTGCATGTTCTCCCCGTGTGTGCGTGGGTTTCCTCCGGGTGCTCCGGTTTCCTCCCACAGTCCAAAGATGTGCAGGTTAGGTGGATTGGCCATGATAAATTGCCCTTAGTCCAAAATTGCCCTTAGTGTTGGTTGGGTGGGGTTACTGGGTTATGGGGATAGGGAGGTGTGGGCTTGGGTAGGGTGCTCTTTCCAAGAGCCAGTGCAGACTCGATGGGCCAAATGGCCTCCTTCTGCACTGTAAATTCTATGATTCTAAACGGCACATCGAAAATTCTTACAGCTTACATAGAGTTACTTTAGCGCCCGCAAACACCGATGCACAGATATATTTACTCACCCACCCCAAACCTCAACAATCTGTACTAATTGGGAGTTTCTGTGAGCTGGAGGAATATACTCACCGCTCCAGGGACAGGATAGTTAAAAAAAACATTGGCACAGATTTCTTTAGATCTTCTTCCAAGCTGGCCGGTCCTTGCGGCTATTGCTCCTCCGGTTCTCGTGGTCTGTGTTCAGCCAGGCGAAGCGTGTGTCAGGCAGGAGAGCAGAGTTCTAAAACAGTTCCTCAAACTTGTCATTTTAAGGGCAAAACCCTGAATGGGTCAAATACTGACCCCTCCCACAGGTGAGTTCCGGGACAAAGGAAGCCTTTCTGATTGTCGACAGGATGGAAGTGATTAAGGTCCCTAATCAAAAAGTGTCATAATGTAATTTGATTTTAATCAGAGCCCTTACAAAAGTTTCCAATGTCTCTGGTTTCTGCTGGTCTCTTGACAATGGAGACAACTTTAATTATTATCCCATTGAGGTACTGTGGTTCCGTCTGGCCAGGGCAGCAAGTGATTTGCATTTCAACTGCCCCTCTCTGAATGAGATGGGCCCTTTCAATACTCACGGCCTGTTTGTCTTGGTTCAGTTGTCTGCCTGCCTGGTTTGTACAGCAATCTGTCCACGTAAAATGGAATGTCCTTTTCCAACATGTCCGGGTCATTTTTTTGGTCCTTTGATGAGTTTGCTACAACTTACAAAAAGAGCCATTTATCCCTACTCTGTTCCTGTTAGTAAACCAATCCTTTATCCATGTTACCCGCGAGAGCAGTGCCCTTTATCCATGTTACCTGCGAGAGCGGTGCCCTTTATCCATGTTACCCGCGAGAGCAGTGCCCTTTATCCATGTTACCCGCGAGAGCAGTGCCCTTTATCCATGTCACCCGCGAGAGCAGTGCCCTTTATCCATGTTACCCGCGAGAGCCGTGCCCTTTATCCATGTTACCCGCGAGAGCAGTGCCCTTAATCCATGTTACCCGCGAGAGCAGTGCCCTTTATCCATGTCACCCGCGAGAGCAGTGCCCTTTATCCATGTTACCCGCGAGAGCAGTACCCTTTATCCATGTTACCCGCGAGAGCAGTGCCCTTAATCCAGGTTACCCGCGAGAGCAGTGCCCTTTATCCATGTTACCCGCGAGAGCAGTGCCCTTTATCCACGTTACCTGCGAGAGCGGTATCCTTTATCCATGTTACCCGCGAGAGCAGTGCCCTTTATCCATGTTACCCGCGAGAGCAGTGCCCTTTATCCATGTCACCCGCGAGAGCAGTGCCCTTTATCCATGTTACCCGCGAGAGCCGTGCCCTTTATCCATGTTACCTGTGAGAGCAGTGCCCTTTATCCATGTTACCCGCGCGAGCGGTGCCCTTTATCCATGTTACCCGCGAGAGCAGTGCCCTTTATCCATGTTACCCGCGAGAGCAGTGCCCTTTATCTATGTTATAGGCGAGAGCAGTGCCCTTTACCCATTTTACCCGCGAGAGCAGCGCCCTTTAACCATGTTACCCGCGTGAGCAGTGCCCTTTATCCATGTTACCTGCGAGAGCAGTGACCTTTATCCATGTTACCCGCGAGAGCAGTGCCCTTTATCCATGTTACCCGCGAGAGCAGTGCCCTTTATCCATGTTACCCGCGAGAGCAGTGCCCTTTATCCATGTTACCCGCGAGAGCAGTGCCCTTTATCCATGTTACCCGCGAGAGCAGTGCCCTTTATCCATGTTACCCGCGAGAGCAGTGCCCTTTATCCATGTTACCTGCGAGAGCGGTGCCCTTTATCCATGTTACCCGCGAGAGCAGTGCCCTTTTTCCAGGTTACCCGCGAGAGCCGTGCCCTTTATCCATGTTACCCGCGAGAGCCGTGCCCTTTATCCATGTTACCCGCGAGAGCGGTGCCCTTGGTGCATGTTACCCGCGAGAGCAGTGCCCTTTATCCATGTTACCCGCGAGAGCAGTGCCCTTTTTCCAGGTTACCCGCGAGAGCCGTGCCCTTTATCCATGTTACCCGCGAGAGCCGTGCCCTTTATCCATGTTACCCGCGAGAGCGGTGCCCTTGGTGCATGTTACCCGCGAGAGCAGTGCCCTTTATCCATGTTACCCGCAAGAGCAGTGCCCTTTATCCATGTTACCCGCGAGAGCAGTGCCCTTTATCCATATTACCCGCGAGAGCAGTGCCCTTTATCCATGTTACCCGCGCGAGCGGTATCCTTTATCCATGTTACCCGCGAAAGCAGTGCCCTTTATCCATGTTACCCGCGAGATCAGTGCCCTTTATACATGTTACTCGCGAGAGCAGTGCCCTTTATCCATGTTACCCGCGAGAGCGGTGCCCTTCATCCACGTTACCCGCGAGAGCAGTGCCCTTTATCCATGTTACCCGCGAGAGCAGTGCCCTTTATCCATGTTACCCGCGAGAGCAGTACCCTTTATCCATGTTACCCGCGAGATCAGTGCCCTTTATACATGTTACCTGCGAGAGCAGTGCCCTTTATCCATGTTACCCGCGAGAGCAGTACCCTTTATCCATGTTACCCGCGAGAGCAGTGCCCTTTATCCATGTTACCCGCGAGATCAGTGCCCTTTATCCATGTTACCCGCGAGATCAGTGCCCTTTATACATGTTACCCGCGAGAGCAGTGCCCTTTATCCATGTTACCCGCGAGAGCGGTGCCCTTTATCCATGTTACCCGCGAGAGCAGTGCCCTTTATCCATGTTACCCGCGAGAGCAGTGCCCTTTATCCATGTTACCCGCGAGAGCAGTACCCTTTATCCATGTTACCCGCGAGATCAGTGCCCTTTATACATGTTACCCGCGAGAGCAGTGCCCTTTATCCATGTTACCCGCGAGAGCGGTGCCCTTTATCCATGTTACCCGCGAGAGCAGTGCCCTTTATCCATGTTACCCGCGAGAGCGGTGCCCTTTATCCATGTTACCCGCAAGAGCGGTGCCCTTTATCCATGTTACCCGCGAGAGCAGTGCCCTTTATTCATGTTACCCGTGAAAGCAGAGCCCTTTATCCATGTTACCAGCGAGAGCAGTGCCCTTTATCCATGTTACCCACGAGAGCAGTGCTTTTAGCCACGTTACCCGCGAGAGCAGTGCCCTTTATCCATGTTACCCGCGAAAGCAGTGCCCTTTATCCATGTTACCCGCAAGAGCAGTGCCCTTTATCCATGTTACCTTCGAAAGCAGTGCCCTTTATCCATGTTACCCGCGGGAGCAGTGCCCTTTAACCATGTTACCCGCGAAAGCAGTGCCCTTTATCTATGTTACCCGCGAGAGCAGTGCCCTTTATCCATGATGCCCGTGAGAGCAGTGCTCTTTATCCATGTTACCCGTGAGAGCAGTTCCCTTTATACATGTTACCCGTGAGAGCGGTGCCCTTTATCCATGTTACCCGTGAGAGCAGTGCCCTTTATCCATGTTACCCGTGAGAGCGGTGTCCTTTATCCATGGTACCCGCGAGAGCAGTCCCCTTTATCCATGTTACCCGCGAGAGCAGTGCCCTTTATCCATGTTACCGGCGAGAGCAGTGCCCTTTATCCATGTTACCCGAGAAAACTGTGACCTTTATCCATGTTACCCGCGAGAGCAGTGCCCTTTATCCATGTTACCCGCGAGAGCAGTGCCCTTTATCCATGTTACCCGCGAGAGCAGTGCCCCTTATCCATGTTACCCGCGAGAGCGGTGCCCTTTATCCATGTTACCCGCGAGGGCAGTGCCCTTTATCCATGTTACCCGTGTGAGCAGTGCCCTTTATCCATGATACCCGCGAGAGCGGTGCCCTTTATCCATGTTACCCGCGAGAGCAGTGTCCTTTATCCATGTTACCCGCGAGAGCAGTGCCCTTTATCCATGTTACCCGCGAGAGCAGTGCCCTTTATCCATGTTACCCGCGAGAGCAGTGCCCTTTATCCATGTTACCCGCGAGAGCAGTGCCCTTTATCCATGTTACCCGCGAGAGCAGTGCCCTTTATCCATGTTACCCGCGAGAGCAGTGCCCTTTATCCATGTTACCCGCGAGAGCAGCGCCCTTTATCCATGTTACCCGCGAGAGCAGCGCCCTTTATCCATGTTACCCGCGAGAGCAGTGCCCTTTATCCATGTTACCTGCGAGAGCGGTGCCCTTTATCCATGTTACCCGCGAGAGCAGTGCCCTTTATCCATGTTACCTGCGAGAGCAGTGCCCTTTATCCATGTTACCCGCGAGAGCAGTGCCCCTTATCCATTTTACCCGCGAGAGCGGTGCCCTTTATCCATGTTACCCGCGAGGGCAGTGCCCTTTATCCATGTTACCCGTGTGAGCAGTGCCCTTTATCCATGATACCCGCGAGAGCGGTGCCCTTTATCCATGTTACCCGCGAGAGCAGTGTCCTTTATCCATGTTACCCGCGAGAGCAGTGCCCTTTATCCATGTTACCCGCGAGAGCAGTGCCCTTTATCCATGTTACCCGCGAGAGCAGTGCCCTTTATCCATGTTACCCGCGAGAGCAGTGCCCTTTATCCATGTTACCCGCGAGAGCAGCGCCCTTTATCCATGTTACCCGCGAGAGCAGCGCCCTTTATGCATGTTACCCGCGAGAGCGGTGCCCTTTATCCATGTTACCTGCGAGAGCGGTGCCCTTTATCCATGTTACCCGCGAGAGCCGTGCCCTTTATCCATGTTACCCGCGAGAGCAGTGCCCTTTATCCATGTTACCCGCGAGAGCGATGCCCTTTATCCATGTTACCCGCGAGAGCAGTGCCCTTTATCCATGTTACCCACGAGAGCAGTGCCCTTTACCCATTTTACCCGCGGGAGCAGCGCCCTTTAACCATGTTACTCGCGTGAGCAGTGCCCTTTATCCATGTTACCTGCGAGAGCAGTGCCCTTTATCCATGTTACCCGCGAGAGCAGTGCCCTTTATCCATGTTACCCGCGAGAGCAATGCCCTTTATCCATGTTACCTGCGAGAGCAGTGCCCTTTATCCATGTTACCCGCGAGAGCAGTGCCCTTTATCCATGTTACCCGCGAGAGCAGTGCCCTTTATCCATGTTACCCGCGAGAGCAGTGCCCTTTATACATGTTACCCGAGAGAGCGATGCCCTCTATCCATGTTACCCGCGAGAGCAGTGCCCTTTATCCATATTGCCCGCGAGAGCAGTGCCCTTTATCCATTTTACACGCGAGAGCGGTGCCCTTGGTGCATGTTACCCGCGAGAGCAGTGCCCTTTATCCATGTTACCCGCGAGATCAGTGCCCTTTATCCATGTTACCCGCGAGAGCAGTGCCCTTTATCCATGTTACCCGCGAGAGCAGTGCCCTTTTTCCATGTTACCCGCGAGAGCCGTGCCCTTTATCCATGTTACCCGCGAGAGCGGTGCCCTTTATCCGTGTTACCCGCAAGAGCGGTGCCCTTTATCCATGTTACCCGCGAGAGCGGTGCCCTTTATCCATGTTACCCGCGAGAGCAGTGCCCTTTATCCATGTTACCCGCGAGAGCAGTGCCCTTTATCCATGTTACCCACGAGAGCAGTGCCCTTTATCCATGTTACCCGCGAGAGCAGTGCCCTTTATCCACGTTACCCGCGAGAGCAGTGCCCTTTATCCATGTCACCCGCGAGAGCAGTGCCCTTTATCCACGTTACCCGCGAGAGCAGTGCCCTTTATCCATGTTACCCACGAGAGCAGTGCCCTTTATCCATGTTACCCGCGAAAGCAGTGCCCTTTATCCATGTTACCCGCAAGAGCAGTGCCCTTTATCCATGTTACCTGCGAAAGCAGTGCCCTTTATCCATGTTACCCGCGGGAGCAGTGCCCTTTATTCATGTTACCCGCGAAAGCAGTGCCCTTTATCCATGTTACCCGCGAGAGCAGTGTCCTTTATCCATGTTACCCGTGAGAGCGGTGCCCTTTATCCATGTTACCCGCGAAAGCAGTGCCCTTTATCCATGTTACCCGCAAGAGCAGTGCCCTTTATCCATGTTACCTGCGAAAGCAGTGCCCTTTATCCATGTTACCCGTGGGAGCAGTGCCCTTTATTCATGTTACCCGCGAAAGCAGTGCCCTTTATCCATGTTACCCGCGAGAGCAGTGCCCTTTATCGATGTTACCCGTGAGAGCGGTGCCCTTTATCCATGTTACCTGCGAAAGCAGTGCCCTTTATCCATGTTACCCGCGAGAGATGTGTCCTTTATCCATGTTACCCGCGAAAGCAGTGCCCTTTATCCATGTTACCCGCGAAAGCAGTGCCCTTTATCCATGTTACCCGCGAGAGCAGTGCCCTTTATCTATGATACCCGCTAGAGCGGTGCCCTTTATCCATGTTACCCGCGAGAGCAGTGTCCTTTATCCATGTTACCCGCGAGAGCAGTGCCCTTTATCCATGTTACCCACGAGAGCAGTGCCCTTTATCCATGTTACCCGCGAGAGCAGTGCCCTTTATCCATGTTTCCCGCGAGAGCGGTGCCCTTTATCCATGTTACCCACGAGAGCAGTGCCCTTTATCCATGTTACCCGCGAGAGCAGTGCCCTTGGTACATGTTACCTGCGAGAGCAGTGCCCTTTATCCATGTTACCCGCAAGAGCGGTGCCCTTTATACATGTTACCCGCCAGAGCGGTGCCCTTTATCCATGTTACCCGTGAGAGCAGTGCCCTTTATCCATGTTACCCGCAAGAGCGGTGCCCTTTATACATGTTACCCGCCAGAGCGGTGCCCTTTATCCATGTTACCCGCGAGAGCGGTGCCCTTTATCCATGTTACCCGTGAGAGCAGTGCCCTTTATCCATGTTACCCGCGAGAGCGGTGCCCTTTATACATGTTACCCGCGAGAGCGGTGCCCTTTTTCCAGGTTACCCGTGAAAGCAGTGCCCTTTATCCATGTTACCCGCGAGAGCAGTGCCCTTTATCCATGTTACCCGCGAGAGCGGTGCCCTTTATACATGTTACCCGCCAGAGCGGTGCCCTTTATCCATGTTACCCGCGAGAGCGGTGCCCTTTATCCATGTTACCTGCGAGAGCAGTGCCCTTTATCCATGTTACCCGCGAGTGCAGTGCCCTTTATACATGTTACCCGTGAGAGCGGTGCTCTTTATCCATGTTACCCGCGATATCGGTGCCCTATATCCATGTTACCCGTGAGAGCGGTGCCCTTTATCCATGTTACCTGCGAGAGCAGTGCCCTTTATCCATGTTACCCGTGAGAGCGGTGCCCTTTATCCTTGTTACCTGTGAGAGCAGTGCCCTTTATCCATGTTACCTGCGAGAGCAGTGCCCTTTATCCATGTTACCCGCGAGAGCAGTGCATTATATCCATGTTACCCGCAAGAGCAGTGCCCTTTATCCATGTTACCTGCGAAAGCAGTGCCCTTTATCCATGTTACCCGCGGGAGCAGTGCCCTTTATCCATGTTACCCGCGAGAGCAGTGCCCTTTATCCATGTTACCCGCAAGAGCAGTGCCCTTTATACATGTTAACCGTGAGAGCAGTGCCCTTTATCCATGTTGCCCGTGAGAGCAGTGCTCGTTATCCATGTTACCCGTGAGAGCGGTGCCCTTGGTGCATGTTACCCGCGAGAGCAGTGCCCTTTATCGATGTTACCCGCGAGAGCAGTGCCCTTTATCCATGTTACCCGCGAGAGCGGTGCCCTTTATCCATGTTACCCGCGAGAGCGGTGCCCTTTATCCATGTTACCAGCGAGAGCAGTGCCCTTTATCCATGTTACCCGCGAGAGCGGTGCCCTTTATCCATGTTACCCGCCAGAGCGGTGCCCTTTAGCCATGTTACCCGCGAGAGCGGTGCCCTTTATCCATTTTACACGCGAGAGCGGTGCCCTTGGTGCATGTTACCCGCGAGAGCAGTGCCCTTTATCCATGTTACCCGCGAGATCAGTGCCCTTTATCCATGTTACCCGCGAGAGCAGTGCCCTTTATCCATGTTACCCGCGAGAGCAGTGCCCTTTTTCCATGTTACCCGCGAGAGCCGTGCCCTTTATCCATGTTACCCGCGAGAGCGGTGCCCTTTATCCATGTTACCCGCAAGAGCGGTGCCCTTTATCCATGTTACCCGCGAGAGCGGTGCCCTTTATCCATGTTACCCGCGAGAGCAGTGCCCTTTATCCATGTTACCCGCGAGAGCAGTGCCCTTTATTCATGTTACCCACGAAAGCAGTGCCCTTTATCCATGTTACCCGCGAGAGCAGTGCCCTTTATCCATGTTACCCGCGAGAGCAGTGCCCTTTATCCACGTTACCCGCGAGAGCAGTGCCCTTTATCCATGTTACCCGCGAGAGCAGTGCCCTTTATCCACGTTACCCGCGAGAGCAGTGCCCTTTATCCATGTTACCCACGAGAGCAGTGCCCTTTATCCATGTTACGCGCGAAAGCAGTGCCCTTTATCCATGTTACCCGCAAGAGCAGTGCCCTTTATCCATGTTACCTGCGAAAGCAGTGCCCTTTATCCATGTTACCCGCGGGAGCAGTGCCCTTTATTCATGTTACCCGCGAAAGCAGTGCCCTTTATCCATGTTACCCGCGAGAGCAGTGTCCTTTATCCATGTTACCCGTGAGAGCGGTGCCCTTTATCCATGTTACCCGCGAAAGCAGTGCCCTTTATCCATGTTACCCGCAAGAGCAGTGCCCTTTATCCATGTTACCTGCGAAAGCAGTGCCCTTTATCCATGTTACCCGCGGGAGCAGTGCCCTTTATTCATGTTACCCGCGAAAGCAGTGCCCTTTATCCATGTTACCCGCGAGAGCAGTGCCCTTTATCGATGTTACCCGTGAGAGCGGTGCCCTTTATCCATGTTACCTGCGAAAGCAGTGCCCTTTATCCATGTTACCCGCGAGAGATGTGTCCTTTATCCATGTTACCCGCGAAAGCAGTGCCCTTTATCCATGTTACCCGCGAAAGCAGTGCCCTTTATCCATGTTACCCGCGAGAGCAGTGCCCTTTATCTATGATACCCGCTAGAGCGGTGCCCTTTATCCATGTTACCCGCGAGAGCAGTGTCCTTTATCCATGTTACCCGCGAGAGCAGTGCCCTTTATCCATGTTACCCGCGAGAGCAGTGCCCTTTATCCATGTTACCCGCGAGAGCAGTGCCCTTTATCCATGTTTCCCGCGAGAGCGGTGCCCTTTATCCATGTTACCCACGAGAGCAGTGCCCTTTATCCATGTTACCCGCGAGAGCAGTGCCCTTGGTACATGTTACCTGCGAGAGCAGTGCCCTTTATCCATGTTACCCGCAAGAGCGGTGCCCTTTATACATGTTACCCGCCAGAGCGGTGCCCTTTATCCATGTTACCCGTGAGAGCAGTGCCCTTTATCCATGTTACCCGCAAGAGCGGTGCCCTTTATACATGTTACCCGCCAGAGCGGTGCCCTTTATCCATGTTACCCGCGAGAGCGGTGCCCTTTATCCATGTTACCCGTGAGAGCAGTGCCCTTTATCCATGTTACCCGCGAGAGCGGTGCCCTTTATACATGTTACCCGCGAGAGCGGTGCCCTTTTTCCAGGTTACCCGCGAAAGCAGTGCCCTTTATCCATGTTACCCGCGAGAGCAGTGCCCTTTATCCATGTTACCCGCGAGAGCGGTGCCCTTTATACATGTTACCCGCCAGAGCGGTGCCCTTTATCCATGTTACCCGCGAGAGCGGTGCCCTTTATCCATGTTACCTGCGAGAGCAGTGCCCTTTATCCATGTTACCCGCGAGTGCAGTGCCCTTTATACATGTTACCCGTGAGAGCGGTGCCCTTTATCCATGTTACCCGCGATATCGGTGCCCTATATCCATGTTACCCGTGAGAGCGGTGCCCTTTATCCATGTTACCTGCGAGAGCAGTGCCCTTTATCCATGTTACCCGTGAGAGCGGTGCCCTTTATCCTTGTTACCTGTGAGAGCAGTGCCCTTTATCCATGTTACCTGCGAGAGCAGTGCCCTTTATCCATGTTACCCGCGAGAGCAGTGCATTATATCCATGTTACCCGCAAGAGCAGTGCCCTTTATCCATGTTACCTGCGAAAGCAGTGCCCTTTATCCATGTTACCCGCGGGAGCAGTGCCCTTTATCCATGTTACCCGCGAGAGCAGTGCCCTTTATCCATGTTACCCGCAAGAGCAGTGCCCTTTATACATGTTAACCGTGAGAGCAGTGCCCTTTATCCATGTTGCCCGTGAGAGCAGTGCTCGTTATCCATGTTACCCGTGAGAGCGGTGCCCTTGGTGCATGTTACCCGCGAGAGCAGTGCCCTTTATCGATGTTACCCGCGAGAGCAGTGCCCTTTATCGATGTTACCCGCGAGAGCGGTGCACTTTATCCATGTTACCCGCGAGAGCAGTGCCCTTTATCCATGTTACCCGCGAGAGCGGTGCCCTTTATCCATGTTACCCGCGAGAGCGGTGCCCTTTATCCATGTTACCAGCGAGAGCAGTGCCCTTTATCCATGTTACCCGCGAGAGCGGTGCCCTTTATCCATGTTACCCGCCAGAGCGGTGCCCTTTAGCCATGTTACCCGCGAGAGCGGTGCCCTTTATCCATGTTACCCGCGAGAGCGGTGCCCTTTATCCATGTTACCTGCGAGAGCAGTGCCCTTTATCCATGTTACCCGCGAGAGCAGTGCCCTTTATCCATGTTACCCGCAAGAGCAGTGCCCTTTATACATGTTAACCTTGAGAGCGGTGCCCTTTATCCATGTTACCCGCGATATCGGTGCCCTATATCCATGTTACCCGCGAGAGCGGTGCCCTTTATCCATGTTACCTGCGAGAGCAGTGCCCTTTATCCATGTTACCCGCGAGAACAGTGCCCTTTATCCATGTTACCCGTGAGAGCGGTGCCCTTTATCCATGTTACCTGCGAGAGCAGTGCCCTTTATCCATGTTACCCGCGAGAGCCGTGCCCTTTATCCATGTTACCCACGAGAGCAGTGCCCTTTATCCATGTTACCCGCGAGAGCGGTGCCCTTTATCCATGTTACCCGCGAGAGCAGTGCCCTTTATCCATGTTACCCGCGAGAGCGGTGCCCTTTATCCATGTTACCCGCGAGAGCGGTGCCCTTTATCCATGTTACCTGCGAGAGCAGTGCCCTTTATCCATGTTACCCGCGAGAGCAGTGCCCTTTATCCATGTTACCCGCAAGAGCAGTGCCCTTTATACATGTTAACCATGAGAGCGGTGCCCTTTATCCATGTTACCCGCGATATCGGTGCCCTATATCCATGTTACCCGCGAGAGCGGTGCCCTTTACCCATGTTACCTGCGAGAGCAGTGCCCTTTATCCATGTTACCCGCGAGAACAGTGCCCTTTATCCATGTTACCCGTGAGAGCGGTGCCCTTTATCCATGTTACCTGCGAGAGCAGTGCCCTTTATCCATGTTACCCGCGAGAGCCGTGCCCTTTATCCATGTTACCCACGAGAGCAGTGCCCTTTATCCATGTTACCCGCGAGAGCGGTGCCCTTTATCCATGTTACCCGCGAGAGCAGTGCCCTTTATCCATGTTACCCGCGAGAGCGGTGCCCTTTATCCATGTTACCCGCGAGAGCGGTGCCCTGTGAGCATGTCACCCATGAGAGCAGTGCCCTTTATCCATGTTACCTGCGAGAGCAGTACCCATTATCCATGTTACCAGCGAGAGCAGTGCCCTTTATCCATGTTACCCGCGAGAGCGGTGCCCTTTATCCATGTTACCCGCGAGAGCGGTCCCCTTTATCCATGTTACCCGCGAGAGCGGTGCCCTTTATCCATGTTACCCGCGAGAGCCGTGCCCTTTATCCATGTTACCCGTGAGAGCAGCACCCTTTATCCATGTTACCCGCGAGAGCCGTGCCCTTTATCCATGTTACCCGCGAGAGCAGTGCCCTTTATCCATGTTACCCGCGAGAGCGGTGCCCTTGTTTCTGCTCTTTCAGGCTGTGTGAAGGTGAGTGAGGAACATTATTCTGAACTTGGTGCTCGCCGCGCACTGATGCCCATTCTTTGTTGACTGTCTGTCTAATACTGGCCCTTGTTTTTCCGCAGACGACGACACTGATTGGCCTGTTGAAGACTGCGCGCCTGTTGCGTTTGGTCCGCGTGGCTCGGAAGCTGGACCGTTACTCAGAGTACGGAACCGCTGTCCTTTTCCTGCTCATGTGCACATTTGCCCTGATTGCGCATTGGTTGGCTTGTATCTGGTACGCCATTGGCAACGTGGAGAGGACCTTCCTCCAGCCAAAGATTGGCTGGCTGGATTCGCTGGGTGAACAGATTGATAGACCCTACAATGAAAATGACACTTCATCCGGTCCGACTATTAAGGATAAATATGTCACTGCCCTTTACTTCACCTTTAGCAGTTTAACAAGTGTGGGTTTCGGTAACGTGTCGCCCAATACAAACTCTGAGAAGATCTTCTCCATCTGTGTCATGCTGATTGGCTGTAAGTACCTGGCCTATTGAAGCATCGCTCAGCTAATTGTCGGGTTTGTGACAAACGGTAACCAGAACAATGTGTGTGAATGTGTGTGACGGTGTGGATCTGCTGTTCCTCGCTCCACACTTTCCTGTGTCACCTACAATCACCATCAAGCCCACAGGAGATTGTTCTCACTCTCATACCTGACTGGCTCCAATACGATGGAGAATATTCTGGTTTTCGATGAGCAGGAATCTGACAAGCGATTGCCCCCTTTATAGAAACAAAACCTTATTTTCATTTGATTTGCGAACATTGACCAAAATCCTCCGGCGGTTGGGATTTTCTGTTGCCGCCGGCAGTGCACCCCCCGCCCACGGGTTTCCCGGCTGTGTGGGGTGGCCGTAATGGGAAATCCCACTGACAGCGGGCGGGAAGAGAGAGTCTGCCCCCCCCCCCCCCACCAGCCCTTGTACTATCAGCCAATGGGAACAGCTTTTTTCTTTGTCTGCCTTATCTAAACCATCTTGTGCACCTCTATCAAATCTCCCCACAGTCTCCTTTGCTCCCAGGAGCTCACACCCCAGCCTCCCCAAGCTAACCTTGTCGCGAAAATCCCTCATCCCAGGCCCCATTGTGGTCAATCTCCCTCCGCATCCTCTCAGTCTCTCAGACGCTCCCTCTGTGTGTCTCTGCGCAGTGTGTGTACTGGAGAAGTGTGCAGCATTTTGAATTTGGTGTTTTATTGCAGAATTACTGTTATTGATCTCTGTCTCCGCAGCCCTCATGTACGCCAGTATTTTTGGGAATGTGTCTGCAATAATCCAGCGTTTATACTCGGGAACAGCCAGGTACCACACACAAATGCTGCGAGTTCGCGAATTCATCCGCTTTCATCAGATTCCGAACCCACTGCGACAGCGATTGGAGGAATATTTTCAACATGCTTGGTCGTACACCAATGGGATCGATATGAATGCAGTGAGTGAGAGGCAGAGTGAGGCCAGCAGCCAATGTGCTGACCAGCTTGTGGTTATTTGCTGTGTTTGGGACAGTGACAGAGTAACTGGGAGTTGGGTAATGGGAGCCCAGGAGGAACAGGCAGCTTTGCACAGACCTTCACCCGACTGAGGGTCTTCCTGACCTCATGTCCAGGTCTGTCCTCGTCACATTGATCACTTTGACTGGTCAACATTCTCATTATTGTCTAATGTGACTGTCACGGTGACAGAAGCTGAGCTCCATTGACTGTGGTCGTTTTCATCCAATCATTCCTGTGATAAAATCTCTCTCCTGTACCTTGACCCTGTCCATGACTCTCTTACTCCAAGTTACAAACAGTCCTACCACATCCAGCCTTGGTTCAAACATGGACAAAGGAGCTGAATTGCCAGAGGTGAGGGGGGAGTGACTGCCCTCGACACCAAGGCAGCATTTGACCGAGTGCGGCATCAAGGAGCCCGAGCTAAACTGGAGCCAATGGGAATCAGGGGGGAAACTCTCCGCTGGTTGGAGTCGTACCCGGCACAAAGGAAGGTGGTTGTGGTGGTTGGAGGTCAATCATCTCAGCTCCAGGACATCACTGCAGGAGTTCCTCAGGGGAGTGTCCTAGGCCCAACCATCTTCAGCTGCTTCATCAATGACCTCCCTTCCATCATAAGGTCAGAAGTGGGGATGTTTGCGGATGACTGCACAATGTTCAGCACCATTCACGACTCCTCAAACACTGAAGCAGTCCGTGTCCAAATGCAGCAAGACCTGGACAATATCCAGGCTCGGGGCTGACAAGGGGCAAGTTACATTCACACCACACAAGTGCCCGGCAATGACCATCTCCTACAAGAGAGAATCTAACCATCGCCCCGTGACATTCAATGACATTACCCTCGCTGAATCCCCACAATCCACATCCTGGGGGGTTACCATTGATCAGAAACGGAGCAGGACTCTCCATATAAATACTGTGGCTACCAGGGCAGGTCAAAGGCTCGGGACCTTACAGCGGGGACCTCACCTTCCGACCCCCCCAAAGCCTGTCCATCACCTACAAGGCACAAGTCAGGAGTGTGATGGAACACTCTCCACTTGCCTGGATGAGCTCAGCTCCAACAACACTCGAGAAACTCAACACCATCCAGGACAAAACAGTCAGCTTGATTGCTCCCCTCCCACAAACATTCAAACCCTCCACCACCGACACACAGTGGCAGCCGTGTGTACCATCTACAAGATGCACTGCAGTAACTCACCAAGGTTCCTCAGACAGCACCTTCCAAACACACGGCCACTCCCATCTAGAAGGACAAGAGCAGCAGATACCTGGGAACCCCACCACCTGGAGGTTCCCCTCCAAGTCACTCACCATCCTGACTTGGAAAAAATAATAATAATCTTTATTATTTTCACAAGTAGGCTTACATTAACACTGCAATGAAGTTACTGTGAAAAGCCCCTAGTCGCCACATTCCGGCGCCTGTTCGGGTACACAGAGGGAGAATTCAGAATGTCCAAATTATCTAACTGTCCCAGCAACAGTGAAGGAACGATGTCCTGCAACTCCCTCCCTAACAGCACGGTGGGTGTACCTACACCACATGGACTGCAGCGGTTCAAGAAGGCAGCTCACCACCACCTTCTCAAGGGCAATTAGGGATGGGTAATAAATACCGGCCATGCCCACATCCTGGGATCAGGAAAAACAATAGGTGGAATTCAACCAAACGATTTCTCAGAGTCATTGTGGGTGGGATTGGTGGGGTCTTTCCCACCGGGGTTCTGGGTCTTTCCCACCGGGGTTCTGGGTCTTTCCCACCGGAGTTCTGGGTCTTTCCCACCGGAGTTCTGGGTGTTTCCCACCGGGGTTCTGGGTCTTTCCCACCGGAGTTCTGGGTCTTTCCCACCGGAGTTCTGGGTGTTTCCCACCGGGATTCTGGGTGTTTCCCACCGGAGTTCTGGGTGTTTCCCACCGGAGTTCTGGGTGTTTCCCACCGGGGTTCTGGGTCTTTCCCACCGGAGTTCTGGGTCTTTCCCACCGGAGTTCTGGGTGTTTCCCACCGGGATTCTGGGTGTTTCCCACCGGAGTTCTGGGTGTTTCCCACCGGAGTTCTGGGTGTTTCCCACCGGGGTTCTGGGTCTTTCCCACCGGAGTTCTGGGTCTTTCCCACCAGAGTTTTGGGTGAGATTTACACGGCGATACATTAATTTACGTTCAGTTGACTCTCCCCAGTTGTCTCTCGCGAGATTCAATGTCTTTGTCGAGCCACCGTGTTGGGCGTAACGAGATCGGTAAATCACATCCAACATGTTCTTGTGGAATATTTAATATGTTTCAGCCATCATCCCTCTCTATCTTTCTGCCTCACTCTTTTTTCTCTCCCCTATTCCTCTCCATTCTCTATCCCCTCTTTTTCCCCCTCACTTACCTCAAGCTCTCCTCCCTATCCACCTCCTCTCACTCCCTCTTTCACCTCTATTTCACCCCCTCCCCTCTGTCTCTCCCCTCCCTCTCTCCCCTCATCTCTTTCCCCCCTTCCCCTCTCTTTCTCCCTCTCTCTCCCCCCTCCTGTCCCTCTCTCATCCCCTCTCTCACTCCCCCCCTCTCTCCCCCCTCTCCCTCCCCCTCTCTCTCTCCCCCCTCTCCCTCCCCCCTCTCCCTCTCCCCCTCCCTCACCCCTCTCCCCCCTCCCTCCCCCCTCTCCCCCCTCACCCCCCCTCTCACCCCTCCCCCCCCCCCCCCGAGACACACTCACGCTCCCTCTCTCGCTCCTGCAGGTTTTGAAAGGGTTTCCGGATTGCCTGCAGGCTGATATCTGCCTCCACCTGAACCGCAGCCTCCTGCAGCACTGCCGAGCTTTCAAAGGGGCCACAAAGGGCTGCCTGCGGGCACTGGCCATGAAGTTTCGGAGCACCCACGCCCCCCCGGGGGACACGCTGCTCCACGCCGGCGATGTGCTGAGTGCCGTTTACTTCATCTCCCGCGGCTCCATCGAGATCCTGCGCTCCGATGTGGTGGTGGCGATTCTGGGTAAAGTTTCACAATTACTCTGTGGGGCGGGGGGGGGGGGTGCGTGTGTGTGGGGGGGGGTATGTGGGGGGGGGGTGTCTGTGGGGGGGTGTGGGAGTGAGAGGGGGGTGTGTGGGTGTGTGTGTGGGTATGGGAGGGGTCTGAGTGTGGGGGGGTGGGTGTGTGTGTGGGTGTGTGTGCGGGGTGGTGTGGAGGTGTGTGTGTGAGGGTGTGGGTGAGGGTATGGGAGGGGTCTGAGTGTGGGGGGTGTGGGTGAGGGTATGGGAGGGGTCTGAGTGTGGGGGGGTGGGTGTGTGTGTGGGTGTGTGTGCGGGGTGGTGTGGAGGTGTGTGTGTGAGGGTGTGGGTGAGGGTATGGGAGGGGTCTGAGTGTGGGGGGGTGGGTGTGTGTGTGGGTGTGTGTGCGGGGTGGTGTGGAGGTGTGTGTGTGAGGGTGTGGGTGAGGGTATGGGAGGGGTCTGAGTGTGGGGGGTGGGGGGTGTGGGTGAGGGTATGGGAGGGGTCTGAGTGTGGGGGGTGGGGGGTGTGTGTGTGGGTATGGGAGGGGTCTGAGTGTGGGGGGTGTGGGTGGGGTGAACGCCTCAGTCCCGGCTGTGGTGTGGGCACCGGTGTCGAGACCTGCGTGTCCGGGAGTGTGTCACCTCCTCCTTTGTCCAGTGGTTGAGTTGGTGGCGAGGGAGGCGGTGTAGGGTCGGGGGTGGTGGTGAATGTCGCTGGGGGGCCAGCGGGTGCCAAATCCCGGAGGGAGACTGTGTCCTGCCGCCCATCATGGTGTGCCACGTAGGCATATTGTGGGTTGGCACGGAGGAGAAGAACCCTTTCGATCAGGGGATCCGATTTCTGACTCCTCGCACCCTCCCGGAGGAGGACGGGCCCTGGGACTGTCAGCCAGGACGGGAGCGAGGCCCCTGAGGTGGACTTCCTGGGAAGACAAACATTCGTTTGTGAGGGGTGTCGTTGGTGGCTGTACACAGGAGCGACCGGACGGAGAGGAGCGCATCGGGGAGGACCTCCTGCCAGCGGGAGACTGGGAGACTTCTAGACCGTAGGGTCAGGAGGACGGTCTCCCAGACCGTCACGTTCTCCCTCTCCACCTGTCCGTTCCCCCGGGGGTTGTAGCTGGTCGTCCTGCTCGAGGCAATGCCTTTGCTGGGCAGGAACTGACGCAGCTCATCGCTCATGAACGAGGAACCCCGATCACTGTGGATGTAAGTGGGGAACCCGAACAAGGTGAAGAGACTGTGCAGGACCTTGATGACGGCGGCAGAGGTCATGTCGGGGCATGGGATGGCGAAAGGGAAACGTGAATACTCGTCAACAATGTTGAGGAAGGACACGTTACGGTCAGTGGGGAGGGGAGGGGCCCTTTGAAGTCAATGCTGAGACGCTCAAAGGGGCGAGAGGCCTTCACCAGGTGAGCTCTGTCGGGGCGATGGAAGTGCGGTTTGCACTCCGCGCAGACCTGGCAGTCCCTGGTCACGGTCCGGACCCCCTCAATCGAGAAGGCAGTTTGCGGGCTTTGACGAAATGAAAAAAACGGGTGGCCCCCGGGTGACAGAGGTCATTGTGGAGGGCCCGAAGTCGGTCTACGTGTGCGCTGGCACATGTACCGCGGGATAGGGCATCTGGGGGCTCATTGAGCTTCCCAGGTCGATACAAGATATCGTAATTGTAGGTGGAGAGTTTGATCCTCCACCTCAGGATCTTGTCGTTCTTGATCTTGCCCCGCTGTGTGTTGTTGAACATGAAGGCAACCGACCGCTGGTCAGTGAGGAGAGTGAATCTCCTGCCGGCCAGGTAATGCCCCCAATGTCGCACAGCTTCCACTATGGCTTGGGCTTCCTTTTCCACTGAGGAGTATCGAATTTCGGAGGCCAGGAGGGTCCGGGAGAAGAAAGCCACGGGCCTGCCCCCTGGTTGGGGGTAGCGGCCAGAGCAAAGTCCGGCGCATCGCTCTCCACCTGGAACGGGATGGACTCGTCCACCGCGTGCATCGCGGCTTTGGCAATGTCTGCCTTGATGCGGTTGAAGGCCAGACGGGCCTCAGCCGTCAGGGGAAAAAGGGTGGATTTAATGAGTGGGTCGGCCTTGTCCGCATAATTGGGGACCCACTGGGCATAATAGGAGAAGAACCCCAAGCATCTTTTCAGGGCCTTGGGGCAGTGGGGGAGGGGGAGTTCCAGGAGGGGGCGCATGCAGTCGGGGTCGGGCCCTAGGACCCCGTTTTCCACCACATAGCCAAGGATGGCTAGGCAGGTTGTGCGGAAAACACATTTCTCCTTATTGTATGTTAGGTTAAGGAGCTTGGCGGTGTGGAGGAAATGTCGGAGGTTAGCGTCATGGTCCTGCTGGTCATGGCCGCGATGGCAACATTATCCAGATACGGGAACGTGGCCCGCAGCCCATACTGGTCAACCATTCGGTCCATCTCCCGTTGGAAGACCAAGACCCCATTGGTGGCGCCGAAGGGGACCCTGAGGAAGTGGTAGAGGCGGCCATCTGCCTCGAAGGCAGTGTATTGGCGGTCCTCCAAGCGGATAGGGAGCTGGTGATAGGTGAACTTCAAGTCAACAGTGGAGAAGACTCGATACTGCGCAATCTGATTGACCATATCAGATACGCAGGGGAGGGGGTACGCATGGAGCTGCGTGTACCGGTTGATGGTCTGACTGTAGTCGATGACCATCTGGTGTTTCTCCCCAGTCTTGCCGACCACCACTTGGGCTCTCCAGGGGCTGGCACGAGCCTCTATGATCCCTTCCCGCAGGAGTCGCTGGACCTCCGACCTGATAAAGGCCTTGTCCCAGGCACTGTATTGTCTGCTCAGAGTGGCGACGGGCTTACAGTCCGGGGTGAGGTTAGCGAAGAGCGAGAGTGGGGTGACCTGAAGGATCGCGAGGCTACAGACAGTGAGGGGGGGGCAGGGGTCCACCGAACCTCAAGGTAAGGCTTCAGAGGTGGCACTGAAAATCAAGACCCAGTAATAGGGCAGCGCAGAGATGTGGGAGGACGTAGAGCTTGAAATTCGCGTACTCTACGCCCTGTACCTAAAGGGTTGTGACACAGTACCCCCGGATCTCCACGGAATGTGATCCGGAAGCCAGGGAGATTTTCTGGGTCAAGGGTAAAATTGGGAGGGAGCAGCGCCTGACCGTCTCTGGGTGGATGAAGCTGTCTGTGCTGCCGGAGTCGAAGAGGCAGGTCGTCTCGTGCCCGTTGATCTGGACGGCCATCATGGATTTAGTGAGGGGATGAGGTCGAGACTGGTCGAGGGTGATGGAGGTGAGTTTCGGAAGGTGGGTGGCTGGTCGGGAGTAGCGGAGGCCAGCGTACGACTGGGTGATCAGGAGTCCCGGGAGGGCGGCGGGGTGATTCCAAGATGGCGGCCCCCACGGGTCGCACGAGGTGGGTGACATGGTCGATGGCGGCCCCCACGGGTCGCACGAGGTGGGTGACATGGTCGATGGCGGCCCCCACGGGTCGCACGAGGTGGGTGACATGGTCGATGGCGGCCCCCACGGGTCGCACGAGGTGGGTGACATGGTCGATGGCGGCCCCCACGGGTCGCACGTGGTGGGTGGCGTGGTCGATGGCGGCCCCCACGGGTCGCACGAGGTGGGTGACATGGTCGATGGCGGCCCCCACGGGTCGCACGAGGTGGGTGACATGGTCGATGGCGGCCCCCACGGGTCGCACGAGGTGGGTGACATGGTCGATGGCGGCCCCCACGGGTCGCACGTGGTGGGTGGCGTGGTCGATGGCGGCCCCCACGTAGCGGGTGGCGTGGTCGATGGGGGCCCCCACGTGGCGAGTGACGTGGTCGATGGGGGCCCCCACGTGGCGAGTGACGTGGTCGATGGGGGCCCCCACGTGGCGGGTGACGTGGTCGATGGCGGCCCCCACGTAGCGGGTGGCGTGGTCGATGGCGGCCCCCACGTAGCGGGTGGCGTGGTCGATGGCGGCCCCCACGTGGCGGGTGACGTGGTCGATGGCGGCCCCCACGTAGCGGGTGGCGTGGTCGATGGCGGCCCCCACGTGGCGGGTGACGTGGTCGATGGCGGCCCCCACGTGGCGGGTGGCGTGGTCGATGGCGGCCCCCACGTAGCGGGTGGCGTGGTCGATGGCGGCCCCCACGTGGCGGGTGACGTGGTCGATGGCGGCCCCCACGTGGCGGGTGACGTGGTCGATGGCGGCCCCCACGTGGCGGGTGGCGTGGTCGATGGCGGCCCCCACGTGGTGGGTGACGTGGTCGATGGCGGCCCCCACGTAGCGGGTGACGTGGTCGATGGCGGCCCCCACGGCAGCAGTCCCGAAGGGCAACACGCAGCGTTGCTGCTGCTGCGTCTGGAAACTTTAGGAACAGGTCGGGCCTGGCAGACTTGGCGAAGTGGCCCTTCTTTCCGCACCGGTTTGCAGATCGCGCTCCGTGCTGGGCAGCATTGGCTGGGGTTCTTACCCCGACCACAGAAGGAGCATCTCGGGCCTCCGGAGTTGGCGGATTGATGCATGGCACAGGCTTGCGGCACACCCGTGTCGGGTGATGGTGACGTCCACGAGGGTGCCGCGTGGTCGGAGGTGAAGGCATCCATGTTATGGAAGCCACTTCCAGCGAATTCGAGAGCTGCACTGTCTCTTGGAGGCCGGGTGTTCCCCCTTCTCGCAGGCGTTCCTGATCAGCAGCTCCGTGAGCTGGGCAGCCGATACCGCCTGACAACTACAGTTCCGGCCGAGTACCCACAAGGCGCGCAGGAATTCGGCCTGCGATTCTCCGTGGAGTTGACGCTTCGTGGCAAGGAGATGCCTAGCGTACACCTCATTTACTGCCTTCACATACTGCCCCTTCAGCAGCGTTATCGCCTCCGCGTACGAGGCAGCGTCCCTGATAAGGGGGAAAACCTGTGGGCTTACCCGGGCTTGTGGGGGTGTGTGTGTGGGTATGGGGGTGGGGTGTATGGAGGGGGTGTGGGGGGGGGGGGAGTGGGGGTGTCTATGTGGGGGATGTGTGTTGGGCTGTGTGTAGGTATGGGGGAGCGGTGTGTGGGGGGGTGGGGGGTGTCTGTGAGGGGGTGGGGGTGTCTGTGAGGGGGTGGGGGTGTCTGTGAGGGGGTGGGGGTGTCTGTGAGGGGGTGGGGGGGGTGGGGTGTGGGTGTGGGGTGTGTATGGGTATCGGGGGGTTGTGTGGAGGGGGTGTGTTGGGGTGTGTGTGGGTATGGGTGTTGGGGGGTGGGGGGGGGGGAGGGGTAAGGGGCAGGAGATTAATTTTACCCAGTGGGTTCTGGGGGCTGAACATTGTCAGCTGCTGATATTCCAGAGGAGACGAGGCTACGGAGTAAGTGCTGGAAAATAGGGTTAGGACAGTTAGCTGGTGCAGACTCGATGGGCTGAGGGGCCTAGCTGTGTGCTGCACAACTCTGGCTCAATGAGCACACCCTTTGCTCCTCGTAACAGTGATTGACGGACAGCCTCACTGACCTGACAACAGCGACTGAGAGCCAGACGCAGCGTCTCAGACTGAAGGGACGATCATTTAAAACAGAGATGAGGAGGAATTTCTCCAGCCAGAGGGCGGTGAATCTGTGGAACTCTTTGCCGCGAGGCTGTGGAGGCCAAATCACTGAGTGTCTTTAAGACAGAGATCGATAGGTTCTTGATCAATAAGGGGATCAGGGGTTATGGGGAGAAGGCAGGAGAATGGGGATGAGAAAAATATCAGCCATGATTGAATAGCGGAGCAGACTCGATGGGCCGAGTGGCCTAATTCTGCTCCTGTGTCTTATGGTCTTATGGTTAATATATTTTGGGGCGATGGTACCTGCAGACGGGCAGCGTCTCTCCCAGAGCCGTGATCGAGTGTCAGACTCCATCTTTGTGCTGTGGGGGAGACCCAATGATGGCTCCCAGTCTACCCCACCCTAACCCGCTGGACAACACTCCCCACCCCCCCACCCCACCCACACCCCCCACACCCCACCCCCACCCCACACCCCCAAACCTCCCCCACACCCCCAAACACCCCCCACCTCCACCCCCCCACCCCAACCCCCCACACACACAACCCCACCCCCCCAAACCCCACCCCCCACCCCACCCCCCCCCAAACACCCCCCCATCCCCACCCCCCACACACACAACCCCACACCCCACCACACCCACACCCCAAACTCCACCCCCCCACCCCCCCCATCCCCACCCCCCACACACACAACCCCACACCCACCCCCACCCCCATACACTTCACACACACCCCACCCCCATCCTCACCCACACATCCCCACCCCACACCCCGCACAGACAACCCCCCACACCCCACACCCACCCACGCCCCACCCCCACACCACACCCCAAACACCCCCCCCCACCTCCCCCCACCCCCACCCCACACCCCCACCCCACACCCCCAAACACCCCACCCCCCACCTCCTCCACCCCCACCACACCCCCACACCCCCTCCACACAACCCCCCCACCCCCCCCCACCCCCCACCTCCTCCACCCCCACCACACCCCCACACACCCCCCCCACAACCCCCCCACCCCCCCTGCAGTAATGTGTGTCTCGCTGCCGCAGGGTTTGCAATGCCAGCTCAGTCTGAGGCATTCAGAGTCTTTCTCTCTCGGAATTTCCAGGTCAGAATGACATTTTCGGGGAGCCAATCAACTTGTCCGCACGGCCGGGAAAATCAAACGCGGATGTCCGAGCGCTAACCTATTGTGACCTTCACAAAATCCAACGGGAAGACCTCCTGGACGTATTGGACATGTACCCGGAATTCTCCGACCATTTCTGGTCTAACCTGGAGATAACCTTTAACCTGCGGGACGTGAGTACTGCTTCCTGTGTTTTTATAAACTCACCAATCACTCGTCAGACCCTGTGTACACACGGTGTGGCTTCATTTATTCATTCCAGACACAGGGGAATGGATCTACACAGAGTGTGTGTCTGTGTGTGCTTGTGTGGGAACATGCGTGTGTGTGTTGTAGTGTTGGGTGTTCTGATGTACAGATGAACCAACACGGTTGTATTTGGTACAACGCTGTTTTATTGTTATTTACAGTTCTGTCTTGATACTCTGCACCTGGTGACTCCCTGTGTGTGATGTTAATCAGGTCCTGTCCTTGTCCTGGTCTCCAGATCTACTGGCCACCAGGTGTCGTGTTTCTTCTCTTATACTGTCTCTGTCCTTGTCTGTGATTGGTTGTCGTGTTATGTGCTGATTTGTCTGTTGGTGTCTATCATGATGTGTGTGTTGTGATGTGTGTTTGAATATCATGACATCCCCCCTTTTTTTACAAGATTATGTGCCTACGTGGTTATAAATACAAATGTGTCGTGAGTGCATCTAAAAGTGTGTGTGCGTGATATTTACAGCAGGTGCATGTGCCGTAACTATATACATGGGGCGATGTCGGGTGTGTCATGCTAACGAGGTTGTACCATATCAAAACAGGAAGAAAAAACTTTGAAGTGTGGTCCGGTCAAACGATATCTGGAATGATAAAACAGTAACATGTTACAATACAATAGTTTCTAAACTTTAACGTGTGAACAGTCTCATAAGTCCAGTCTAGTAGGTGGGCGACGAATTCGGGTTGACCGCCTCAAGGGTGGGTCGAGAACCACCGGCTGAGGTGCGAGCCTGGCCACGGGCGGCGACAGAAGGGGCATGATCTGTGGCAGCTCCACGAAGTCATCCTCGGGAACCAGTGGAGGACCCGGCGTGTGTGTGTGGTTCCGTTGCGAGCGTGGAAGTAGGCAAAGGGCTCGGCGATTGCCCCTACGCACGGATCCATCCGTCATGCGTGCCAGGAACGAGGTGGAGTCTTTTTCTTTTTATGTGTGTGGTGGTGCTGTCGGATGGCATCTTGTAGCTGATGGGTCGTTGACATTGAAGAGGTACCATCAACAATATCATTCGAGGTGATGGATGTGCCAGATGTTGAAGTCGGATGAGACTGTGCATGCTGGTTCTGGCCACATGCTGTGCTGGAAGGGTGATTCTGCTGAGAAGCGTTGAAGCTTGTCGCTTTGGAGACAGAATTGCTGCTCGCATCAATGTCTGGTGATGGTGTGAAACTAGAACCTTGCATCTGATAGGAATATGCCGTCTGGCCAGGCTGGGGTGCAGCAAATCCTGGGCAGTAACTAAGGCATCCAGTCTGTAGTGCAGATTGCGATGGCGGTAGTCCTCCTTCGGTCTTGATTCCATTAGTGGGCAATCCGTAGTGCTGGCCTGTTTGAGAATATGCTGCATAGACTGCTGGCTGCTGCAGGCCTGAATACTGGGTTTGTCCTGATTGTCACGTGATCCATCTCCTGTCGTTGTGGCATCTGCTGTCACCCTGAGCGTGCCATCACTGAGGTTGCGACACTGCCTGTCTGGAGTAAAGTCCGGCTTACGTGAATCAGAGTCAGCGTTTGGTTGCTCCCCATCTGGAGTCTGGTCTGTTTTTTGTTGATGCTCCCCGTCCGGAGTCTTAGCAGGTTCACTGGAGTCAGCTGAGGTTTCTTGAAGCTGCACGTCTGGAGTCGGAACATGCAGGAATGCATTGACTAGTGGAGAGGTTCGAGCAATTGAGCGTGGAAGTAGTGTGGTGTCACCGTAGTTACCAGTGGTCTCACAGTGATCGTCGAGTGCCTCTGTACGCACTAGCTGAGGTCTGTCACTTTGTACCTTTTGCATGGGAAGTGGGATGCTGTCGTCACTCGTCTCACATCCCGTGGATAGATCCTCAGTAGCTGCTTGTTGTTCACTAGGGTTGGGCAAATTGTCAGAGTTTTCATCTGGTGGTGAAAACAATGTGGGTGGACTGTCATTGTCTTGCCGTTGTCCTTCATTTGGGCTTTTCTTCTTTGGGATTTTAAATCTTCCCCCAGACATTGCAGAACCTTGTTCATTTCCCTCAATTTCTCCCATATGTAGGGCAGCAAATATTGGATCCAATGTTTCTTTCGTCATTGTACTAGTTTCCAAAGAACAGTCCGTTTCAAATTTCTTCTCAGTTACTTTATATGCATCCTTTTCTAATGTACATGCCTTCATAGTCTCTGGGTCTGATTTTGCTGGGACTGGCACAGTCACAGTATCTCTTCTACTGTTCTCAATTGCCCACATTCTACTCCCCAGACATAAATGCTTACTCTCTGGAGTTAATGTGGTACAATGGATAATCGGGTCGACCTTATCTGCATCTTCACCATCACTGGAAAGCACAATTGGTTCACTTGAAACTGCTGCGGGTTTTAAGTGCTTTGTCTGGCTACTCGATGTTGGTGTCCTCAGGATTCTTGCTCGAATGTTCTGCTCATTTATCAGTGGAGTGTGCATAGGTTCAATGTGATTAATATTCCCCTCAGGGTTTGAAGAGTCATTACTGACTAACTGCTGGTCTCTGAAGCTGGGATTTTGCGGTTTTGTGTTGAAGGAAGACAGTTGTCCCTGCTGTAGATATGATTCAGGTTGTGTTATTTCCATTAAATGAGGATCAATGTCTTGTCCATTTTTTCAATCCGTACTAAAGTACTGGCAATTCTCAGTCTGCTCCTTGCAAGTTAAACATACAAGTAATTTCTTTAGCAAATCCTCAGCACCCTTCTGTGACTGTGCAGCATTATTAATATCTCTTCGGCTAGAATGATCCTGAAGGTCAGCGCATAATCCTTTTTTCTTCGGGCTTGGAAGAGGCGATTCCTTTGGCTTGTCTTCATTTGGGCTTGAACAGTCATCAGCGCTGTGCCCTTCATTGTAGCATGATAGACCGTCATGGCCGTCCTGCTGTGCAGTGGAGCGTGGTAGGCTGTTATAGCCTTCTTGCTGTTTACGTGAGCATGGCAGACTTGCATCGTCCGCCGCTAGTTGGTCAGAGGAGGTTGCTAGACCCTCATGGTCTTGTTCCTGCAAAGACTGCGCATTGGAGTCAAGCATTTCTGCCCTTGTGGAGTCTGCCCACGAGCTCGCTGTGGAGTCTTGTGATACTGGAGTCACGTCTTGTTCCTGCAAGGACTGCGGTGTGGAGTCTTGCGTTCCTTCTATCGTGGAGTCGGGAACGCTGAGCGGGACGTGGACCACGCTCTGTGTGGCAGCAGGCGGCTCTCTGTGGGCTTGCACCGCTCCCTGTCTCTTAATTTCAGGCTGCAGCATCATCCGGCACTGATAAGTTGGGACGTCGCATCTGCTGGATTGAAGATCCTCAAATCCGAAAAATGAATCCGCATCTGCGTCGGATTCAATGTGAGGGTCGCCAATGTGCAACACGAAAGGTTCATCTGAGTCGTAGTCGTCTAGGACCATGGAGCTGTCATTGGGCTCGCGAGGTCCAGAAAAAATGTAAAGGTCGGTATCGAAGTATTCGAGGTCGGAATCATCGGTTTGTGCGTAGGTAACTGCTTGTTGCAGGGTTCTTCAGAGGTCAAATTCATCTCCTGGTTCAATTTGAGGCATTGTGCTGTCATTCCAGGTGAAGGAAGGTTGTTTTACAGCTTTAACAGATTTTTTCTTTGATTTGGGACGTTTCCCCTTTAAATTGGATTTGAGACGTTTCCCCTTTAAATTGGTGCGGTCTGGGGCCTCTGACATCCTGACGCTCGGTATGTAGCACGTCGGAAGCGATTGCGCATGCGCAGATCGCTGTTCCTTCACCGATGGCCGTTTTCTTGACTGCGCATGCACGGCGTCTCGCGCACGCGCAAACGAATCTTCCGGTTCTGCGCACTTCTCGCGCAACTACGCTAGTGTAGTCCCTTTAGCAAGATGACCGCCGACCTCGACCCAAATCTCTCTCTGGTCCGGGATTTCGGCCTCGTGGTGAGTACTGGTGCTTCTCTTACCTTTCCTTGCCGATTGGAGTGTGTTTTCCTCACAGTATTTACCGAATTTGTCCAGGACTGCCTGGAAGTCGCTCCTGTTTTGTCCCTTGGAGAACTTGAATTTTTTACGATTTCTTCTGCTCTGGCACCAGCGATGGGAGGAGAAACTCTATTTTTTCATCATCGGCCAGGTCTTGAAGTTCGGCTGCCACCAGGAAGAATTCAAACGTTTGCCGGAATCGCTGCCAGTTTTCGCGGAGATCGCCGTGGCACTGGAGCGGCTGTGGAACCAGGAGCCCGTACATCTTGCCTGGGTACTGCTGGGTGTCTCTGTGTGCTGAGGTTTGCCGGCAGGTATCGATCCACTCACTAGGTACCATGTGGTGTTGGGTGAACCAACACGGTTGTATTTGGTACAACGCTGTTTTATTTCAACTTGTTATTTACAGTTCTGTCCTGATACTCTGCACGTGGTGACTCCCTGTGTGTGATGTTAATCAGGTCCTGTCCTTGTCCTGGTCTCCAGATCTACTGGCCACCAGGTGTTGTGTTTCTTCTCTTATACTGTCTCTGTCCTTGTCTGTGATTGGTTGTGGTGTTGTGTGTGTTGATTTGTCTGTTGGTGTGTCTATCAAGATGTGTATGTTTGAATATCATGACATGTGTGTCTGTTTGTGCTTGTGTGGGAACATGCATGTGTGTGTGTCTGTGTGTGCTTGTGTGGGAACATGCGTGTGTGTGTGTCTGTGCGTGCTTGTGTGGGAACATGCGTGTGTGTGCTTGTGTGCAAACATGCATGTGTGTGTCTGTTTGTGCTTGTGTGGGAACATGCGCGTGCGTGTGTGCTTGTGTGGGAACATGCATGTGTGTGTTTCTGCATGTGCTTGTGTGGGAACATGCGCGTGTGTGTGCTTGTGTGGGAACATGCGTGTGCGTGTGTGTGCATGTCTGTATGTGCATATGCATGTGTGTGTGTCTGTGTGCATATGCGTGTGTGTGTATATATGTATGTCTGTATGTGTGTATGTGTGCGCGTGTATGTGTGCGGGTGTGTATGTGTGCGCGTGTGTATGTGTGCGCGTGTGTATGTGTGCGTGTGTGTATGTGTGTGTATGTGTGTGCGTGTGTATGTGTGTGCATGTGTATGTGTGCGCATGTGTGTGTATGTGTGTGCATGTGTATGTGTGTTTATGTGTGTGCGTGCGTGTGTATGTGTGTATGTGTGTGCATGTGTATGTGTGCGTGTGTATGTGTGTGCGTGTGTGTATGTGTGTGCATGTGTGTATGTGTCTGCGTGTGTGTGCATGTGTCTGCGTGTGTGTGTATGTGTGTGCGTGTGTATGTGTGTGCGTGTGTGTGCGTGTGCGTGTGTATGTGTGTGCGTGTGTATGTGTGTGCGTGTGTATGTGTGTGCGTGTGTATGTGTATGTGTGTGCGTGTGTATGTGTGCAAGTGTGTATGTGTGCATGTGTGTGGACATAAGAAAATATGTTTAGTGTTCCGCCGTCCACTGGACTCTGGGGTAGAGACTTCCAGATATTTACCGCCCTGTGAGCGAAGTAATCCCTCCTCATTTCTGTTTTAAATCTGCCCCTCTTAAAACTGCATTAACGATGACCCCTCATTCGAGAATGTCCACAAGGGCAAGCATTCGCAATAAAGTGGATGAACTAATCGTGCAAGTAGACGTGAACGGGTGTGATATAATTGGGATTACGGAGAACGGCTGCAGGGTGACCAGGGATGGGAATGTCCCAGGGTTCTCAGTATTTCGGAAGGACAGGCAGAAAGGAAAAGGTGGTGGTGTGGCCCTGCTGGTTAAAGAGGAAATTAACACAATAGTGAGGGAGGAGATTCGCTCTGACAATGTGGGGTCTGTGTGGGTAGAGTTGAGAAATACCAAGGGACAATAAACATTAGTGGGCGTCATATAGACCCCCAAACTGCACTGGTGAGGTTGGGAATGGCATGAAACAGGAAATTTGAGACGTATGTGATAAAGGAACATCTGTAATTATGGGTGATTTTAATCTGCATATAGCTTCGGAAAATCAAATTAGCCACAATACCGTAGAGGAGGAATTTCTGGAGTGTATACGGGATGGTTTTCTGGATCAATACGCTGAGGAGCCAACTAGAGAGCAGGCCATCCTGGCCTGGGTACTGTGTAATGAGAAGGAAATCAATCTAGTTGTGCACGAACTCCATGGGTTCAATCTGGCTGTACGAGACCCCTTGGGGATGAGCGACCATAACATGACAGAATTTTTCATCAAGATGGAGAGTGACGGAGATGATTCTGAGACTGGGATCCTGAGTCTTAACAAAGGGAACTACGATAAAATGAGGTGTGTGTTGGCTTTGATCGATTGAGGAACGTTACTTACAGGGATGACAGTGGATCGGCAATGGCAAACATTCAAGGAGCAGATGGAGGAACTGCAACAATTGTTTAATCCCGTCTGGCACAAAAGTAAAACAGGAAAGGTGGCCAATCCATGTCTTACAAGGGAAATTAGGGATAGTATTCAATCCAAGGATGAAGCATACACATTGGACAAGGAAAACAACAGGCTGAAGGATTGGGAGCAGTTTAGAAGACAACAAAGAAGAACCAAGGGATTGATTAAGAAGGAGAAAATAGAGTACGAGAGTCAGCTTGCACAGAACATGTAAACTGACTGTAAAAGTTTTCATTGGTACGTGAAGAGAAATAGATTGGTGAAGACAAATGTAGGTCCCTTACAGTCAGAAACAGGGGAATGTATAATCGGGACAAAGAAATGGCTGAACAACTAAACACCGACTTTGGTTCTGTCTTCACAAATGCGGACACAAATCATAGAACATAGAACATAGAACAATACAGCGCAGTACAGGCCCTTCGGCCCACAATGTTGCACCGAAACAAAAGCCATCTAACCTACACTATGCCATTATCATCCATATGCTTATCCAATAAACTTTTAAATGCCCTCAATGTTGGCGAGTTCACTACTGTAGCAGGTAGGGCATTCCACGGCCTCACTACTCTTTGCGTAAAGAACCTACCTCTGACCTCTGTCCTATATCTATTACCCCTCAGTTTAAAGCTATGTCCCCTCGTGCCAGCCATTTCCATCCGCGGGAGAAGGCTCTCACTGTCCACCCTATCCAACCCCCTGATCATTTTGTATGCCTCTATTAAGTCTCCTCTTAACCTTCTTCTCGCCAACGAAAACAACCTCAAGTCCATCAGCCTTTCCTCAGAAGATTTTCCCTCCATACCAGGCAAATCAGATAGCAGAAATGTTGGGGATCGCAGGGTTCAGTGAGTAGGAGGAACTGAAGGAGATCAGTATCAGCAGAGAAATGGTGTTGGGGAAATTGATGGGATTGAAGGCAGATAAATCCCCAGGGCCTGAGAATCTACATCCCAGAGTGCTGACGGAGGTGGCCCTAGAAATAATGGCTGCATTGGTTGTCATCTTCTATAGACTGGAACAGTTCCTGCAGATTGGAGGGTAACTAATGTAACTCCACTATTTAAAAAGGGAGGTAGAGAGAAAGCAGAAAATTACAGCCCAACATCAGTAGTGGGGGCAATTCTGGAATACATTATCAAAGATTTTATAGCAGAATCCTGAGAAAACAGTGGCAGGAAATTAAAATGAAAATCACTTATTGTCACAAGTAGGCTTCAATTAAGTTACTGTGAAAAGCCCCTAGTCGCCACATTCCGGCGCCTGTTCGGGGAGGCTGGTGCGGGAATTGAACCGTGCTGCTGGCCTGCCTTGATCTGCTTTCAAAGCCAGCGATTTAGCCCAGTGCTAAACCAGCCCCTAATGGACCGAGTCAGCATGGATTAATGAAGGGAAATCATGTTTGACAAATATACTGACATTTTTTGAGGGTGTATTTAGTGGAGTTGATGAGGGGAAGTCAGTAGATGTGGTGTATTTGGACTGTCAGGAGGCTTTTGATCAAGTCCCGCATCAGAGATTAGTGTGTAAAATTAAAACGTGTGGGATTGGGGGAGTGTATTGAGACGGATAGAAAACTGGTCGGCAGACAGGAAACAAAGAGTAGGAATTAACGGGTCTTTTTCCAATTGGCAGGCAGTAACCAGTGGGGTACCGCAGGGATCGGTGTTGGGGCCCCAGCTATTCACAATATATATTAATGATTCAGATGAAGGAACTAAATGTAATCTCTCCAAATTTTGAGATGACACCAAGTTGTGTGGGAGGGTGAGCTGTGAGGAGGATGCAGAGATCCCTCAGTGTGATTCGGACAGGTTGGGCGAGTGGGTAAATGAATGGCAGATTCAGTATAATTTGGAGAAATGAGAGGTTATCCACTTTGGGAGCAAAAACAGGAAGGCAGACTGTTATCTCAATGGCCATAAATTAGGAGAGGTTTCGAGTACAGAAGCAGGGATGTGTTGCTGCAGTTATACAGGGTCTTGGTGAGGCCACACCTGGAGTATTGTGGGCAGTTTTGGTCTCCTTCTCTGAGGAAGGATGTTCTTGCTCTCGAGGGAGTACAGCGAAGGTTTACCAGACTGATTCCAGGGGTCACAGGACTAATGTATGAGGAGAGATTGAATCGGTTAGGATTGTATTCGCTGGAGTTCAGGAGAATGAGGAGGGATCTCCTAGAAACCTATAAAATTCTAACAGGACTGGACAGGGTCGATGCAGGAAGGATGTTCCCGATGGGGGGGGTGTCCAGAACCGGGGGTCACAGCCTGAGGATACGGGGGAGACCATTCAGGACAGAGATGGGGAGAAATGTTTTCAGCGGAGAATGGTGAGCCTGTGGAATTCGTTATCACCGGAAGTAGTTGGTCCAAAACATTGTATGTTTTCGAGGAGCAGTTAGATATTGCATTCGGGGCGAAAGGAATCAAAGGATATGGGGTAAAGCGGGATGAGGTTATTGAGTTGGATGATCAGCCATGATCCTAATGAATGGGGGAGCAGGCTCGATGGGCCGAATGGGCCCCTCCTGTTCCTATTGTTTCTATGTTTCTCCACACAGACAGTGACCTGAGGCCGGAATTGAATCTGGGTCCCTGGCACTGTGAGGCAGCAATGCTAACCACTGTGTCCCCCATATTATCTCCCAAATGGAGAATTTTGCCCAGAATCATCTGAATGGAATCTGAAATGTAGCCAGCCCCTGGGAGATCTCTGTGAGATATACTGACCGGTAGCTGTGTTTCTCCTCAAGCCTCGAGGAAAGGTTTACACCTGCAAACCTTGGATTTAACTTTCCGAGTGTGGGCAATGCAAGGGGAATGTTTCCAATCTGAATTGAAACATTGTGGATGCAGATTCTCAATGATCCGTCCTCTTTGTAAAACACCTGACTGACTTTCACCAATCTGTTTGCTGCGCTCATTGTGTCAACATTCTGCCTTTTTCCATTTTGTCCAGTTGGGCTTTCAATTTGTTTTGAAAGTCGCTGCTGCAGTTATAGGGTGGGTCGCTCGATGGACTTGGAGAAACATAAAGAATAGAAGCAGGAGGAGGCCATTCGGCCCTTCGAGCCTGCTCCGCCATTCATTCTGATCATGGCTGATCATCAAGTTCAATCCCATGATCCCACCTTCCCCCCATACCCCTCGATCCCTTTAGCCCCAAGAGCTAAATATAATTCAATCTACAGGGTGGATCAATCGATGGACTTGCATTCTCCTGCAAGGGTAATCTTGCAGCTTGCTTGAAACTGCCACTTTTGACAACACATTCTGGGTATTTTGGTGATAGATTGTGAATTGAGCTGCTTGAAGTAGTTTCTGAGTTTGATCTGTTGTATGAAGTCTGACTAATTCCATGGATTTTCAGTAGTACAAGGACGACATAGCACATCTGTGATCACTGAGCATTTAGTCTCAATGATAAAATAATAAACTTTATTGTCACAAGTAGGCTTACATTAACACTGCAATGAAGTTACTGTGAAAATCCCCTCGTCACCACATTCCGGCACCTGTTCGGGGACACAGAGGGAGAATTCAGAGTGTCCAATTCACCAACAGCACGTCTTTCGGGACTTGTGGGAGGTGTGATGGGCCAGGGTTTAGAGAACCCCAAAGTGTATCATGGAGTTCACCTGACCCACAACGTTCAATAGATTGTGGTATGGGGAGCACACGCCCACTCTACAGGAGTGGTACAGCAGAAATGGAAAAGTATTTTTTAAAGCAAAACAATGTTTATTCTATGAACTCAAGTTAACCTTTTTAAAACAAACAGTGAACATCTTAGCGACCATTAATTCAAATGCAATACTGAAATAATACAACACTAAGTTATCCTTAAGCTGTCCTTTTAACATCCATAAGACTTAAAAAAGAAATTTTAACAGAAGCACATCAGGTTAAAGTCACTACTGAGAGCAGTTATTAGTTTCAAATCACCAAATTTACAGTTTTTAGATTACAGAGAGAGAGACTAATACCCCTTCTGGCTGTGACTGCAGCTATCCAGCTCTGAAAACGAAACTAAAACACATCCTGCAGCAAACAGCCTAAAACGAAAGTAAAAAGCTGACAGACAGCCCAGTTCTGCCCACACTCTGACATCACTAATAAACACCCATTTCTTAAACACCCATTTTTTAAACGTACTCTCACATGACAGAGGAAACCGGAGCAACCGGGAGTGAGAGTGGGGGAGGAGTGATAGGGGAGTGAGGGTGGAGGAGGAGTGATGGAGGAGTGAGGATGAGGGAGGAGTGAGGGTGGGGGAGGAGTGATGAGGGAGTGAGGTGAGGGAGGAGTGATGGGGGAGTGAGGGTGAGGGAGTGAGGGTGGGGAGGAGTGATGGGGGAGTGAGGGTGAGGGAGTGAGGGTGGGGAGGAGTGGTGAGGGAGTGAGGGTGGGGAGGAGTGGTGAGGGAGTGAGGGTGGGGAGGAGTGGTGAGGGAGTGAGGGTGGGGAGGAGTGATGGGCGAGTGAGGGTGACAGAGTGAGGGTGGGGAAGGAGTGATGGAGGCGTGAGGATGAGGGAGGAGTGAGGGTGGGGAGGAGTGATAGGGGAGTGAGGGTGAGGGAGGAATGATGGGCGAGTGAGGGTGGGGGAGGAGTGGTGAGGGAGTGAGGGTGGGGCAGGAATGAGGGTGGGTGAGGAGTGAGGATGAGGGAGTGAGGGTGGGTGAGGAGTGAGGGTGAGGGAGTGAGGGTGGGGCAGGAATGAGGGTGGGTGAGGAGTGAGGATGAGGGAGTGAGGGTGGGTGAGGAGTGAGGGTGAGGGAGTGAGGGTGGGGAGGAGTGAGGGTGAGGGAGTGAGGGTGGGGGAGGAGTGAGGGTGGGGGAGGAGTGAGGGTGGAGGAACAAAGAACAAAGAAAATTACAGCACAGGAACAGGCCCTTCGGCCCTCCCAGCCTGTGCCGATCCAGATCCTTTATCTAAACCTGTCATCTATTTTCCAAGGATCTACTTCCCTCTGTTCCCCGCCCGTTCATATATCTGTCTAGATGCATCTTAAATGATGCTATCATGTCCGCCTCTACCACCTCCGCTGGCAAAGCGTTCCATGCACCCACCACCCTCTGTGTAAAAAACTTTCCACGCACATCTCCCTTAAACTTTCCCCCTCTCACCTTGAAATCGTGACCCCTTGTAATTGACACCCCCACACTTGGAAAAAGCTTGTTGCTATCCACCCTGTCCATACCTCTCATAATTTTGTAGACCTCAATCAGGTCCCCCCTCAACCTCCGTCTTTCCAGCGAAAACAATCCGAATCTACTCAACCTTTCTTCATAGCTAGCACCCTCCACACCAGGCAACATCCTGGTGAACCTCCTCTGCACCCTCTCTAAAGCATCCACATCCTTCTGGTAATGTGGCGACCAGAACTGCACGCAGTATTCCAAATGTGGCCTAACCAAAGTCTGATACAACTGTAACATGACCTGTCGCCTCTTGTACTCAATACCCCGTCCGATGAAGGCAAGCATGCCGTATGCCTTCTTGACCATTCTATCGACCTGCGTTGCCACCTTCAGGGTACAATGGACCTGAACTCCCAGATCTCTCTGTACATCAATTTTCCCCAGGACTCTTCCATTGACCGTATAGTCCGCTCTTGAATTAGATCTTCCAAAATGCATCACCTCGCATTTGCCTGGATTGAAGCTGCAGAGCTGGGCTGAGAGGTGGCAAATGGAGTTTAATGTAGAGAAGTGTGAGGTGATTCACTTTGGAAGGAATAACAGGAATGCGGAATATTTGGCTAATGATAAAGTTCTTGAAAGTGTGGACGAGCAGAGGGATCTAGGTGTCCATGTACATAGATCCCTGAAAGTTGCCACCCAGGTTGATAGGGTGGTGAAGAAGGCCTATGGAGTGTTGGCCTTTATTGGTAGAGGGATTGAGTTCCGGAGTCAGGAGGTCATGTTGCAGCTGTACAAAACTCTGGTACGGCCGCATTTGGAGTATTGCGTACAGTTCTGGTCACCGCATTATAGGAAGGACGTGGAGGCGTTGGAGCGGGTGCAGAGGAGATTTACCAGGATGTTGCCTGGTATGGAGGGAAAATCTTATGAGGAAAGGCTGATGGACTTGAGGTTGTTTTCGTTGGAGAGAAGAAGGTTAAGAGGAGACTTAATAGAGGCATACAAAATGATCAGGGGGTTGGATAGGGTGGACAGTGAAAGCCTTCTCCCGCGGATGGAAATGGCTGGCACGAGGGGACATTGCTTTAAACTGAGGGGTAATAGATATAGGACAGAGGTCAGAGGTAGGTTCTTTACGCAAAGAGTGGTGAGGCCGCGGAATGCCCTACCTGCTACAGTAGTGAACTCGCCAACATTGAGGGCATTTAAAAGTTTATTGGATAAGCATATGGATGATAATGGCATAGTGTAGGTTAGATGGCTTTTGTTTCGGTGCAACATCGTGGGCCGAAGGGCCTGTACTGCGCTGTATTGTTCTATGTTCTATGAACTCCATCTGCCATTTCTCTGCCCAACTCTCCAATCTATCTATATTTTGCTGTATTCTCTGACAGTCCCCCTCGCTATCTGCAACTCCACCAATCTTAGTATCATCTGCAAACTTGCTAATCAGACCACCTATACCTTCGTCCAGATCATTTATGTATATCACAAACAACAGTGGTCCGAGCACGGATCCCTGTGGAACACCACTAGTCACCTTTCTCCATTTTGAGACACTCCCTTCCACCACTACTCTCTGTCTCCTGTTGTCCAGCCAGTTCTTTATCCATCTAGCTAGTACACCCTGAACCCCATATAACTTCACTTTTTCCATCAACCTGCCATGGGAAACTTTATCAAACGCCTTACTGAAGTCCATGTATATGACATCTACAGCCCTTCCCTCATCAATTAACTTTGTCACTTCCTCAAAGAATTCTATTAGGTTTGTAAGACATGACCTTCCCTGCACAAAACCATGCTGCCTATCACTGATAAGCCTATTTTCTTCCAAATGTGAATAGATCCTATCCCTCAGTATCTTCTCCAACAGTTTGCCTACCACTGATGTCAAGCTCACAGGTCTATAATTCCCTGGATTATCCCTGCTACCCTTCTTAAACAAAGGGACAACATTAGCAATTCTCCAGTCCTCCGGGACCTCACCCGTGCTCAAGGATGCTGCAAAGATATCTGTTAATGCCCCAGCTATTTCGCCCCTCGCTTCCCTCAGCAACCTGGGATAGATCCCATCCGGACCTGGGGACTTGTCCACCTTAATGCCTTTTAGAATACCCAAAACTTCCCCTTCCTTATGCCGACTTGACCTAGAGTATTTAAACATCCACCCCTAGCCTCAACATCCGTCATGTCCCTCTCCTTGGTGAATACCGATGCAAAGTACTCATGAAGAATCTCACCCATTTCCTCTGACTCCACGCATAAATTCCCTCTTTTGTCTTTGTTACCCTCTAGTTTCTCTAGTTACCCTCTTGCTCCTTATATACGAATAAAAGACTTTGGGATTTTCTTTAACCCTGTTAGCCAAAGATATTTCATGACCCCTTTTAACCCTTTTTATTGCACGTTTGAGATTTGTCCTACTTTCAACAAAAGAACAAAGAACAAAGAAATGTACAGCACAGGAACAGGCCCTTCGGCCCTCCAAGCCCGTGCCCGTTTCCCGATATCCCTCCAAAGCTTCATCAGTTTTAAGTCGCCTAGATCTTATATATGCTTCCTTTTTCATCTTAGCTAGTCTCACAATTCCACCCGTCATCCATGGTTCCCTAATCTTGCCATTTCTATCCCTCATTTTCACAGGGACATGTCTGTCCTGCACTCTAATCAACCTTTCCTTAAAAGACTCCCACATTTCAAATGTGGATTTACCCTTAAACAGCTGCTCCCAATCCACATTCCCTGGCTCCTGCCGAATTTTGTTATACTTGGCCTTTCCCCAATTTAGCACTCTTTCTTTAGGACCACTCTCGTCCTTGTCCATGAGTATTCTAAAACTTACGGAATTGTGATCACTATTCCCAAAGTAATCACCGACTTAAACTTCAACCACCTGGTCGGGATCATTCCCCAATACCAGGTCCAGTATGGCCCCTTCCCGAGTTGGACTATTTACATACTGCTCTAAAAAACTCTCCTGGATGCTCCTTACAAATTCTGCTCCATCTACGCCTCCAACACTACATGAGTCCCATTCAATGTTGGGGAAGTTAAAATCTCCCATCACGACCACCCTATTGCTCCTACATTTTTCTATAATCTGTCTACATATTTGTACCTCTACTTCACGCTCGCTTTTGGGAGGCCTGTAGTAAAGTCCCAACAATGTTACTGCATCCTTCCTATTTCTTAGCTCTACCCATATTGCCTCAGTGCTCGAATCCTCCATCGTGCCCTCCTTAATCACAGCTGTGATATCATCTCTGACCAGTAATGCAACTCCTCCACCCCTTTTACCTCCCTCTCTATCCCTCCTGAAGCATCTATACCCTGGGATATTTAGTTGCTAGTCTTGCCCTTCCCTCAACCAAGTCTCAGTAATACCAATAACATCATATTCCCAGGTACTAATCCAAGCCCTAAATTCATCTGCCTTACCTGCTACACTTCTCGCATTGAAACAAATGCACCTCAGACCACCTGTCCCTTTGCGTTCATCACCTCTTCCCTGTCTGCTCTTCCCCTTAGTCACATTGAGTTTATTAGCTAGTACCTTACTGGCTTTCGTTGCTGCCTCTTTACTGACCTCTAACTTCCTAATCTGGTTCCCATCCCCCTGCCACATTAGTTTGAAACCTCCTCAACAGTGTTAGCAAAAGCACCCCCTAGGACTTTGGTTCCAGTCCTGCCCATGTGTAGACCATCCGATTTGTAATGGTCCCACCGCCCCCAGAACCAGTTCCAATGTCCCAAAAATCTGAACCCCTCCCTCCTGCACCATCTCTCAAGCCACGTATTCATTCTGACTATTCTTGAATTTCTACTCTGACTGTCTCGTGGCACAGGTAGCAATCCTGAGATTACTACTTTTTAACTTATCTCCTAAATTCTGATTGTAGGACCTCATTCCGTATTTTACCTATATCATTGGTGCCTATATGCACCATGACAACTGGCTGTTCACCCTCCCCCTTCAGTATGTCCTGCAGCCGATCTGAGACATCCCTGACCCGTGCACCCGGGAGGCAACATACCAATCGGGAGTCTCGTTTTCGACCACAGAAACGCCTGTCTACTTCCCTTACGGTTGAATCCCCTATGACTATAGCCCTGCCAGTCTGTTTCCCGCCCTTCTGTGCAGCAGAGCCAGCCACGGTGCCATGAGCCTGGCTACTACTGCCTTCCCCTGGTGAGTCATCTCCCCCAACAGTATCCAAAACGGTATACCTGTTTTGGAGGGAGATGACCGCAGGGGACACCTGCACTGCCTTCCTGCTCTTTCTCTGCCTTTTGGTCACCCATTCCCTGTCTCCCTCACCAATCCTAATCTGCGGTGTGCCCAACTCACTGAACGTGCTATCCACGACCTCCTCAGCATCGCGGGTGCTCCAAAGTGAGTCCATCCGCAGCTCCAGAGCCGTCATGCGGTCTAACAGGAGCTGCAGCTGGACACACCTCCCGCACATGAAGGAGTCGGGGCATCGACCGCATCCCTGAACTCCCACATTGAGCACGAGGAGCATAACACGGGTCTGGGGTCTCCTGACATTCTTACACTTTACCTTAACTGATTACAAATATAATATCAAATAATGAATAAGTGAAAGGAATAAAGATTTTACTTACCAATCATAATACTTACCAACACACGAAGAGTAAATGAGCGATGAGGGAGTGAGGGTGAGGGAGGAGTGATGAGGGAGTGAGGGTGGAGGAGGAGTGATGAGGGAGGGAGGAGTGATGGGGGAGTGAGGGTGAGGGAGGAGTGATAGGGGAGTGAGGGTGGGGAGGAGTGATGAGGGAGTGAGGGTGAGGGAGGAGTGATGAGGGAGTGAGGGTGAGGGAGGAGTGATGAGGGAGTGAGGGTGGGGGAGGAGTGATGAGGGAGTGAGGGTGGGGAGGAGTGATGAGGGAGTGAGGGTGGGGAGGAGTGATGAGGGAGTGAGGGTGGGGAAGGAGTGATGAGGGAGTGAGGGTGGGGAGGAGTGATGAGGGAGTGAGGGTGAGGGAGGAGTGATGAGGGAGTGAGGGTGAGGGAGGAGTGATGAGGGAGTGAGGGTGAGGGAGGAGTGATGAGGGAGTGAGGGTGATGGAGGAGTGAGGGTGAGGGAGGAGTGATGAGGTAGTGAGAGTGACGGAGGAGTGAGTGTGGGGAGGAGTGATGAGGGAGTGAGGGTGGGGAGGAGTTATGAGGGAGTGAGGGTGAGGGAGGGGTGAGTGTGGGGGAGGAGTGATGAGGGAGTGAGGGTGGGGAGGACTGATGAGGGAGTGAGGGTGAGGGAGGAGTGAGTGTGGGGGAGGAGTGATGAGGGAGTGAGGGTGGGGAGGAGTGATGAGGGAGTGAGGGTGGGGAGGACTGATGAGGGAGTGAGGGTGAGGGAGGAGTGAGTGTGGGGAGGAGTGATGAGGGAGTGAGGGTGACGGAGGAGTGATGAGGGAGTGAGGGTGGGGAGGACTGATGAGGGAGTGAGGGTGAGGGAGGAGTGAGTGTGGGGGAGGAGTGATGAGGGAGTGAGGGTGGGGAGGAGTGATGAGGGAGTGAGGGTGGGGAGGACTGATGAGGGAGTGAGGGTGGGGAGGAGTGATGATGGAGTGAGAGTGGGGGAGGAGTGAGTGTGGGGAGGACTGATGAGGGAGTGAGGGTGGGGAGGAGTGATGAGGGAGTGAGGGTGAGGGAGGAGTGATGAGGGAGTGAGGGTGACGGAGGAGTGATGAGGGAGTGAGAGTGGGGGAGGAGTGAGTGTGGGGAGGACTGATGAGAGAGTGAGGGTGATGGAGGAGTGATGAGGGAGTGAGGGTGAGGGAGGAGTGAGTGTGGGGAGGAGTGATGAGGGAGTGAGGGTGATGGAGGAGTGATGAGGGAGTGAGGGTGAGGGAGGAGTGAGTGTGGGGAGGAGTGATGAGGGGGTGAGGGTGGGGAGGAGTGATGAGGGAGTGAGGGTGGGGAGGAGTGAGTGTGGTGAGGAGTGATGAGGGAGTGAGGGTGGGGGAGGAGTGATGAGGGAGTGAGGGTGGGGAGGAGTGATGAGGGAGTGACGGCGAGGGAGGAGTGAGTGTGGGGAGGAGTGATGAGGGAGTGAGGGTGAGGGAGGAGTGAGTGTGGGGAGGAGTGATGAGGGAGTGAGGGTGGGGGAGGAGTGAGTGTGGGGAGGAGTGATGAGGGAGTGAGGGTGGGGAGGAGTGATGAGGGAGTGAGGGTGAGGAGGAGTGATGAGGGAGTGAGGGTGAGGGAGGAGTGATGAGGGAGTGAGGGTGAGGGAGGAGTGAGTGTGGGGAGGAGTGATGAGGGAGTGAGGGTGGGGAGGAGTGATGAGGGAGTGAGGGTGAGGGAGGAGTGATGAGGGAGTGAGGGTGATGGAGGAGTGAGGGTGAGGGAGGAGTGATGAGGGAGTGAGGGTGACGGAGGAGTGAGTGTGGGGAGGAGTGATGAGGGAGTGAGGGTGGGGAGGAGTTATAAGGGAGTGAGTGTGAGGGAGGGGTGAGTGTGGGGAGGACTGATGAGGGAGTGAGGGTGGGGAGGAGTGATGAGGGAGTGAGGGTGAGGGAGGAGTGAGTGTGGGGAGGAGTGATGAGGGAGTGAGGGTGGGGAGGAGTGATGAGGGAGTGAGGGTGACGGAGGAGTGAGTGTGGGGAGGAGTGATGAGGGTGTGAGGGTGATGGAGGAGTGATGAGGGAGTGAGGGTGAGTGAGGGGTGAGTGTGGGGAGGAGTGATGAGGGAGTGAGGGTGGGGAGGAGTGATGAGGGAGTGAGGGTGGGGAGGAGTGATGAGGGAGTGAGGGTGGGGAGGAGTGATGAGGGAGTGAGGGTGACGGAGGAGTGAGTGTGGGGAGGAGTGATGAGGGTGTGAGGGTGATGGAGGAGTGATGAGGGAGTGAGGGTGAGTGAGGGGTGAGTGTGGGGAGGACTGATGAGGTAGTGAGGGTGGGGAGGAGTGAGTGTGGGGAGGAGTAATGAGGGAGTGAGGGTGAGGGAGTGAGGGTGAGGGAGGAGTGATGAGGGAGTGAGGGTGGGGGAGGAGTGATGAGGGAGTGAGGGTGGGGAGGAGTGATGAGGGAGTGAGGGTGGGGAGGAGTGAAGAGGGAGTGAGGGTGACGGAGGAGTGATGAGGGAGTGAGGGTGAGGGAGGAGTGATGAGGGAGTGAGGGTGACGGAGCAGTGAGTGTGGGGAGGAGTGATGAGGGAGTGAGGGTGATGGAGGAGTGATGAGGGAGTGAGGGTGAGTGAGGGGTGAGTGTGGGGAGGACTGATGAGGGATTGAGGGTGGGGAGGAGTGAGTGTGGGGAGGAGTGATGAGGGAGTGAGGGTGAGGGAGGAGTGATGAGGGAGTGAGGGTGGGGGAGGAGTGATGAGGGAGTGAGGGTGGGGAGGAGTGATGAGGGAGTGAGGGTGAGGGAGGAGTGATGAGGGAGTGAGAGTGGGGGAGGAGTGAGTGTGGGGGAGGAGTGATAAGAGAGTGAGGGTGACGGAGTGAGTGTGGGGAGGAGTGATGAGGGAGTGAGGGTGACAGAGGAGTGATGAGGGAGTGAGGGTGAGTGAGGGGTGAGTGTGGGGAGGACTGATGAGGGAGTGAGGGTGGGGAGGAGTGAGTGTGGGGGAGGAGTGATGAGGGAGTGAGGGTGGGGGAGGAGTGATGAGGGAGTGAGGGTGGGGAGGAGTGATGAGGGAGTGAGGGTGAGGGAGGAGTGAGTGTGGGGAGGAGTGATGAGGGAGTGAGGGTGAGGGAGGAGTGAGTGTGGGGAGGAGTGATGAGGGAGTGAGGGTGTGGGGAGGAGTGAGTGTGGGGAGGAGTGATGAGGGAGTGAGGGTGAGGAGGAGTGATGAGGGAGTGAGGGTGGGGGAGGAGTGATGAGGGAGTGAGGGTGGGGAGGAGTGATGAGGGAGTGAGGGTGGGGAGGAGTGATGAGGGAGTGAGGGTGGGAGGAGTGATGAGGGAGTGAGGGTGGGGAGGAGTGATGAGGGAGTGAGGGTGAGGGAGGGGTGATGAGGGAGTGAGGGTGGGGAGGAGTGATGAGGGAGTGAGGGTGGGGAGGAGTGATGAGGGAGTGAGGGTGGGGAGGAGTGATGAGGGGTGAGGGTGAGGGTGAGTGAGTGTGGGGGAGGAGTGATGAGGGAGTGAGGGTGAGGGAGGAGTGATGAGGGAGTGAGGGTGAGGAGGAGTGATGAGGGAGTGAGGGTGGGGAGGAGTGATGAGGGAGTGAGGGTGAGGGGAGTGATGAGGGTGGTGAGGGTGAGGGAGGAGTGATGAGGGTGAGGTGTGGAGGAGTGATGAGGGAGTGAGGGTGTGGAGGAGTGATGAGGGAGTGAGGGTGGGGAGGAGTGATGAGGGAGTGAGGGTGAGGGAGGAGTGAGTGTGGGGAGGAGTGATGAGGGAGTGAGGGTGGGGGAGGGTGAGTGTGGGGGAGGTGATGTGGGAGTGAGGGTGGGGAGGAGTGATGAGGGAGTGAGGGTGAGGAGGAGTGATGAGGGAGTGAGGGTGAGGGAGGAGTGATGAGGGAGTGAGGGTGAGGTGGGAGTGTGTGTGGGGAGGAGTGATGAGGGAGTGAGGGTGGGGAGGAGTGATGAGGGAGTGAGGGTGAGGGAGGAGTGATGAGGGAGTGAGGGTGATGGGAGGAGTGAGGGTGAGGGAGGAGTGTGAGGGAGTGAGGGTGACGGAGGAGTGAGTGTGGGGAGGAGTGATGAGGGAGTGAGGGTGGGGAGGAGTATAAGGGAGTGAGTGTGCGGGAGGGGTGAGTGTGGGGAGGACTGATGAGGGAGTGAGGGTGGGGAGGAGTGATGAGGGAGTGAGGGTGAGGAGGAGTGAGTGTGGGGAGGAGTGATGAGGGAGTGAGGGTGGGGAGGAGTGATGAGGGAGTGAGGGTGACGGAGGAGTGAGTGTGGGGAGGAGTGATGAGGGTGTGAGGGTGATGGAGGAGTGATGAGGGCAGTGAGGGTGAGTGAGGGTGAGTGTGGGGAGGAGTGATGAGGGAGTGAGGGTGGGGAGGAGTGATGAGGGAGTGAGGGGTGGGGGAGGAGTGATGAGGGAGTGAGGGTGGGGAGGAGTGATGAGGGAGTGAGGGGTGACGGAGGAGTGAGTGTGGGGAGGAGTGATGAGGGTGTGAGGGTGATGGAGGAGTGATGAGGGAGTGAGGGTGAGTGAGGGGTGAGTGTGGGGAGGACTGATGAGGTAGTGAGGGTGGGGAGGAGTGAGTGTGGGGAGGAGTATGAGGGAGTGAGGGTGAGGGAGTGAGGGTGAGGGAGGAGTGATGAGGGAGTGAGGGTGGGGGAGGCAGTGATGAGGGAGTGAGGGTGGGGAGGAGTGATGAGGGAGTGAGGGTGGGGAGGAGTGATGAGGGAGTGAGGGTGACGGAGGAGTGATGAGGGAGTGAGGGTGAGGGAGGAGTGATGAGGGAGTGAGGGTGACGGAGCAGTGAGTGTGGGGAGGAGTGATGAGGGAGTGAGGGTGATGGAGGAGTGATGAGGGAGTGAGGGTGAGTGAGGGGTGAGTGTGGGAGGACTGATGAGGGATTGAGGGTGGGGAGGAGTGAGTGTGGGGAGGAGTGATGAGGGAGTGAGGGTGAGGAGGAGTGATGAGGGAGTGAGGTGGGGGAGGAGTGATGAGGGAGTGAGGGTGGGGAGGAGTGATGAGGGAGTGAGGGTGAGGGAGGAGTGATGAGGGAGTGAGAGTGGGGGAGGAGTGAGTGTGGGGAGGAGTGATAAGAGAGTGAGGGGACGGAGTGAGTGTGGGAGGAGTGATGAGGGAGTGAGGGTGACAGAGGAGTGATGAGGGAGTGAGGGTGAGTGAGGGGTGAGTGTGGGGAGGACTGATGAGGGAGTGAGGGTGGGGAGGAGTGAGTGTGGGGAGGAGTGATGAGGGAGTGAGGGTGGGGGAGGAGTGCTGAGGGAGTGAGGTGTGGGGAGGAGTGATGAGGGGAGTGAGGGTGAGGAGGAGTGAGTGTGGGGAGGAGTGATGAGGGAGTGAGGGTGAGGGAGGAGTGAGTGTGGGAGGAGTGATGAGGGAGTGAGGGTGGGGGAGGAGTGAGTGTGGGGAGGAGTGATGAGGGAGTGAGGGTGAGGGAGGAGTGATGAGGGAGTGAGGGTGGGGGAGGAGTGTGATGATGGGAGTGAGGGTGGGAGGAGTGATGAGGGAGTGTGGGTGGGGTGGAGTGATGAGGGAGTGAGGGTGGGGAGGAGTGATGAGGGAGTGAGGGTGGGGGGAGGAGTGATGAGGGAGTGAGGGTGAGGGAGGGGTGATGAGGGAGTGGAGGGTGGGAGGAGGAGTGATGAGGGAGTGAGGGTGGGGAGGAGTGATGAGGGAGTGAGGGTGGGGAGGAGTGATGAGGGAGTGAGGGTGGGGAGGAGTGAGTGTGGGGGAGGAGTGATGAGGGAGTGAGGGTGAGGGAGGAGTGATGAGGGAGTGAGGGTGAGGGAGGGTGATGAGGGAGTGAGGGGTGGGGAGGAGTGATGAGGGAGTGAGGGTGAGGGAGGAGTGATGAGGGAGTGAGGGTGAGGGAGGAGTGATGAAGGAGTGAGGGTGTGGGGAGGAGTGATGAGGGAGTGAGGGTGTGGAGGAGTGATGAGGGAGTGAGGGTGGGGGAGGAGTGATGAGGGATGTGAGGGTGAGGGAGGAGTGAGTGTGGGGGAGGAGTGATGAGGGAGTGAGGGTGGGGAGGAGTGATGAGGGAGTGAGGGTGAGGGAGGAGTGGTGAGGGAGTGAGGGTGAGGGAGGAGTGAGTGTGGGGAGGAGTGAGTGTGGGGGAGGAGTGATGAGGGAGTGAGGGTGAGGGAGGAGTGAGTGTGGGGGGGAGGAGTGATGAGGGAGTGAGGGTGGGGAGGAGTGATGAGGGAGTGAGGGTGGGGTGGAGTGATGAGGGAGTGAGGGTGGGGAGGAGTGATGAGGGAGTGAGGGTGGGGAGGAGTTATGAGGGAGTGAGGGTGAGGGGAGGAGTGAGTGTGGGGGAGGAGTGATGAGGGGAGTGAGGGTGAGGGAGGAGTGATGAGGGAGTGAGGGTGAGGGAGGAGTGATGAGGGAGTGAGGGTGGGGAGGAGTGATGAGGGAGTGAGGGTGGGGAGGAGTGATGAGGGAGTGGGGTGGGAGGAGTGATGAGGGAGTGAGGGTGGGAGGAGTGATGAGGGAGTGAGGGTGGGGGGAGTGAGTGTGGGGAGGGAGTGATGGGGGAGTGAGGGTGAGGGAGGAGTGAGTGTGGGGAGGAGTGATGAGGGAGTGAGGGTGAGGGAGGAGTGATGAGGGAGTGAGGGTGAGGGAGGAGTGATGAGGGAGTGAGGGTGAGGGAGGAGTGGAGTGTGGGGTGGAGTGTGAGGGAGTGAGGGTGGGGAGGAGTGATGAGGGATGTGAGGGTGGGGAGGAGTGATGAGGGAGTGAGGGTGAGGGAGGAGTGAGTGTGGGGAGGAGTGATGAGGGAGTGAGGGTGAGGGAGGAGTGATGAGGGGGTGTGAGGGGTGAGGGAGGAGTGATGAGGGAGTGAGGGTGAGGGAGGAGTGAGTGTGGGGAGGAGTGATGAGGGAGTGAGGGTGGGGAGGAGTGATGAGGGAGTGAGGGTGGGGAGGAGTGATGAGGGAGTGAGGGTGGGGAGGAGTGATGAGGAGTGAGGGTGAGGGAGGAGTGATGAGGGAGTGAGGGTGAGGGAGGAGTGAGTGTGGGGAGGAGTGATGAGGGAGTGAGGGTGGGGAGGAGTGATGAGGGAGGTGAGGGTGAGGGAGGAGTGAGTGTGGGGGAGGAGTGATGAGGAAGTGAGGGTGGGGAGGAGTGATGAGGGAGTGAGGGTGGGGAGGGAGTTATGAGGGAGTGAGGGTGGGTGAGGGAGAGTGAGTGTGGGGGAGGAGTGATGAGGGAGTGAGGGTGAGGGAGGAGTGATGAGGGAGTGAGGGTGAGGGAGGAGTGATGAGGGAGTGAGGGTGAGGGAGGAGTGATGAGGGAGTGAGGGTGGGGAGGAGTGATGAGGGGAGTGAGGGTGGGAGGAGTGATGAGGGGAGTGAGGGTGGGGAGGAGTGATGAGGGAGTGAGGGTGAGGAGGAGTGAGTGTGGGGAGGAGTGATGAGGGAGGTGAGGAGTGAGGGAGGAGTGAGTGTGGGGAGGAGTGATGAGGGAGTGAGGGTGAGGGAGGAGTGATGAGGGAGTGAGGGTGGAGGAGGAGTGATGAGGGAGTGAGGGTGAGGAGGAGTGAGTGTGGGGAGGAGTGATGAGGGAGTGAGGGTGGGGTGGAGTGATGAGGGAGTGTGGGGTGGGGTGGAGTGATGAGGGAGTGAGGGTGAGGTAGGAGTGAGTGTGGGGGAGTGATGAGGGAGTGAGGGTGAGGGAGGAGTGAGTGTGGGGAGGAGTGATGAGGGAGTGAGGGTGGGGGAGGTGTGGTGTGGGGAGGAGTGATGAGGGAGTGAGGGTGGGGAGGAGTGATGAGGGAGTGAGGGTGGGGGAGGAGTGATGAGGGAGTGAGGGTGGGGAGGAGTGATGAGGGAGTGAGGGTGGGGAGGAGTGATGGGAGTGAGGGTGGGGAGGAGTGATGAGGAGTGGGGAGTGAGTGGGTGGGGAGGGTGGTGGTGGTGAGGGAGTGGCGAGGGTGGGGAGGAGTGATGGGGAGTGAGGGTGGGGAGGAGTGATGAGGGTGTGAGGGTGGGGAGGAGTGATGAGGGATGTGAGGGTGAGGGGAGGAGTGAGTGTGGGGGAGGAGTGATGAGGGAGTGAGGGTGGGGAGGAGTGATGAGGGAGTGAGGGTGAGGGAGGAGTGATGAGGGAGTGAGGGTGGGGAGGAGTGATGAGGGAGTGAGGGTGAGGGAGGAGTGATGAGGGTGTGAGGGTGAGGGAGGAGTGATGAAGGAGTGAGGGTGTGGAGGAGTGATGAGGGAGTGAGGGTGTGGAGGAGTGATGAGGGAGTGAGGGTGGGGAGGAGTGATGAGGGAGTGAGGGTGGAGGAGTGAGGTGGTGGGGGGGAGGAGTGTGAGGGAGTGTGGGTGGGGGAGGGTGAGTGTGGGGAGGAGTGATGAGGGAGTGAGGGTGGGGAGGAGTGATGAGGGAGTGAGGGTGGGGAGGAGTGATGAGGGAGTGAGGGTGAGGGAGGAGTGATGAGGGAGTGAGGGTGAGGGAGGAGTGAGTGTGGGGAGGAGTGATGAGGGAGTGAGGGTGGGGAGGAGTGATGAGGGAGTGAGGGTGGGGAGGAGTGATGAGGGAGTGAGGGTGATGGAGGAGTGAGGGTGAGGGAGGAGTGATGAGGGAGTGAGGGTGACGGAGGAGTGAGTGTGGGGAGGAGTGATGAGGGAGTGAGGGTGGGGAGGAGTTATAAGGGAGTGAGTGTGCGGGAGGGGTGAGTGTGGGGAGGACTGATGAGGGAGTGAGGGTGGGGAGGAGTGATGAGGGAGTGAGGGTGAGGGAGGAGTGAGTGTGGGGAGGAGTGATGAGGGAGTGAGGGTGGGGAGGAGTGATGAGGGAGTGAGGGTGACGGAGGAGTGAGTGTGGGAGGAGTGATGAGGGTGTGAGGGTGATGGAGGAGTGATGAGGGAGTGAGGGTGAGTGAGGGGTGAGTGTGGGGAGGAGTGATGAGGGAGTGAGGGTGGGGAGGAGTGATGAGGGAGTGAGGGTGGGGAGGAGTGTGAGGGAGTGAGGGTGGGGAGGAGTGATGAGGGAGTGAGGGTGACGGAGGAGTGAGTGTGGGGAGGAGTGATGAGGGTGTGAGGGTGATGGAGGAGTGATGAGGGAGTGAGAGGTGAGTGAGGGGTGAGTGTGGGGAGGACTGATGAGGTAGTGAGGGTGGGGAGGAGTGAGTGTGGGGAGGAGTAATGAGGGAGTGAGGGTGAGGGAGTGAGGGTGAGGGAGGAGTGATGAGGGAGTGAGGGTGGGGAGGAGTGATGAGGGAGTGAGGTGGGGATGAGTGATGAGGGAGTGAGGGTGGGGAGGAGTGATGAGGGAGTGAGGGTGACGGAGGAGTGATGAGGGAGTGAGGGTGAGGGAGGAGTGATGAGGAGTGAGGGTGACGGAGCAGTGAGTGTGGGGAGGAGTGATGAGGGAGTGAGGGTGATGGAGGCAGTGATGAGGGAGTGAGGGTGAGTGAGGGGTGAGTGTGGGGAGGACTGATGAGGGATTGAGGGTGGGGAGGAGTGAGTGTGGGAGGAGTGATGAGGGAGTGAGGGTGAGGGAGGAGTGATGAGGGAGTGAGGGTGGGGGAGGAGTGATGAGGGAGTGAGGGTGGGGAGGAGTGATGAGGGAGTGAGGGTGAGGGAGGAGTGATGAGGGAGTGAGAGTGGGGGAGGAGTGAGTGTGGGGGAGGAGTGATAAGAGAGTGAGGTGACGGAGTGAGTGTGGGGAGGAGTGATGAGGGAGTGAGGGTGACAGAGGAGTGATGAGGGAGTGAGGGTGAGTGAGGGGTGAGTGTGGGGAGGACTGATGAGGGAGTGAGGGTGGGGAGGAGTGAGTGTGGGGGAGGAGTGATGAGGGAGTGAGGGTGGGGGAGGAGTGATGAGGGAGTGAGGGTGGGGAGGAGTGATGAGGGAGTGAGGGTGAGGGAGGAGTGAGTGTGGGGAGGAGTGATGAGGGAGTGAGGGTGAGGGAGGATGAGTGTGGGGTGGAGTGATGAGGGAGTGAGGGTGGGGGAGGAGTGAGGTGGGAGGAGTGATGAGGGAGTGAGGGTGAGGGAGGAGTGATGAGGGAGTGAGGGTGGGGGAGGAGTGATGAGGGAGTGAGGGTGGGGAGGAGTGATGAGGGAGTGAGGGTGGGGAGGAGTGATGAGGGAGTGAGGGTGGGAGGAGTGATGAGGGAGTGAGGGTGGGGGAGGAGTGATGAGGGAGTGAGGGTGAGGGAGGAGTGATGAGGGAGTGAGGGTGGGGAGGAGTGATGAGGGTGTGAGGTGGGGAGGAGTGATGAGGGAGTGAGGGTGGGGAGGAGTGATGAGGGAGTGAGGGTGTGAGGTGTGGAGTGAGTGTGGGGGAGGAGTGATGAGGGAGTGAGGGTGAGGAGGAGTGATGAGGGAGTGAGGGTGAGGGAGGAGTGATGAGGGAGTGAGGGTGGGGAGGAGTGATGAGGGAGTGAGGGTGAGGGAGGAGTGATGAGGGAGTGAGGGTGAGGGAGGAGTGATGAGGAGTGAGGGTGTGGAGGAGTGATGAGGGAGTGAGGTGTGGAGGAGTGATGAGGGAGTGAGGGTGGGGAGGTGTGATGAGGGAGTGAGGGTGAGGGAGGAGTGAGTGTGGGGGGGAGGAGTGATGAGGGAGTGAGGGTGGGAGGAGTGATGATGGTGTAGGGTGGAGGAGTGTGAGGGAGTGGGGTGAGGGAGGAGTGAGTGTGGGGAGGAGTGGTGAGGGGAGGTGAGGGAGGGTGGGTGGGGGGAGTGATGAGGGAGTGAGGGTGGGAGAGTGATGGGGAGTGAGGGTGGGGAGGAGTGATGAGGGAGTGAGGGTGGGGAGGAGTGATGAGGGAGTGAGGGTGGGGAGGAGTGATGAGGGTGGAGTGAGGTGAGGAGGAGTGAGTGTGGGGAGGAGTGATGAGGGGAGTGAGGGTGGGGAGGAGTGATGAGGGAGTGAGGGTGAGGGAGGAGTGATGGGAGTGAGGGTGAGGTGGAGTGTGGGGAGTGAGGGTGGGGAGGTGATGAGGGAGTGAGGGTGGGAGGAGTGATGAGGGAGTGAGGGTGGGGAGGAGTGATGAGGGAGTGAGGGTGAGGGAGGAGTGAGTGTGGGGAGGAGTGATGGGTGAGTGAGGGTTAGGGAGGGAGTGAGTGTGGAGGAGGAGTGATGAGGGTGTGAGGGTGAGGAGGAGTGATGAGGGAGTGAGGGTGAGGGAGGAGTGATGAGGGAGTGAGGGGTGAGGGAGGAGTGAGTGTGGGGGAGGAGTGATGAGGAAGAAGTGATGAGGGAGTGAGGGTGAGGGAGGAGTGAGTGTGGGGAGGAGTGATGAGGGAGTGAGGGTGGGGAGGAGTGATGAGGGAGTGAGGGTGGGGAGGAGTGATGAGGGTGTGAGGGTGAGGGTGGAGTGAGTGTGGGGAGGAGTGATGAGGGAGTGAGGGTGAGGGAGGAGTGATGAGGGAGTGAGGGTGAGGGAGGAGTGATGAGGGAGTGAGGGTGAGGGAGGAGTGAGTGTGGGGAGGAGTGATGAGGGTGTGGGTGAGGGTGGGGAGGAGTGATGAGGGAGTGAGGGTGGGGAGGAGTGATGAGGGAGTGAGGGTGGGGAGGAGTGATGAGGGAGTGAGGGTGAGGGAGGAGTGTGAGGGAGTGAGGTGAGGGAGGAGTGAGTGTGGGGAGGAGTGATGAGGGAGTGAGGGTGGGGAGGAGTTATGAGGGAGTGAGGGTGAGGGAGGAGTGAGTGTGGGGGAGGAGTGATGAGGGAGTGAGGGTGGGGAGGAGTGATGAGGGAGTGAGGGTGGGGAGGAGTTATGAGGGAGTGAGGGTGAGGGAGGAGTGGTGTGGGGGAGGAGTGATGAGGGAGTGAGGGTGAGGGAGGAGTGATGAGGGAGTGAGGGTGAGGGAGGAGTGATGAGGGAGTGAGGGTGAGGGAGGAGTGATGAGGGAGTGAGGGTGGGGAGGAGTGATGAGGGAGTGAGGGTGGGAGGAGTGATGAGGGAGTGAGGGTGGGGAGGAGTGATGAGGGAGTGAGGGTGAGGGAGGAGTGAGTGTGGGGAGGAGTGATGAGGGAGTGAGGGTGAGGGAGGAGTGAGTGTGGGGAGGAGTGATGAGGGAGTGAGGGTGAGGGAGGAGTGATGAGGGAGTGAGGGTGAGGGAGGAGTGATGAGGGAGTGAGGGTGAGGGAGGAGTGAGTGTGGGGAGGAGTGATGAGGGAGTGAGGGTGGGGAGGAGTGATGAGGGAGTGAGGGTGGGGAGGAGTGATGAGGGAGTGAGGGTGAGGGAGGAGTGAGTGTGGGGAGGAGTGATGAGGGAGTGAGGGTGAGGGAGGAGTGATGAGGGAGTGAGGGTGAGGGAGGAGTGATGAGGGAGTGAGGGTGAGGGAGGAGTGAGTGTGGGGAGGAGTGATGAGGGAGTGAGGGTGGGGAGGAGTGATGAGGGAGTGAGGGTGGGGAGGAGTGATGAGGGAGTGAGGGTGGGGAGGAGTGATGAGGGAGTGAGGGTGAGGGAGGAGTGATGAGGGAGTGATGGTGAGGGAGGAGTGAGTGTGGGGAGGAGTGATGAGGGAGTGAGGGTGGGGAGGAGTGATGAGGGAGTGAGGGTGAGGGAGGAGTGATGAGGGAGTGAGGGTGGGGAGGAGTGATGAGGGAGTGAGGGTGAGGGAGGAGTGATGAGGGAGTGAGGGTGAGGGAGGAGTGAGTGTGGGGAGGAGTGATGAGGGAGTGAGGGTGGGGAGGAGTGATGAGGGAGTGAGGGTGGGGAGGAGTGATGAGGGAGTGAGGGTGAGGGAGGAGTGATGAGGGAGTGAGGGTGGGGAGGAGTGATGAGGGAGTGAGGGTGACGGAGGAGTGATGAGGGAGTGAGGGTGAGGGAGGAGTGAGTGTGGGGAGGAGTGATGAGGGAGTGAGGGTGGGGAGGAGTGATGAGGGAGTGAGGGTGGGGAGGAGTGATGAGGGAGTGAGGGTGAGGGAGGAGTGATGAGGGAGTGAGGGTGGAGAGGAGTGATGAGGGAGTGAGGGTGACGGAGGAGTGATGAGGGAGTGAGGGTGAGGGAGGAGTGAGTGTGGGGAGGAGTGATGAGGGAGTGAGGGTGGGGAGGAGTGATGAGGGAATGAGGGTGGGGAGGAGTGATGAGGGAGTGAGGGTGGGGAGGAGTGATGAGGGAGTGAGGGTGAGGGAGGAGTGATGAGGGAGTGAGGGTGAGGGAGGAGTGAGTGTGGGAGGAGTGATGAGGGAGTGAGTGTGGGGAGGAGTGATGAGGGAGTGAGGGTGAGGGAGGAGTGATGAGGGAGTGAGGGTGAGGGAGGAGTGAGTGCGGGGAGGAGTGATGAGGGAGTGAGGGTGAGGGAGGAGTGATGAGGGAGTGAGGGTGGGGAGGAGTGATGAGGGAGTGAGGGTGATGGAGGAGTGATGAGGGAGTGAGGGTGAGGGAGGAGTGATGAGGGAGTGAGGGTGGGGAGGAGTGATGAGGGAGTGAGGGTGATGGAGGAGTGATGAGGGATTGAGGGTGGGGAGGAGTGATGAGGGAGTGAGGGTGAGGAGGAGTGATGAGGGAGTGAGGGTGAGGGAGGAGTGATGAGGGAGTGAGGGTGAGGGAGGAGTGATGAGGGAGTGAGGGTGAGGGAGGAGTGAGTGTGGGGAGGAGTGATGAGGGAGTGAGGGTGGGGAGGAATGATGAGGGAGTGAGGGTGGGGAGGAATGATGAGGGAGTGAGGGTGGGGAGGAGTGATGAGGGAGTGAGGGTGAGGGAGGAGTGATGAGGGAGTGAGGGTGGGGAGGAGTGATGAGGGAGTGAGGGTGAGGGAGGAGTGAGTGTGGGGAGGGCGATGAGAAAGTTGATTGAAAAGGGAAAAAGTCGAGTGCGTGTAAACGAGTTGTCAGAAGAAAGCAGACGGTGAGAGTGTTCCCAGCTGGCGAAGTAAATATTGTTCCCTGGGAAACCGAGACAGGAACAATTACCGTGAGGAATGATGAAATCGCAGAGATATCAAACAAATATCTTTGTACAAATAGATATTAACCCAGGCGGTAACCGGGGAGAAATTAACATCCACAGCGCAATGGCCAGTCGGAAATAGGCGACACATTCCCAGGACCCAAAACCGCACACACGGGGCGGGATTGTCTGATCCCCCGCCGGGTCGGAGAATCGCCGGGGGCTGGCGTGAATCCCGCCCCCCGCCGGTTGCCGAATTCTCCGGCACCGGATATTCGGCAGGGGTGGGAATCGCGCCGCGCCGGTTGGCGCCCCCCCCCCCCCGCGATTCTCCGGCCCACGATGGGCCGAAGTCCCGCTGCTGGAATGCCTGTCCCACCGGTGAGAATCAAACCACCTCTCTTACCGGCGGGACAAGGCGGCGCGGGCCGGCTCCGGGGTCCTGGGGGGGGGCGCGGGGCGATCTGACCCCGGGGGGTGCCCCCACGGTGGCCTGGCCCGTGATCGGGGCCCACTGATCCGCGGGCGGGCCTGTGCCGTGGGGGCACTATTTCCCTTCCGCCTTCGCCACGGTCTCCTCTATGGCGGAGCGGAAGAGACTCCCTCCACTGCGTGTGGTGCCCCGCCAGCTGGCGCGGAAATGACTTTGCCGTGCAGCGCATGCGCGGGAGCGTCAGCGAAGTCATTTCCGCGCCAGCTGGCGGGGCACCAAAGGCCTTTCCCGCCAGCTGGCGGGACGGAAATCAGTCCGGAGCGGGCCTAGCCCCTCAAGGTGAGGGCTCGGCTGCTCAAGATGCGGAGGATTCTGCACCTTTGGGGCGGTGCGATGCCGGACTGATTCGTGCCGTGTTTGGCGCCGGTCAGCGGACATCGCGCCGATTGCGGAGAATCCCGCCCCCTATCCTTCAGGACCCTTTCCAATAATTTACCGAAGACTGAAGTGAGACTAACCGGCCTATAATTCCCAGGGTTATACCTATTCCCTTCCTTGAACCAGGGGACAACATTCGCCTCTCTCCTGTCAAGTCCAGTCAGGGTAGATGGAGGGGAACAGTAGATGTGGCAGACCTAGAAAAGGCAGTGCACAAAAGGTTCGGAAGGATAAGGGCTCATGGAGTTGTGGGTAATATATCAGCATGGAGAGGGGATTAGTCACTGAGTAGGAAAGGGGGTGTTTAAGAATTGTTGGGCAGTGGACAGTGGAATGCCACATGGAACAGGGCTGGGGTCTCACTATTTCCAATTTATCGAGTGACTTGGATGAAGAGACAGAGTGATGTATCAGAGTTGCTGATGATGGAAAACTAAGTGGGAGGGGAAGCTGTGGGGAGGACACAGAGAAGGCGCAAAGAGACACCGACAGGCTAAGCAACACGATGGCAGAGTGAGTAGAATGTGACCCAGTGGTATTGTGACTGGGCGAGTAAACCAGAGACCCAGCGTGATGCAGACGGTGAAATTTGAATTAAAAGTCTAATGATGACCATGAAACCATTGTCGATTGTCGTAAAAACCCATCTGGTTTACTAATGTCCTTTAGGGAAGGAAATCTGTCTTATTTACCTGGTCTGGCCGACATGCGACTCCAGACCCACAGCAATGTGGTGACTCTTAACTGCTCCCTTGAGGGCAATTAGGGATGGGCAATAAATGCTGGGCCAGCAACGCCCACATCCCAGGAACAAATAAAATAAAGTGTGAAGTTATTTTTCAAAATGTGTGGAACTTGTAACTGTTGATGTTCAGGGTGACTTGGGTGTTCTTGTCAAGGAATGTAGGACGTTAGCATGCCGGCGCTGGACTGGGGGGAGCACTGTAAGAGGTCTGACACCAGGTTAAAGTCTAACAGGTTTATTTGAAATCACAAGCTTTCGGAGTAAACCCCTCACTCCACTCACACTGCCTGTTCCTGTAAAGACAGGTTTACCTTTAAAAGCTGACATCCAACCATTCTTCATATTCCAATCTGTAATTATCTTGTAATTCTGTCTCTCCTACAACTGTTGCGATTGTGAGCCTGACTCCACTTCACCTGAGGAAGGAGCAGTGCTCCGAAAGCTAGTGATTTCAAACAAAGTTGTTGGACTTTAACCTGGTGTCAGGCTGCTTACTGTGCCCCCCCCCCCCAGTCCAGCATCTCCACATCATGGCAAGTAATTAGGTAGACAAAGCATAAGTTTGTCTTTATGGCAAAGGGATTGGAGAACAAGAATGAATAAATCCTGCAACACTTGTCCAGGGCTTCGGGAAGACCACATCTGAAATATTGTGCACAGTTTTGGTCTCAACATTTAAGAAAAGATAAACTCGCATTGGAGGGGTCTCAGCGGAGGTTCACTCGACTGGCCCCTGGGGTGACGGGCTGAAGAAATTGGGTCAATATTCTCTGGTGGTCAGAAGAATGAGGGGTTTTCTCACGGAAACAGAAACATTGAAACAGAGAAAATAGGAGCAGGAGGAGGCCCTTCGAACCCACTTCACCATTCATTCTGATCCGGGTCACCCAACCTCCAACATTCCGAAGGGGTTTGACAGGGTGGAGGCTGAGAGATGGTTTCCGATGATCGGGATGAAGCACAGGGTCAGTCTCGGGATTGGGGACAGGGACAGTCTCGGGATTGGGAACAGGGACAGTCTCGGGATTGGGGAGAGGGACAGTCTCGGGATTGGGAACAGGGGCAGTCTCGGGATTGGGGAGAGTGACAGTCTCGGTATTGGGAACAGGGACAGGATTGGGACAGGGACACAGGGAGAATCTCGGGATTGGGGACAGGGACACAGGGACAGTCTCGGGATTGGGGACAGGGACACAGGGAGAATCTCGGGATTGGGGACAGGGACACAGGGAGAATCTCGGGATTGGGGGCAGGGACACAGGGACAGTCTCAGGATTGGGGACAGGGACAGTCTCGGGATTGGGAACAGGGACAGTCTTGGGATTGGGGACAGGGACAGTCTCGGGATTGGGACAGGGACACAGGGAGAATCTCGGGATTGGGGACAGGGACACAGGGACAGTCTCAGGATTGGGGACAGGGACACAGGGAGAATCTCGGGATTGGGGACAGGGACACAGGGAGAATCTCGGGATTGGGGGCAGGGACACAGGGACAGTCTCAGGATTGGGGACAGGGACAGTCTCGGGATTGGGAACAGGGACAGTCTTGGGATTGGGGACAGGGACAGTCTCGGGATTGGGGACACGGACACAGGGACAGTCTCAGGATTGGGGACAGGGACACAGGGAGAATCTCAGGATTGGGGACAGGGACACAGGGAGAACCTCGGGATTGGGGACAGGGACACAGGGACAGTCTCAGGATTGGGGACAGGGACAGTCTCGGGATTGGGAACAGGGACAGTGTCTGGATTGGGGACAGGGACAGTCTCGGGATTGGGGACAGGGGCACAGGGACAGTCTCGGGATTGGGACAGGGAGAATCTCGGGACTGGGACAGGGACATAATTTTGTTCTCACTGGAACGAAGGAGGCTGAGGGGCGACCTGATAGAGGTATACAAAATTATGAGGGGCATAGACAGAGTGGATAGTCAGAGGCTTTTCCCCAGGGTAGAGGGGTCAATTACTAGGGGGCATAGGTTTAAGGTGAGAGGGGCAAGGTTTAGAGTAGATGTACGAGGCAAGTTTTTTACGCAGAGGGTAGTGGGTGCCTGGAACTCACTACCGGAGGAGGTAGTGGAAGCAGGGACGATAGGGACATTTAAGGGGCATCTTGACAAATATATGAATAGGATGGGAATAGAAGGATACGGACCCAGGAAGTGTAGAAGATTGTAGTTTAGTCGGGCAGTATGGTCGGCACGGGCTTGGAGGGCCGAAGGGCCTGTTCCTGTGCTGTACATTTCTTTGTTCTTTGTTCTTTGACACAGGGAGAATCTCGGGATTGGGGACAGGGACACAGGGACAGTCTCGGGATTGGGACAGGGAAACAGGGAGAATAAGAACATAAGAACATAAGAACTAGGAGCAGGAGTAGGCCATCTGGCCCCTCGAGCCTGCTCCACTTTTCACTGAGATCATGGCTGATCTTTTGTGGACTCAGCTCCACTTTCCGGCCCGAACACCATAACCCTTAATCCCTTTATTCTTCAAAAAACTATCTATCTTTTTCTTAAAAACGTTTAAAGAAGGAGCCTCAACTGCTTCACTGGGCAAGGAATTCCATAGATTCACAACCCTTTGGGTGAAGAAGTTCCTCCTACACTCCGTCCTAAATCTACTTCCCCTTATTTTGAGGCTATGCCCCCTAGTTCTGCTTTCACCCGCCAGTGGAAACAACCTGCCCGCATCTATCCTATCTATTCCCTTCATAATTTTATATGTTTCTATAAGATCCCCCCTCATCCTTCTAAATTCCAACGAGTACAGTCCCAGTCTACTCAACCTCTCGTCATAATCTAATCCCCTCAACTCTGGGATCAACCTAGTGAATCTCCTCTGCACACCCTCCAATGCCAATATGTCCTTTCTCAGGTAAGGAGACCAAAACTGAACACAATACTCCAGATGCGGCCTCACCAACACCCTATACAATTGCAGCATAACCTCCCTAGTCTTGAACTCCATCCCTCTAGCAATGAAGGACAAAACTCGATTAGCCTTCTTAATCACCTGTTGCACCTGCACACCAACTTTTTGCGACTCGTGCACCAGCACACCCAGGTCCCTCTGCACAGCAGCATGTTTTAACATCTTACCGTTTAAATAATAATCCATTCTGCTGTTATTCCTCCCAAAATGGATAGCCTCACACTTGGCAACATTGAATCTCTGGATTGGGACAGGGGGACAGGGAGAATCTCGGGATTGGGACAGGGACACAGGAAGAATCTCGGGATTGGGGCAGGGACACAGGGACAGTCTCGGGATTGGGACAGGGGGACAGTCTCGGGATTGGGGACAGGGACACAGGAAGAATCTCGGGATTGGGACAGGGACACAGGGACAGTCTCGGGATTGGGACAGGGACAGTCTCGGGATTGGGGACAGGGACACAGGGAGAATCTCGGGATTGGGACAGGGAGACAGGGAGATTCTCGGGATTGGGGACAGGGACACAGGGACAGTCTCGGGATTGGGACAGGGACAGTCTCGGGATTGGGAACAGGGATGCAGGGAGAATCTCGGGATTGGGACAGGGACACAGGGACAGTCTCGGGATTGGGACAGGGACAGTCTCGGGATTGGGGACAGGGACACAGGGAGAATCTCGGGATTGGGACAGGGAGTCAGGGAGATTCTCGGGATTGGGGACAGGGACACAGGAGATTCTCGGGATTGGGGACAGGAACACATGGAGAATCTCGGGATTGGGACAGAGGCACAGGGACAGTCTCGGGATTGGGGACAGGGACACAGGGAGAGTCTCGGGATTGGGACAGGGACACAGGGACAGTCTCGGGATTGGGGACAGGGACACAGGGGGAATCTCGGGATTGCGACAGGGACAGGGACACAGGGACAGTCTCGGGGTTGGGGAGTGGGACACAGGGGGAATCTCAGGATTGGGACAGGGACACAGGGACAGTCTCGGGATTGGGGACATGGACAGTCTCGGGATTGGGGACAGGGACACAGGGGGAATCTCGGGATTGCGACAGGGACAGGGACACAGGGACAGTCTCGGGGTTGGGGAGTGGGACACAGGGGGAATCTCAGGATTGGGACAGGGACACAGGGACAGTCTCGGGATTGAGGACAGGGACACAGGGAGAATCTCGGTATTGGGGACAGGAACACAGGGAGAATCTCGGGATTGGGGACAGGGACAGTCTCGGAATTGGGACAGGGACACAGGGACAGTCTCGGAATTGGGACAGGGACACATGGAGAATCTTGGGATTGGGGACAGGGACAGTCTCCGGATTGGGGACAGGGACACAGGGACAGTCCTGGGTTTGAGGACAGGGACACAGGGAGATTCTCGGGATTGGGGACAGGGACACGGAGAATCTCGGGATTGGGGACAGGGACACAGGGACAGTCTCGGGATTGGGGAGTGGGACACAGGGACAGTCTCGGGATTGGGGAGTGGGACACAGGGAGAATCTCGGGATTGGGGAGTGGGATACAGGGACAGTCATGATGGTATTGAATGGTGGAGCAGACTCGACGAGCCGTGTGGTTAACTCCCTGCTCCGTATGCTGGGTGTGTCTGGAAGCTCTGCCATAGGGATGTGTGATTGGGGTTATCTCCATGTTTTTGTCAGAAGAATACTGAATGAAACAACCAGCCTGTTTCCTGGTTGGAGCCTGGATCCATTTTCAGTTTGCTTCTTCCGCACTGTGTGGGGATTGGGAGGTGGAGCAGTGATGGAGCTGGGAGGTTATTTGCGTCTCACACCCATAAGACCATAAGACACAGGAGCAGAATTAGGCCACTCGGCCCATCGAGTCTGCTCCGCCATTCAATCATGGCTGATATTTTTCTCATCCCCATTCTCCTGCCTTCTCCCCATAACCCCTGATCCCCTTATTGATCAAGATCCTATCTATCTCTGTCTTAAAGACACTCAGTGATTTGGCCTCCACAGCCTTCTGCGGCAAAGTGTTCCACAGATTCACCATCCTCTGGCTGAAGAAATTCCTCCTCATCTCTGTTTTAAAGGATCGTCCCTTTAGTCTGAGATGGTGTCCTCTGGTTCTAGTTTTTCCTACAAGTGGAAACATCCTCTCCACGTCCACTCTATCCAGGCCTCGCAGTATCCTGTAAGTTTCAATAAGATCCCCCCTCATCCTTCTAAACTCCAACGAGTACAGACCCAGAGTCCTCAAACGTTCCTCGTACGACAAGCTCTTCATTCCAGGGATCATTCTTGTGAATCTCCTCTGGACCCTTTCCAAGGCCAGCACATCCTTCCTTAGATACGGGGTCCAAAACTGCTCACAATACTCCAAATGGGGTCTGACCAGAGCCTTATACAGCCTCAGACGTACATCCCTACTCTTGTATTCTAGCCCTCTCGACATGAACGCTAACATTGCATTTCCCTTCTTAACTGCCGACTGAACCTGCACATTAACCTTAAGAGAATCGTGAACAAGGACTGCCAAGTTCCTTTGTGCTTCTGCTTTCCTAAGCATCTCCCCATTTAGAAAATAGTCTATGCCTCCATTCTTCCTACCAAAGTGCATAACCTCACACTTTTCCACATTGTATTCCATCTGCCACTTCCTTGCCCACTCTCCTAGCCTGTCCAACTCCTTCTGGAGACCCCCTGCTTCCTCAATACTACCTGTCCCCCTGCATATCTTTGTATAATCTGCAAACTTATCAACATTGCCTTCAGTTCCTTCTTCCAGATCATTAATATATATTGTGAAAAGTTGTGGTCCCAGCACAGACCCCTGAGGCACACCACTAGTCACCGGCTGCCATCCTGAAAAAGACCCCTGTATCCCCCACTCTCTGCCTTCTGCCAGTCACCAATCCTCTATCCATGCCAGGATCTTACCCTGAACACCATGGGCTCTTAACTTATTTAAAAATCTCCTATGCGGCACCTTGTCAAAGGCCTTCTGGAAATCTAAATAAATCACATCCACTGGTTCTCCTTTGTCTAACTTGCTTGTTACCTCCTCAAAGAACTCCAACAGATTTGTCAGAGGGATGGGGAGGTGGAGGATGTTTGAGACAGAGTCTGAGCTGTTTCCTGCTGTCTGTACACACAGGGCCTGCCCACTCTGTGTGTGGGGGGGTCAATGTGAGGTGGTGTTGAACGGGCAGCTCTCCTGTATCTGAGGCAATGACATCCCCATATTTATACACCGGTTTCTCTCACAGGCAAACATGATGGCAGGCTCTGTCTCCAGTGACGAATCCGATGGAGAGTTCAGTCGCTTGCGGAGGAGCAAGTTGTCATTCCGGAGGAGGACAGAACGTGGTAAGGAATGGGAAAGAGATTTCTGACCCTTGACCCCCATGACTACAAGTATGACCACCCAGCAGTTAGATTGCGAGGCCAGGGAATGAGTTATTTCATTAGGATATCGGACAAGAACCCCAAACAATTTATTTCAATTTGTAAAGCTGTGAGGAAAGGAACCTTCACCCCAGCAGTGATCACTCTGACCAATAGGAATCTTTCATGTCAAAACAAACTTTAATTTAAACACAGAATTAACCACATGAACATCAAATAAATAGCTTCACAGTTAATAGTTACACAATTCTTAATTACAAGGGAAAAGTTTGGTAACGTGCTATCTACACCTGCCGCTAATCTCAATACAGTTCAAATGCCACTTAAAAAGTCTCTACACGGCTAAGCAAGTGAACCCATTTTGTTAACTCTATTTATGAGAGAGTTCCTTTTGAGAGTTGATCCAGTACATTTCTATCTTTTCCGACTCAAATCCTATCGCAAACTGCAGTTAAACTTAAAATATATCTAGCAGACTGACAAACTACAGACAGACCTGCCCCCTCCCATCAGTTACACCTTCTGTATCCCTCTAGGTTCCATGACCTGCTTCTCTAGGACTAAACACCACTCTCCCATGAATTACCTACACTCCAGGGAATCTCCAGCAATCAAACTGGATTCCATTAGCCTTCAACTGGAACCAATTAAGTTGCTGGAATCAATCATTACGCAGAATCACAGAATCACAAAATTTACAGTGTAGAAGGAGACTATTCAGCCCATCGAGTCTGCACTGGCCCTTGGAAAGAGCACCCTACCCAATCCCCACGCCTCTACCCTATCCCCTTTATCCTCGTAACCCAGTAACGCCACCTAACCTTTTTGGTTAGGGCAATTTAGCACGGCCAATCCACCTAACAGCACGTCTTTCGGGACTTGTGGGAGGAAACCGGAGCACCCGGAGGAAACCCACGCAGACACGGGGAGAAGGTGCAGACTCCACACAGACAGTGACCCAAGCCGGGAATTGAACCTGGGGCCCTGGAGCTGTGAAGTAACTGTGCTAACCACTGTGCTACCGTGCTGCCCTCACCTTTCATCACAGCCTCAGCACACATGCTGCCTGTATGAATTTTAAACCAGGGTTTTAATAATATTACTGCCACAAGTATAAAATATAATATTTAATAATTTCTATATTCATCACCCCCCCATTTAAAAAAAATGAACCATCGATACGAAAAAAATGGCTTCATTTTGCAAAGTCTTTTCAACTTTAAAGACTGCTCATTACTAAACACTACTATAACTTTATAAGACACATACATTGTCATATTTAGACCTGCAAATTTAAACATCACTATCGTCCATTTCAGTATCTCTTTTCCAACTCTGAATGTTCCACTCTTCTTACATCTCAAAGTTGTGATTAAAGTATCTGCAATCATGTTTTCTACATGTAAATTGTCAAGTTAAATTATTATTGTTAAAGGGTTATAACAATAAACTCTAAACAGTCTTGCATTTCGATCCTTAAACTTTTCCAAAATTTCAATGGATATGGTTTGTATAAACAACTGTCTCAGATGAATTGTTAGTGACACAAATGTCAAGATTTTGCAACGGCAATATCTTTGTTGTCTCCTTCAGTCAGTGGAGCGACCATGCTGCTGAAATTTGCCACAAATCTTCTGTAGAAACCGCTCATGTTGTGAAATCTCAGAACTTCTCTCCCCGTTGATGGTATTGGGAACGCCCCAGTAGTTTTTCTGGTCACATTCCAGGGGCCACCTGACCTTGTCCAACTGTGTGTGCGAAGCTTTCACTAATTCACTTTTTGTTTCCCATCAAACCAGCTTCCTGCAATCGATTGAATAATTTGTTTCAGTGTTCCAAATGTTCCTTCCATGTTTGACTGAATGCCAGCAGAGTGTCAGTGTCTGCGGCACAATTGTTTAGTCCGGAAATGACCTTGTTGGTTAATCTTTGGAAAGTTTCTGCGCATTCTTCATTCCAAGCAGCACAACTTCAAACTGATACAGACCATTTGGCATCACAAAAGCAGAAACTTCCTTCGCCCTGTCTGATAAAGGTACTTGCCAATATCCTTTTAGGAGTCAGATTTGGTAATAAAATGTACTTGTCCCACCTTTACAATACAGTCTTCCAAACCAGGAATAGGACACAAATCTGACTTCAGAACTGTGTTGACTTTTCTATGGGTTCAAACATGGCCAAAGGAGCTGAATGCCAGAGGTGAGGAGGGAGTGACTGCCCTCGACACCAAGGCAGCATTTGACCGAGTGTGGCATCAAGGAGCCTGAGCTAAACTGGAGCCAATGGGAATCAGGGAAAACTCCCCGCTGGGGGGGAGTCATACCCGGCACAAAGGAAGATGGTTGTGGTGGTTGGAGGTCAATCATCTCAACTCCAGGACATCACTGCAGGAGTTCCTCAGGGGCGTGTCCTCGGCCCAACCATCCTCAGCTGCTTCATCAATGACCTCCCTTCCATCATAAGGTCAGAAGTGGGGATGTTTGCGGATGACTTCACAATGTTCAGCACCATTCGCGACTCCTCAGATACTGAAGCAGTCCCTGTCCAACTGCAGCAAGACCTGGACAATATCCAGGCTTGGGGTGAAAGTAGCAAGTTACATTCGTGCCACACAAGTGCCAGGCCAATGACCATCTCCTACTAGAGAGGATCTAATCTTCGCCCTTGACATTCAATGGCATTACCATCGCTGAATCCCCACAATCAACATCCTGGGGGTTACCATTGATCAGAAACTGAACTGGACCCGGCCACATTAATACTGTGGCTACCAGGGCAGGTCAGAGGCTGGGGATTCTGTGGGGAGTAACTCATCCCCTGACCCCCCCAAAGCCTGTCCATCACCTACAAGGCACAAGTCAGGAGTGTGAGGGAATACTCTCCACTTGCCTGGATGAGCGCAGCTCCAACAACACTCAAGAAGCTCAACACCATCCAGGACAAAGCAGTCAGCTTGATTGCTCCCCTCCCACAAACATTCAAACCCTCCACCACCGACACACAGTGGCAGCCGTGTGTACCATCTACAAGATGCACAGCAGTAACTTAGGCAGCACCTTCCAAACCCACTACCATCTAGAAGGACAAGAGCAGCAGATACCTGGGAACCCCACCACCTGGAGGTTCCCCTCCAAGTCACTCACCACCCTGACTGGGAAATATATCGGCCGTTCCTTCTCTGTCACTGGGGCAACATCCTGGAATTCCCTCTCTAACATGAGTATGCCACCACCAACACAGACTTCATCAGCAAATGTGTGGGCGACTGCGTGCCAAAGAAAGCAGTACGTGCGTTCCCCAACCGGAAACCATGGCTCAATCGCGAGACTGACTCCCTACTGAAGGACAGACCTGAGGCGTTCAAGGCAGACGACCCTGACCTATACAAGAAATCCAGGTACGACCTCCGCAAAGCCATCCAGAATGCCAAGAGAGAATATCAAACCAAGCTAGAGTCACAGACAGACTCTTGGCAGTTGTGGCAAGGACTAAACAACATAACGGGCTACAAAGCGAAGCCGAACAGTATCTCTGGCAGCAGCGCACCCCTCCCCGGTGAACTCAATGCATTCTGTGCTCAGTTCGAGCAGGTAACCAACAATCTGCTGGCGAGTGCCCCAGCAGCCCATAACTCACTCATACCCACCATCACAGCTTCCGAAGTCAGATTGGCCTTCCTGAAAGTGAACCCTCGGAAGGCGACGGGCCCGGACGGGATCCCTGGTCGTGCACTCAGAGCCTGCGCAGACCGGCTGGCAGAGGTATTCGCGGACATCTTTAACCTGTCCCTACTCCACTCCGAGGTCCCCACCTGCTTCAAGAAGACCACCATCATACCGGTACCAAAGAAGAACCAGGCAACGTGCCTCAATGACTACCGACCAGTGGCCCTGACTTCAGTCGTAATGAAGTGCTTCGAGAGGTTGATCATGAAGCGCTTCACCTCCATACTCCCAGAACGCCTTGATCCACAGCAATTCGCATACCGCTGCAACCGGTCCACATCAGACACCATTTCCCTGGCCCGACACTCATCCCTAGAGCACCTCGAAAACAAGGACTCCTACATCAGACTCCTATTTATTGACTACAGCTCCGCCTTCAACACCTTAATCCCAGCCAAGCTCATATCAAAGCTCCAAAACCTAGGACTTGGCTCCCCACTCTGCAACTGGATCCTCGATTTTCTGACCAACAGACCACAATCAGTAAGAATGAACAACAACACCTCCTCCACAATAGTCCTCAACACCGGGGCCCTGCAAGGCTGCGTACTTAGCCCCCTACTCTACTCCCTGTACACACACGACTGCGTGGCAAAACTTGGTTCCAACTCCATCTACAAGTTTGCTGACGATACGACCATAGTGGGCTGGATCTCGAATAACGATGAGTCCGAATACAGGAGGGAGATAGAGAACCTAGTGGAGTGGTGTAGCGACAACAATCTCTCCCTCAATGCCAGCAAAACTAAAGAGCTGGTCATTGACTTCAGGAAGCAAAGTACTGTACACACCCCTGTCAGCATCAACGGGGCTGAGGTGGAGATGGTTAGCAGTTTCAAATTCCTAGGGGTGCAACATCTCCAAAAATCTGTCCTGGTCCACCCACGTCGACGCTACCACCAAGAAAGCACAACAGCACCTATACGTCCTCAGGAAACTAAGGAAATTCGGCATGACCACATTGACTCTTACCAACTTTTACAGATGCACCATAGAAAGCATCCTATCGGGCTGCATCACAGCCTGGTCTGGCAACTGCTCGGCCCAGGACCGCAAGAAACTTCAGAGAGTCGTGAACACCGCCCAGTCCGTCACACGAACCTGCCTCCCATCCATTGACTCCATCTACACCTCCCGCTGCCTGGGGAAAGCGGGCAGCATTATCAAAGACCCCTCCCACCCGGCTTACTCACTCTTCCAACTTCTTCCATCGGGCAGGAGATACAGAAGTCTGAGAACACGCACGAACAGACTCAAAAACAGCTTCTTCCCCACTGTCACCAGACTCCTAAATGACCCTCTTATGGACTGACCTCATTAACACTACACCCTGTATGCTTCATCCGATGCCGGTGTTATGTAGTTACATTGTCTATGTTGTGTTGCCCTATTATGTATTTTCTTTTCTTTTATTTTTTTTCATGTACTTAATGATCGGTTGAGCTGCTCTCAGAAAAATACTTTTCACTGTACCTCGGTACACGTGACAATAAACAAATTAAGATGCCAAGGTCCGTGATGTCTCTGATCGTGTTTTCAGGATCCTTAAGGGGAAGGGGGAGCAGGGGAAGGGGGAGCAACCACAAGTCGTGGTCCACATCGGTACCAACGACATAGGTAGGAAAAGGGACGGGGATGTAAAACAGGAATTCAGGGAGCTAGGGTGGAAGCTGAGAGCCAGGACAAACCATGTTGTCATCTCTGGTTTGTTGCCGGTGCCACGTGCTAGCGAGGTGAGGAGCAGGGAGAGAGTGCAGATAAACACGTGGCTGCAGGGATGGTGTAGGAGGGGGGGTTTCAGTCACGTGGATAATTGGAGCACATTCTGGGGAAGGTGGGACCTGTACAAGCAGGACGGGTTACACCTGAACCAGAGGGGCACCAATATCCTGGGAGGGAAATTTGCTACAGCTCTTCGGGGGTGGGGGGGGGTTTAATCTAATTTGGCAGGGGGATGGGAAACTGATTTGTCATCCAGGAGATAGCGTTGCTGGAGTTCAGGAAGTTGAGGGTAGTGCAGTACTGAGGAAGGTACCAAGGTCACAAGAGTGGAACTGCAGGAATGAAGGTGGTTTGAAGCGTGTCTACTTCAATGCAAGGAGCATCAGGAATAAGGTTGGTGAGCTTGAAGCATGGATTGGTACCTGGGACTACGATGTTGTGGCCATTACGGAGACCTGGATAGAACAGGGGGAGGAATGGTTGTTGGAGGTTCCGGGGTTTAGATGTTTCAGTAAGAGTAGGGAAGGTGGTAAAAGAGGTGGAGGAGTAGCATTGTTAATAAAGGATAGTATAATGGCTACAGAAAGGCAGTTTGAAGGGGATCTGTCTACTGAGGTAGTGTGGGCTGAAGTTAGAAATAGGAAAGGAGCGGTCACGTTGTTAGGAGTTTTCTATAGGCCCCCAAATAGTAATAGAGTTGTGGAGGAAAAGATTGCAATGCAGATTTTGGATAGGTGCGGTAGTCACAGGGTAGTTGTCATGGGTGACTTTAACTTTCCAAATATTGATTGGAACCACTATAATTCGAATAGTTTGGATGGGGCTGTTTTTATCCAGTGTCTGCAGGAGGGTTTCCTCACACAATATGTGGATAGACCGACAAGAGGCGGGGCCACATTGGATTTGGTACTGGGTAATGAACCGGGCCAAGTGTTAGATTTGGTTGTGGGAGAGCACTTTGGAGATAGTGACCACAATTCAGTGACTTTCACTATAGCAATGGAGAGGGATAGGAACATACAGCAGGGCAAGGTTTATAACTGGGGGAAGGGTAAGTACGGTGCGATTAGGCAAGAATTGGGGAGCATAAGATGGGAACAGGAACTGTCAGGGATAGGCACAAATTGAGATGTGGAGCTTGTTCAAGGAGCAAATACTGCGTGTCCTTGATAGGTATGTCCCTGTCAGGCAGGGAGGAAATGGTCGAGTGAGGGAACCATGGTTTACAAAAGAGGTTGAATGTCTTGTCAAGAGGAAGAAGGGGGCTTATGTAAGGATGAGAAAACAAGGTTCAGTTAGGGCACTTGAGGGATACAAGATAGCTAGGAAGGAGCTCACGAAAGAGCTTAGGAGAGCTAGGAGGGGGCATAAGAAGTCTTTGGCGGGTCGGACAAGGAAAACCCCAAGGCTTTTTACTCTTATGTGAGGAATAAACGAATGACCAAGGTGAAGTTAGGGCCGGTCAAGGACAGTAGTGGGAACGTGTGCATGGAGTCTGAAGATATAGGAGAGGCCCTGAATGAATACTTTTCTTCAGTGTTCACAAAGGAGAGGGGCCATGTTGTTGAGGAGGATAGTGCGATACAGGCTGGAGGCTGGAGGAGGTAGATATTCGGAAGGAAGATGTGTTAGAAATTTTGAGAAGCCTGAGGATAGATAAGTCCCCAGGGCCTGATGGGATATATCCTAGGATTCTTTGGGAGAACATAGAACATAGAACAATACAGCGCAGTACAGGCCCTTCGGCCCACGATGTTGCACCGAAACAAAAGCCATCTAACCTACACTATACCATTATCATCCATATGTTTATCCAATAAACTTTTAAATGCCCTCAATGTTGGCGAGTTCACTACTGTAGCAGGTAGGGCATTCCACGGCCTCACTACTCTTTGCGTAAAGAACCTACCTCTGACCTCTGTCCTATATCTATTACCCCTCAGTTTAAAGTTATGTCCCCTCGTGCCAGCCACTTCCATCCGCGGGAGAAGGCTCTCACTGTCCACCCTATCCAACCCCCTAATCATTTTGTATGCCTCTATTAAGTCTCCTCTTAACCTTCTTCTCTCCAACGAAAACAACCTCAAGTCCATCAGCCTTTCCTCATAAGATTTTCCCTCCATACCAGGCAACATCCTGGTAAATCTCCTCTGCACCCGTTCCAAAGCCTCCACGTCCTTCCTATAATGCGGTGACCAGAACTGTACGCAATACTCCAAATGCGGCCGTACCAGAGTTCTGTACAGCTGCAACATGACCTCCTGACTCCGGAACTCAATCCCTCTACCAATAAAGGCCAACACTCCATAGGCCTTCTTCACCACCCTATCAACCTGGGTGGCAACTTTCAGGGATCTATGTACATGGACACCTAGATCCCTCTGCTCATCCACACTTTCAAGAACTTTTCCATTAGCCAAATATTCCACATTCCTGTTATCCCTTCCAAAGTGAATCACCTCACACTTCTCTACATTAAACTCCATTTGCCACCTCTCAGCCCAGCTCTGCAGCTTATCTATATCCCTCTGTAACCTGCTACTTCCTTCCACACTATCGACAACACCACCGACTTTAGTATTGTCTGCAAATTTACTCACCCACCCTTCTGCGCCTTCCTCTAGGTCATTGATAAAAATGACAAACAGCAACGGCCCCAGAACAGATCCTTGTGGTACTCCACTTGTGACAGAACTCCATTCTGAACATTTCCCATCAACCACCACCCTCTGTCTTCTTTCAGCTAGCCAATTTCTGATCCACATCTCTAAATCACCCTCAATCCCCAGCCTCCGTGTTTTCTGCAATAGCCTACCGTGGGGAACCTTATCAAACGCTTTACTGAAATCCATATACACCACATCAACTGCTCTACCCTCGTCTACCTATTCAATCACCTTCTCAAAGAACTCGATAAGGTTTGTGAGGCATGACCTACCCTTCACAAAGCCATGCTGACTATCCCTGATCATATTATTCCTATCTAGATGATTATAAATCTTGTCTCTTATAATCCCCTCCAAGACTTTACCCAATACAGGCGTGAGGCTCACCGGTCTATAGTTGCCGGGGTTGTCTCTGCTCCCCTTTTTGAACAAAGGGACCACATTTACTATCCTCCAGTCCTCTGGCACTATTCCTGGAGCCAATGATGACATAAAAATCAAAGCCAATGGTCCAGCAATCTCTTCCCTGGCCTCCCAGAGAATCCTAGGATAAATCCCATCAGGTCCCGGGGACTTATCTATTTTCAGCCTGTCCAGAATTGCCAACACCTCTTCCCTACGTACCTCAATGCCATATATTCTATTAGCCTGGGGCTCAGCATTCTCCTCCACAACATTATCTTTTTCCTGAGTGAATACTGACGAAAAATATTCATTTAGTATCTCGCCTATCTCTTCAGACTCCACACACAATTTCCCATCCCTGTCCTTGACTGGTCCTACTCTTTCCCTAGTCATTCGCTTATTCCTGACATACCTAAAGAAAGCTTTTGGGTTTTCCTTGATCCTTCCTGCCAAATACTTCTCATGTCCCCTCCTTGCTCGTCTTAGCTCTCTCTTTAGATCCTTCCTCGCTACCTTGTAACTATCCATCGCCCCAACTGAAACTTCACACTTCATCTTCACATAGGCCTCCTTCTTCCTCTTAACAAGAGATTCCACTTCTTTGGTAAACCACGGTTCCCTCGCTCGGCACCTTCCTCCCTGCCTGACCGGTACATACTTATCAAGAACACGCAGTAGCTGATCCTTGAACAAGCTCCACTTATCCAGTGTGTCCAACACTTGCAGCCTACTTCTCCACCTTATCCCCCCCAAGTCAGGTCTAATGGCATCAGAATTGCCCTTCCCCCAGCTATAACTCTTGCCCTGCGGTGTATACTTATCCCTTCCCATCCTTAACGTAAACGTCACCGAATTGTGGTCACTGTCCCCAAAGTGCTCACCTACCTCCAAATCCAACACCTGGCCTGGTTCATTACCCAAAACCAAATCCAATGTGGCCTCGCCTCTTGTTGGCCTGTCAACAAACTGTGTCAGGAAACCCTCCTGCACACACTGTACAAAAAACGACCCATCTAATGTACTCGAACTATATCTTTTCCAGTCAATATTTGGAAAGTTAAAGTCTCCCATAATAACTACCCTGTTACTTTCGCTCTTATCCAGGATCATCCTCGCCATCCTTTCCTCTACATCCCTAGAACTATTTGGAGGCCTATAGAAAACTCCCAACAGGGTGACCTCTCCTTTCCTGTTTCTAACTTCAGCCCATACTACCTCGGAAGATGAGTCCCCATCTAGCATCCTCTCCGCCACCGTAATACTGCTCTTGACTAGCAGCGCCACACCTCCCCCTCTTTTGCCTCCTTCTCTGAGCTTACTAAAACACCTAAACCCCGGAACCTGCAACATCCATTCCTGTCCCTGCTCTATCCATGTCTCCGAAATGGCCACAACATCGAAGTCCCAGGTTCCAGTGGGAGGCGAGGGATGAGATTGCAGAGCCTTTGGCTTTGATCTTTGTGTCTTCACTGTCTACCGGAATAGTGCCAGAAGACTGGAGAGAGGCGAATGTTGTCCCCTTTTTCAAGAAAGGGAATAGGTAGAAACCTGGGAATTATAGGCCGGTTACTCTCACTTCGGTCATCGGTAAATTATTGGAAAGGGTCCTGAGGGACAGGATTTATGATCATTTGGAAAGATGCAGCTTAATCCAGGATAGTCAGCACGGATTTGTGATGGGTAGGTCTTGCCTCACAAATTTGATTGAATTCTTTGAGGAGGTAACTAAGTGTGTAGGTGAAGGTAGAGCAGTTGATGTCGTACACATGGATTTTAGTAAGGCATTGATAAGGTGCCCCATGGTCGGCTCATGCAGAAAGTAAGGAGGTGTGGGATAGAGGGAAATTTGGCCAATTGGATAAATAACTGGCTATCACATAGAAGACAGAGGGTGGTGGTGGATGGAAAATTTTCAGACTGGAGACCAGTTACCAGCGGTGTACCACAGGGATCAGTGCTGGGTCCTCTGCTATTTGTGATTTTTATCAATGACTTGGAGGAGGGGACTGAAGGGTGGGTCAGTAAATTTGCTGATGACACCAAGATTGGTGGAGTAGTGGATGAGGTGGAGGGCTGTTGTAGGCTGCAAAGAGACATTGATAGGATGCAGAGCTGGGCCGAAAAATGGCAGATGGAGATTAACCCTGATAAGTGCGAGGTGATTCATTTTGGTAGAAAAAATTTGAATGCAGATTACAGGGTCAACGGCAGGGCTCTGAAGAATGTGGAGGAACAGAGAGATCTTGGGGTTCATGTCCACAGATCTCTGAAAGTTGCTGCCCAAGTGGATAGAACCGTGAAGAAGGCCTATAGTGTGTTAGCGTTTATTAACAGGGGGATTGAGTTTAAGAGCTGTGAGGTTATGCTGCAACTATACATGACCCTGGTGAGACCATATTTGGAGTATTGTGTGCAGTTCTGGTCACCTCATTATAGGAAGGATGTGGAAGCATTGGAAAGGGTGCAAAGGAGATTTACCAGGATGCTGCCTGGTTTGCAGGATAGGTCTTATGAGGAAAGGTTGAGGGAGCGAGGGCTTTTCTCTTTGGAGTGGAGGAGGATGAGAGGCGACTTAATTGAGGTGTGTAAGATGATGAAGGGGATAGAGTGGACGTTCAGCGAACTTTTCCTCTGGTGGATGTAGCTGTTACAAGGGGGCATAACTATAAGGTTCATGGTGGAAGATATAGGAGGGATGTCCGAGGCAGGTTCTTTACTCAGTGAGTGGTTGGAGCATGGATTGGGGTTATTGGATAGGCATATGGAGTGCATCAGAATGATTGGGAGCAGGTTGATTTGATCTTAGTTTCAGACTAGTTCGGCACAACATCGTGGGCCAAAGGGCCTGTACTGTGCTGTACAGTTCTATGTTCTATGTTCTAAATCCAATCCAATCCAACAGCACAGTGGGTGTACCTACACCTGAAGGATTGTCGCGGTTAGACCACCAGCTCACCACCACCTTCTGAAGGGAAACTAGGGATAGACAATAAACGCTGACCCAACCAGCGACGCCCATATCGCATAAATGAGTTTAAAAAAACACATCTGCTTTGCTCCATTCGGTTTTGGTACCATCACAATAGGTGAGCTCCAATCGCTGCAACTTACCTAAATTATATAGCTTTGGCTGAGAGGATTAAGGTGAATCCAAAGGGATTCTTTAAGTATCTTAAAGGAAAAAGAATAACTAGAGAGAGAATAGGACCCCTCATGGGCCAAGGTGGACACATATGAATTGCAGGAGTCTTGGCTGAGATATTTGCATTATTGCTGGCCACAGGTGAGGTACCAGAAGACTGGAGGGTAGCAAATGTTGTGCCCTTATTTAAAAAGGGCTGCAAAGAAAAATGTGGGAATTATAGACAGGTACATCTGTAGTGGGTAAGTTACTAGACAGGATTCTGGGGGATAAGATATACAGGCATTTGGAAAGACAGGGTTTGATTAGGAGTAGTCAGCGCGACTCTGTGCATGGGAGACCATGGGCAGGATTCTCCGTTAGCCGCTGCCGAAATCGTGAAGGGCGATTGGACGGTGAATCGGTTCTGGCGCGAAATCGCAATGCTCCAGCGCCTCGACAGTGGCGTCAATGTGTTAGGGAGCGTACATACATCAAACACCGTTTGCGTATCGTTAGCGGGCCCGGCCCGGTATTCTCCGGGGGGCCTCCGCGATTCTCCTCCTCCGATGGGCCGAGTTCCCGACGCCGCGGCTCACTTGTGCTTTTAAAAATCGCGAAACCGGCGTGGTGGCAGCTGAGGGCGAGAGAAGGGGATACGGAAGGTCTCCAACATCGCCATAGTTCGCTGGCAGTTGTGCCGCTGGCTGAGGGGCTTCTGCCAGGGCCGGGGGGGGGGAGCAGTGGGGGGGGGGGGGGTTAAGGAGGTGGGCCGCGGGGTCAGGTGGTTTGGATTGGATTTGTTTATTGTCACGTGTACTGAGGTACAGTGAAAAGTATTTTTCTGCGAGCAGCTCAACAGATCATTAAGTACATGGGAAGAAAATAAAAGAAAATACATAATAGGGCAACACAAGGTACACAATGTAGCACGGAACACCATTGCTGCAGCCGGCAAGGCAGCCATGCAGCTGCGCATGCTGCTGACTGCCCACTGTGAACTTAGTGCCACGGGTCGTATAGGTGTCTCCCCCCCAAGGCCACCCCCCTGGGTACCCTCCGGCCCCAGCTGACCCATCAGCTGTACGGACGCGCTCCAGCACAACCTGTGCCACCTTGTTGGCTGGGATGAGTGTGGGTGGGGAGAGTAATGTGTACGTGCGGCTGCAGCTTGTCAGCCTTCCGAGATGAAAAAGGCTCCTACATCTTCCTCATCAAACCTTGGCAGTGCTTGAATATATTTAAACATATCCTGGCTAGGCATTCCTCTAGATGTTCCTCAACATCCACAGTTAACTTTCCGTGTATTTTCTCTTTGCAGTACCACTTTCCAAAGCTCTAAATCTCTCCGCGTGTCTTTTACTCCCCATTGCCGTGCTCTCCTTATTCTTTTCTCCTGCCTCTCTTTCCTTCTTCTTTTCATCCCTTGCTAATCTTTCCATTTCCATATCTAGTTTCCTCATTTGAATTAATAAACTTGATTAGTGTCACAAGTAGGCTTACATTAACTCTGCAGAGACGTTACTGTGAAAACTGCCCAGGAGGTTTGCTAGAGTCACTCAGGAGGATCTAAACTAGTGGCAGGGAGGTGGGAGCCAGGGCGTGAGCTTAGACGGTGTAAAAACTGAAGGGCAAATAGAGAACAAAAATAAGAGAACAACAACATCACCCTGTCTGCTCAAACACAAAGGTTTGAAGTGTATTTGTTTCAACGCCAGAAGTATAGCAGGAAAGGAAGGTGAACTTCGAACACTGATTAGTACTGGGAGTATGATGTTGTGGCTGTCACAGAAACGTGGTTAAAGGAAGGGCAGGATTGGCAGCTGAATGTTGGAGGATACTGACGCTTCAGGAGAGAGAGAGGGGTTAGGATTAGGTGGGGAGGAGCATTACTGGTTGAAGAGAATATTATAGCCGTACTGCGGGAGGACACCTTGGAGGGCTCACACAATGAGGCAATCTGGGTCGAGCTCAGGAACAGGAAGGGAGCAATCACAACTGCCAGCGAGAGATAGAGGAGCACATGGGAGAGATTTTGGAAAGGTGCGAAAGTAACAGAGTTGCTGTTGTCGGGGATTTTAATTTCCCCGATATTGACTGGGACTCACTTAGTGCTCGGGGTGTGGATGGGGCAGAGTTTGTAAGGTGTATCCAGGAAGGCTTCTTGATGCAATATGTAGATAGTCCAACTCGGGAAGGGGCAGTATTGGACCTGGTATTGGGGAATGAGTCTGGACAGGTGGCTGAGGTTTCAGTCGGGGAACATTTTGGACAGGGATGAGGGTAACCCTCGGGTTTAGGTGCTGAACTGGGGAAAGGCAAATTCCGATAACATTAGACAGGAATTGAAGAATTAGGATTGGGTGCGGCTGTTGGAGAGTAAATCAACATCCGACATTTGGGAGTCTTTCAAGCGACAGTCGATTAGGTTTCAGGAAAGTAACATTCCTGAGAGAACAAAGGATAAGTATGGGGAGTTTAGGGAGCCTTGGATAACGAGGGATATTGTGAACTTCCTCAAAGAGAAAAAGGAGGCTTTTGTACGGTCTAGAAGGGTGGGGACAGTCAAAACCCTTGAGGAGAATGAAGAAAATAGGACGGTACTGAAGCGGGAAATTAGGAGGGTGAGGAGGGGTCATGGAAAGTCCTTGGCAAGTAGCATTAAGGTGAATCCCAAAGCTTTTTATTCAGATGTAAAAAGCAAGAGGGTGGCCAGGGGAAGGATTAGACCACTGAAGGACAGTGGGGGGAATCTATGTGTGGAGCCAGAGGAAATGGACGAGGAACTAAATGAATACTTTGCATCAGTGTTCGACAAAGAAAAGGACTTTGTGGAAGATGATTCTTGGGTAGGATGTGTAGATCATGTTAACATCAAAAAGGAGGAGGTATTGGGTCTTTTCATAGAATCATAGAATTTACAGTGCAGAAGGAGGCCATTCGGCCCATCGAGTCTGCACCGGCTCTTGGAAAGAGCACCCTACCCAAGGTCAACACCTCCACCCTATTCCCAGAACCCAGTAACCCCACCCAACACTAAGGGCAATTTTGGACACTAAGGGCAATTTATCATGGCCAATCCACCTAACCTGCATATCTTTGGACTGTGGGAGGAAACCGGAGCACCCGGAGGAAACCCACGCACACACGGGGAGAATGTGCAGACTCCGCGCAGACAGTGACCCAAGCCGGAATCGAACCTGGGACCCTGGAGCTGTGAAGCAATTGTGCTATCCACAATGCTACCGTGCTGCCCGAAGACCTCACGTCTCCTTTTAAAAGACATCAAGGTCGATAAGTCTCCTGGGCCAGATGTGATTTACCCCAGAATACTGAGGGAAGCAAGGGAGGAAATTGCTGGGGCCTTGACTGACATCTTTCTATCCTCATTGGCTACAGGTGAGATCCCAGAGGACTGGAGAATAGCTAATGTGGCACCGCTGTTTAAGAAAGGCAGCAGGGATGATCCAGGAAACTATAGGCCGGTGAGCCTCACGTCGGTAGTGGGTAAATTATTGGAGAGAATTCTCAGGGACAGGATTTCTACCCATTTGGAAACAAATGGACTCATTAGCGATAGGCAGCTTGGTTTTGTGAAGGGGAGGTCGTGCCTCACTAACTTGATCGAGTTTTTTGAGGAGGTGACTAAGATGATTGATGAGGGGAGGACGTGGATGTTGTTTACATGGACTTCACTAAAGCCTTTGACAAGGTGCCTCATGGCAGACTCGTACAAAAGGTGAAGTCACACAGGATCAGAGGTGAGGCGGTAAGATGGATACGGAACTGGCTCGGTCATAGAAGGCAAAGGGCAGCAGTAACAGGTGTTTTTCTGAATGGAAGGTTGGGACTAGTGGTGTTCCACAGGGATCTGTGCTGGGGCTGCTGTTGTTTGTAGTGTACATAAACAATTGGGAGGAAAATATAGCCGGTTCGTGGATAAGTTTGTGGATGACACCCAGGTTGGTGGAGTGACAGATAGTGTTGAGGATTGTCAGAGGATACAGCAGGACAGAGATAGGTTGGAGACTTGGGCAGAGAAATGGCAAATGGAGTTTAATCCAGACACATGTGAGGTAATGCATTTTGGTAGATCTGACATAGAACATAGAACATTACAGCGCAGTACAGGCCCTTCGGCCCTCGATGTTGCGCCGACCTGTGAAACCACTCTAAAGCCCATCTACACTATTCCCTTATCGTCCATATGTCTATCCAGTGGCCATTTGAATGTCCTTAGTGTTGGCGAGTCCACTACTGTTGGTGGCTACAGGGATGGTGCAGGCGGGAGGGATTCAGATTTCTGGATAACTGGGGCTCTTTCTGGGGAAGGTGGGACCTCTACAGACAGGATGGTCTACATCTGAACCTGCGGGGCACAAATATCCTGGGGGGGAGATTTGTTCGTGCTCTTTGGGGGGGTTTAAATTAATGCAGCAGGGGCATGGGAACCTGGATTGTAGTTTTAGGGTAAGGGAGAATGAGAGTATAGAGGTCAGGAGCTCAGATTTGACGTCGCAGGAGGGGGCCAGTGTTCAGGTAGGTGGTTTGAAGTGTGTCTACTTCAATACCAGGAGTATACAAAATAAGGTAGGGGAACTGGCAGCATGGGTTGGTACCTGGGACTTCGATGTCGTGGCCATTCCGGAGACATGGATAGAGCAGGGACAGGAATGGATGTTGCAGGTTCCGGGGTTTAGGTGTTTTAGTAAGCTCAGAGAAGGAGGCAAAAGAGGGGGAGGTGTGGCGCTGCTAGTCAAGAGCAGTATTACGGTGGCGGAGAGGATGCTAGATGGGGACTCATCTTCCGAGGTAGTATGGGCTGAAGTTAGAAACATGAAAGGAGAGGTCACACTGTTGGGAGCGAAAGTAACAGGGTAGTTATTATGGGAGACTTTAACTTTCCAAATATTGACTGGAAAAGATATAGTTCGAGTACATTAGATGGGTCGTTTTTTGTACAGTATGTGCAGGAGGGTTTCCTGACACAGTTTGTTGACAGGCCAACAAGAGGCGAGGCCACATTGGATTTGGTTTTGGGTAATGAACCAGGCCAGGTGTTGGATTTGGAGGTAGGTGAGCACTTTGGGGACAGTGACCACAATTCGGTGACGTTTACGTTAAGGATGGAAAGGGATAAGTATACACCGCAGGGCAAGAGTTATAGCTGGGGGAAGGGAAATTATGATGCCATTAGACGTGACTTGGGGGGGATAAGGTGGAGAAGTAGGCTGCAAGTGTTGGACACACTGGATAAGTGGAGCTTGTTCAAGGATCAGCTACTGCGTGTTCTTGATAAGTATGTACCGGTCAGGCAGGGTGGAAGGTGCCGAGCGAGGGAACCGTGGTTTACCAAAGAAGTGGAATCTCTTGTTAAGAGGAAGAAGGAGGCCTATGTGAAGATGAGGTGTGAAGTTTCAGTTGGGGCGATGGATAGTTACAAGGTAGCGAGGAAGGATCTAAAGAGAGAGCTAAGACGAGCAAGGAGGGGACATGAGAAGTATTTGGCAGGAAGGATCAAGGAAAACCCAAAAGCTTTCTATAGGTATGTCAGGAATAAGCGAATGACTAGGGAAAGAGTAGGACCAGTCAAGGACAGGGATGGGAAGTTGTGTGTAGAGTCTGAAGAGATAGGCGAGATACTAAATGAATATTTTTCATCAGTATTCACTCAGGAAAAAGATAATGTTGTGGAGGAGAATGCTGAGCTCCAGGTAAATAGATTAGATGGCATTGAGGTACGTAGGGAAGAGGTGTTGGCAATTCTGGACAGGCTGAAAATAGATAAGTCCCCGGGACCTGATGGGATTTATCCTAGGATTCTCTGGGAGGCCAGGGAAGAGATTGCTGGACCATTGGCTTTGATTTTTATGTCATCATTGGATACAGGAATAGTGCCAGAGGACTGGAGGATAGCAAATGTGGTCCCTTTGTTCAAAAAGGGGAGCAGAGACAACCCCGGCAACTATAGACCGGTGAGCCTCACGTCTGTAGTGGGTAAAGTCTTGGAGGGGATTATAAGAGACAAGATTTATAATCATCTAGATAGGAATAATATGATCAGGGATAGTCAGCATGGCTTTGTGAAGGGTAGGTCATGCCTCACAAACCTTATCGAGTTCTTTGAGAAGGTGACTGAACAGGTAGACGAGGGTAGAGCAGTTGATGTGGTGTATATGGATTTCAGCAAAGCGTTTGATAAGGTTCCCCACGGTAGGCTATTGCAGAAAACACGGAGGCTGGGGATTGAGGGTGATTTAGAGATGTGGATCAGAAATTGGCTAGCTGAAAGAAGACAGAGGGTGGTGGTTGATGGGAAATGTTCAGAATGGAGTTCTGTCACAAGTGGAGTACCACAAGGATCTGTTCTGGGGCCGTTGCTGTTTGTCATTTTTATCAATGGCCGAGAGGAAGGCGCAGAAGGGTGGGTGAGTAAATTTGCAGACGATACTAAAGTCGGTGGTGTTGTCGATAGTGTGGAAGGAAGTAGCAGGTTACAGAGGGATATAGATAAGCTGCAGTGCTGGGCTGAGAGGTGGCAAATGGAGTTTAATGTAGAGAAGTGTGAGGTGATTCACTTTGGAAGGAATAACAGGAATGCGGAATATTTGGCTAATGGAAAAGTTCTTGAAAGTGTGGATGAGCAGAGGGATCTAGGTGTCCATGTACATAGATCCCTGAAAGTTGCCACCCAGGTTGATAGGGTGGTGAAGAAGGCCTATGGAGTGTTGGCCTTTATTGGTAGAGGGATTGAGTTCCGGAGTCAGGAGGTCATGTTGCAGCTGTACAGAACTCTGGTACGGCCGCATTTGGAGTATTGCGTACAGTTCTGGTCACCGCATTATAGGAAGGACGTGGAGGCTTTGGAACGGGTGCAGAGGAGATTTACCAGGATGTTGCCTGGTATGGAGGGAAAATCTTATGAGGAAAGGCTGATGGACTTGAGGTTGTTTTCGTTAGAGAGAAGAAGGTTAAGAGGAGACTTAATAGAGGCATACAAAATGATCAGAGGGTTAGATAGGGTGGACAGTGAGAGCCTTCTCCCGCGGATGGAAATGGCTGGCACGAGGGGACATAACTTTAAACTGAGGGGTAAGAGATATAGGACAGAGGTCAGGGGCAGGTTCTTTACGCAAAGAGTAGTGAGGCCGTGGAATGCCCTACCTGCTACAGTAGTGAACTCGCCAACATTGAGGGCATTTAAAAGTTTATTGGATAAACATATGGATGATAATGGTATAGTGTAGGTTAGATGGCTTTTGTTTCGGTGCAACATCGTGGGCCGAAGGGCCTGTACTGCGCTGTATTGTTTATGTTCTATGTTCTATGTTGCAGGCAGGGCATTCCACGCCCTTACTACTGTCTGAGTAAAGAACCTACCTCTGACATCTGTCCTATATCTATCTCCCCTCAATTTAAAGCTATGTCCCCTCGTGCTAGACATCACCATCCGAGGAAAAAGGCTCTCACTGTCCACCCTATCCAATCCTCTGATCATCTTGTATGCCTCAATTAAGTCACCTCTTAACCTTCTTCTCTCTAACGAAAACAGCCTCAAGTCCCTCAGCCTTTCCTCATAAGATCTTCCCTCCATACCAGGCAACATCCTGGTAAATCTCCTCTGCACCCTTTCCAATGCTTCCACATCCTTTCCATAATGCGGCGACCAGAATTGCACGCAGTACTCCAAATGCGGCCGCACCAGAGTTTTGTACAGCTGCAACATGACCTCATGGCTCCGAAACTCAATCCCTCTACCAATACAAGTTAACACACCGTACGCCTTCTTAACAGAGGGAAATATATCCCACATTATGTTCTTACGTAAATGGTAAAACTCTTCGGAATATAGAAAGTCCGAGATCTGGGCGTGCAGGTCCACAGATCTTTGAAAGTGGCAACACAAGCGGACAAGGTAGTCAAGAAAGCAGACGGAATGCTTGCCCTCATTGGACGGGGCATCGAGTATAAAAACTGGCAAGTCATGCTGCAGTTTTATAGAACCTTGGTACGGCCACACTTGGAATATTGCGCACAATTCTGGTCGCCACACTACCAGAAGGACGTGGAGTCTTCGGAGAGAGTGCAGAGGAGGTTTACCAGGATGTTGCCGGGTCTGGAGGGTGTTAGCTATGCGGAGAGGCTGAATAGACTCGGACTGTTTTCAATAGAAAGACGGAGGTTGAGGTCTACAAGATTATGAGGGGCGAGGATAGAGTGGATGGGCAGGCACTCTTTCCCAGGGTGGAGGGGTCAGTCACCAGGGGGCATAGGTTTAAGGTCCGTGGGGCAAGTTTAGAGGGGATGTGCGAGGCAGGTTTTTTACACAGAGGGTGGTGAGTGCCTGGAACGTGTTGCCAGGGGAGGTTGTGGAAACAGATACATTAACGGCGTTCAAAAGGCATCTTGACAAATACATGGGTAGGATGGGTACAGAGGGATACGGCACAAGGAAGTGCTGAGGGTTTTGGCCAAGGTTGGTATCATGGCCGGTACAGGTTGGAGGGCCGAAGGGCCTGTTCCTGTGCTGGATTATTCTTTGTTCTTTGTTCTTTGTAATTCTTATGAACTTCTATCTGTATCCCTCATGAATTCGCCGCCTGATCTGCTTGATTTTGGGTTTGGTTCAATTGTGTTCCAGACTCTCACCTTTTCCACAAGTCTATTCTGCAAATATTCCTCTCTTTATATTACAGATGATGCCAAGTCGGGATCAGGGCCTGAGGGTGAGGAAGCAGCGAGGACAGGGGATCTGATCACTCAGGCTGCGGATAAAGGCCACACCGCCTCCTCCTCCCTCACTCGAGTGAGCAGCAGAGGGAAGGACCCTCCCTCCTCCAACAACATTGAACTTTCTGAAGCAAAGGCCACGGCCGGGAGTGCAGACATTCTAACCCGGAGTGAGACGCAACTGGGGGTGGAGAGCAAAAGAGGTACTCCCCACAGACACACCCGCTGGGTGACCCAGCCCCACAGACACACCCGCTGCGTGACCCAGCCCCACAGACACACCCGCTGCGTGACCCAGATACTCACCCGCTGGGTGACCCAGCCCCACAGACACACCCGCTGCGTGACCCAGATACTCACCCGCTGGGTGACCCAGCCCCACAGACACACCCGCTGGGTGCCCCAGTCTCAGGTACACACCCACTGGGTGCCCCAGTCTCAGGTACACACCCGCTGGGTGCCCCACTCTCAGGTACACACCCGCTGGGTGCCCCAGTCTCAGGTACACACCCACTGGGTGCCCCACTCTCAGGTACACACCCACTGGGTGTCCCACTCTCAGGTACACACCCACTGGGTGCCCCACTCTCAGGTACACAGCCATTAGGTGAATTATTCGCTGTACTGTTGCTTGTCTATTGTTCCTGGGCTGCTGCAGTTGCTCAGACTCAGAGCTCCGGCCTGAGCTGTGAACTGACAGCTTGTCCCAATCCAGCATGACCCCTCTTCCTGTTTGTCTTTCAAAGGTGCCCTTGCCAGCGTTTCTAACATCTTCAGTTTTTGGACTGATTCTAACGCCTGCCAGAATCAGGAGGTGCCCCGCCCAGCGGTGACCACAGTTGGTACTGATGAGGAACCAGGGTCAATGAGTCGACATTGGTCAGATATCGATTGCCGGTTGCGGCTCTTACAGAAGCAGTTGAACAGGTAATGACTGTGTGACGGTTACTGCAGGCCCGAAGCTTTGCTGTGATGTGAACACATTGTTTTACCTCTTTCACTTTCTCCTTATTGAAGGCTGGAATCTCGGATGACGGTGGATATAGCCACCATAATGCAACTCCTACAGAGGCAATTGGCGATGGTCCCACCAGCTTACAGCACAATGTCGTCTCCCCCTCCAACCAGCCAGGTAAGCTGTGGAAACCATTCCATAGACATCCCCATGGTGACCTCATCCGCTCATCGAGAACGTTGGAACAGTCGGTACATTGCAGCTTAACACCGCAAACTGCTGAATATATTCAGCAAATATACACAGATGGATAGACACATAAATATAGATATGAGCCTCATATACTCACACATACTCTCATATACACATACTCTCAGAGGCATGCACACTTATGCACAAGCACACTCCCAATATACACACACTCTCAAATAAATGTGTACTCAGACACACACGGATGCACACCCCACATACATACTCATATACACACGTACTCACATATACACTCGCACTCTAGTATACATGCGTTCTCTAGTATACAGGTGCATTCTCATATACACATGCACTCATATACTTCAGCACTCTCATAAAAACAAGGCGTGCTGTTAGATGAATTGGACACTCTGAATTCTCCCTCCGTGTACCCGAACAGGCGCCGGAATGTGGCGACGAGGGGATTTTCACAGTAACTTCATTGCAGCGTTAATGTAAGCCTACTTGTGACAATAATAAAGATTATTATTACTTTTACACATGCACTCTCATATTCACGTGCACTCTCATATATATGCACGCCCTCATATATACATGCACTCTCGTATACACAGGCACTCTCGTATGCACAGGCACTCTCGTATACACAGGCACTCTCGTATGCACAGGCACTCTCGTATCCACAGGCACTCTCGTATACACAGGCACTCTCGTATGCACAGGCACTCTCGTATACACAGGCCCTCTCGTATACACAGGCCCTCTCGTATACACAGGCACTCTCGTATACACAGGCACTCTCGTATACACAGGCACTCTCATATACACAGGCCCTCTCGTATACACAGACACTCTCGTATACACAGGCCCTCTCGTATACGCAGGCCCTCTCGTATACACAGGCACTCTCGTATACACAGGCCCTCTCGTATACGCAGGCACTCTCGTATACACAGGCACTCATAGTCACAGGCACTCTCGTACATACGCACACTTATATACACGTGCATTCTTGAATGCGCGCGTACTCTGATATACATGCGCACACTCTGATATACATCGCACACTCTGATATACATGCGCACTCTCATATGCACGCGCACTCTCATATAAACATGCATTTGCATATACACGTGCATCATGATCCACACACTCTCATGGAAACACGCTCTCATTCATATACGTTCTCATGTACACCGCGCACTCATATACATCGAGCACTCACTTTCATACTCACACACTCACTCTCATACTCACACACTCACTCAAGGTTTATACCAACAAAAAGGAAGGATGGTAGAAAGAGGGAAAATCGACCGTGGATATCTAAGGAAATAAGGGAGCGTATCAAATTGAAGGAAAAAGCATACAAAGTGGCAATGTTTAGTGCGCAATTTAGCGTGTTCAATCCATTTACCTTGCACATCTTTGGGTTGTGGGGGCAAAACCCACGCAAACACTGGGAGAATGTGCAAACTCCACACGGACAGTGACCCAAAGCCGGGATCAAACCTGGGACCTCGGAGCCGTGAGGCAGCAGCGCTAACCACTGCACCACCGTGCTGCCCGAGAAGGGAGATTTAATAATGGGAGATGAGGAAATGGCTGAGGAACTGAACAGGTTCTTTGGGTCGGTCTTCACAGCGGAAGACACAAATAACATGCCAGTGACTGATGGAAATGAGGCTATGACAGGTGAGGACCTTGAGAGGATTGTTATCACCATGGAGGTAGTGATGGGCAAGCTAATGGAGCTAAAGGTAGACAAGTCTCCTGGCCCTGATAGAATGCATCCCAGAGTGCTAAAAGAGATGGCTAGGGAAATTGCAAATGCACGAGTGATAATTTACCAAACTTCACTGGACTCTGGGGTGGTCCCGGCGGATTGGAAATTAGCAAACGTGACACCACTGTTTAAAAAAGGAGGTAGGCAGAAAACGGGTAATTATAGGCCAGTGAGCTTAACTTCGGTAGTAGGGAAGTGGCTGGAATCTATCATCAAGGAAGAAATAGCGAGGCATCTGTATGGAAATTGTCCCATTGGGCAGACGCAGCATGGGTTCATAAAGGGCAGGTCGTGCCTAACTAATTTAGTGGAATTTTTTGAGGACATTAACAGTGCGGTAGATAACCGGGAGCCAATGGATGTGGTATATCTGGATTTCCAGAAAGCCTTTGACAAGGTTCCACACAAAAGGTTGTTGCATAAGATAAAGATGCATGGCATTAAGGGGAAAGTAGGAGCATGGACAGAGGATTGGTTAATTAATAGAAAGCAAAGAGTGGGGATAAATGGGTGTTCCTCTGGTTGGCAATCAGTAGCTAGTGGTGTCCCTCAGGGATCAGTGTTGGGCCCACAACTGTTCACAATTTACATAGATGATTTGGAGTTGGGGACCAAGGGCAATGTGTCCAAGTTTGCAGACGACACTAAGATAAGTGGTAAAGCAAAAAGTGCAGAGGATACTGGAAGTCTGCAGAGGGATTTGGATAGGCTAAGTGAATGGACTCGGGTCTGGCAGATGGAATACAATGTTGACAAATGTGAGGTTATCCATTTTGGTAGGAATAACAGCAAAAGGGATTATTATTTAAATGATAAAATATTAAAACATGCTGCTGTGCAGAGAGACCTGGGTGTGCTAGTGCATGAGTCGCAAAAAGATGGTTTACAGGTGCAACAGGTGATTAAGAAGGCGAATGGAATTTTGACTTCATTGCTAGAGGGATGGAGTTTAAGACTAGGGAGGTTCTGCTGCAATTGTATAAGGTGTTAGTGAGGACACACCTGGAGTATGGTGTTCAGTTTTGGTCTCCTTACCTGAGAAAGGACGTATTGGCACTGGAGGGTGTGCAGAGGAGATTCACCAGGTTAATCCCAGAGCTGAAGGGGTTGGATTACGAGGAGAGGTTGAGTAGACTGGGACTGTACTCGTTGGAATTTAGAAGGATGAGGGGGGATCTTAGAGAAACATATACAATTATGAAGGGAATCGATAGGATAGATGCGGGCAGGTTGTTTCCACTGGCGGGTGAAAGCAGAACTAGGGGGCATAGCCTCAAAATAAGGGGAAGTGGATTTAGGACTGAGTTTAGGAGGAACTTCTTCACCCAAAGGGTTGTGAATCTATGAAATTCCTTGCCCAGTGAAGCAGTAGAGGCTCTTTCATTAAATGTGTTTAAGATAAAGATAGATAGTTTTTTGAAGAATAAAGGGATTAAGGGTTATGGTGTTCGGGCCGGAAAGTGGAGCTGAGTCCACAAAAGATCAGCCACGATCTCATTGAATGGCGGAGCAGGCGCGAGGGGCCAGATGGCCTACTCCTGCTCCTAGTTCTTATGTTCTTATGTTCTCACACACTCACTCTCATACTCACACACTCACTCTCATACACACACACTCACTCTCATACTCACACACTCACTCTCATACTCACACACTCACGCTCATACACACACACTCACTCTCATACTCACACACTCACCCTCATACTCACACACTCACTCTCATACTCACACACTCACGCTCATACTCACACACTCACTCTCATACTCACACACTCACTCTCATACACACACACTCACTCTCATACTCACACACTCACTCTCATACACACACACTCACTCTCATACTCACACACACACTCACTCTCATACTCACTCACTCACTCTCATACACACACACTCACTCTCATACTCACACACTCACTCTCATACTCACACACTCACTCTCATACACACACACTCACTCTCATACTCACACACTCACCCTCATACTCACTCACTCACCCTCATACATACACACTCACTCTCATACTCAGACACTCACTCTCATACTCACACACTCACTCTCATACTCACACACTCACTCTCATACTCACACACTCACGCTCATACACACACACTCACTCTCATACTCACACACTCACTCTCATACTCACACACTCACTCTCATACACACACACTCTCATACTCACACACTCACTCTCATACAACCACACTCACTCTCACACGCTCACTCTCATACTTACACACTCACTCTCATACTCACACACTCACTCTCATACTCACACACTCACCCTCATACTCACACACTCACTCTCATACACACACACTCACTCTCATACTCACACACTCACTCTCATACTCACACACTCACCCTCATACTCACACACTCACTCTCATACACACACACTCACTCTCATACTCACACACTCACTCTCATACTCACACACTCACTCTCATACACACACACTCACTCTCATACAACCACACTCACTCTCACACACTCACTCTCATACTTACACACTCACTCTCATACTCACACACTCACTCTCATACTCACACTCACTCTCATACAACCACACTCACTCTCACACACTCACTCTCATACTTACACACTCACTCTCATACTCACACACTCACTCTCATACTCACACACTCACCCTCATACTCACACTCTCATACTCACACACTCACTCTCATACACACACACCCTCATACACACACACTCACTCTGATACTCACTCACTCACTCTCATACTTACACACTCACTCTCAAACTCACTCACTCACTCTCATACTCACACACTCACTCTCATACTCACACACTCACTCTCATACTCACACTCACTCTCATACAACCACACTCACTCTCACACACTCACTCTCATACTTACACACTCACTCCCATACTCACACACTCACTCTCATACTCACACACTCACCCTCATACTCACACTCTCATACTCACACACTCACTCTCGTACACACACACTCTCATACACACACACTCACTCTCATACTCACACACTCACTCTCATACAACCACACTCACTCTCACACACTCACTCTCATACTCACACACTCACTCTCATACTCACACACACCCTCATACTCACACACTCACTCTCATACTCACACACTCACTCTCATACACACACACTCACTCTCATACTCACACACTCACTCTCATACTCACACACTCACTCTCATACTTACACACTCACTCTCATACTCACACACTCACTCTCATACACACACACTCACTCTCATACTCACTCACTCACTCTCATACTCACACACTCACTCTCATACTCACACACTCACTCTCATACAACCACACTCACTCTCACACACTCACTCTCATACTTACACACTCACTCTCATACTCACACACTCACTCTCATACTCACACACTAACTCTCATACACACACACTCATTCTCATACTCACACACTCACCCTCATACTCACACACTCACCCTCATACTCACACACTCACTCTCATACTCACACACTCACTCTCATACAACCACACTCACTCTCACACACTCACTCTCATACTTACACACTCACTCTCATACTCACACACTCACTCTCATACTCACACACTAACTCTCATACACACACACTCATTCTCAAACTCACACACTCACCCTCATACTCACACACTCACTCTCATACTTACACACTCACTCTCATACTCACACACTCACTCTCATACTCACACACTAACTCTCATACTCACACACTCACTCTCATACTCACTCACTCACTCTCATACACACACACTCACCCTCATACACACACACTCACTCTCATACTCACACACTCACTCTCATACTCACACACTCACTCTCATACTCACACTCACGCTCATACAACCACACTCACTCTCACACACTCACTCTCATACATACACACTCACTCTCATACTCACACACTCACTCTCATACTCACACACTCACCCTCATACTCACACTCTCATACTCACACACTGACTCTCATACACACACACTCTCATACACACACACTCACTCTCATACTCACACACTCACTCTCATACAACCACACTCACTCTCACACACTCACTCTCATACTCACACACTCACTCTCATACTCACACACACCCTCATACTCACACACTCACTCTCATACTCACACACTCACTCTCATACACACACACTCACTCTCATACTCACACACTCACTCTCATACTCACACACTCACTCTCATACTCACACACTCACTCTCATACTTACACACTCACTCTCATACTCACACACTCACTCTCATACTCACACACTCACTCTCATACTCACTCACTCACTCTCATACTCACACACTCACTCTCATACTCACACACTCACTCTCATACAACCACACTCACTCTCACACACTCACTCTCATACTTACACACTCACTCTCATACTCACACACTCACTCTCATACTCACACACTAACTCTCATACACACACACTCATTCTCATACTCACACACTCACCCTCATACTCACACACTCACCCTCATACTCACACACTCACTCTCATACTCACACACTCACTCTCATACAACCACACTCACTCTCACACACTCACTCTCATACTTACACACTCACTCTCATACTCACACACTCACTCTCATACTCACACACTAACTCTCATACACACACACTCATTCTCAAACTCACACACTCACCCTCATACTCACACACTCACCCTCATACTCACACACTCACTCTCATACTCACACACTAACTCTCATACACACACACTCATTCTCATACACACACACTCACTCTCATACTCACACACTCTCTCTCATACTCACACACTCACTCTCATACACACACACTCACTCTCATACACACACACTCACTCTCATACTCACACACTCACCCTCATACTCACACACTCACTCTCATACTCACACACTCACCCTCATACTCACACACTCTCTCTCATACTCACACACTTACTCTCATACTCACACACTCACTCTCATACTCACACACTCACTCTCATACACACACAGTCACCCTCATACACACACACTCACTCTCATACTCACACACTCACTCTCATACTCACTCACTCACTCTCATACACACACACTCACCCTCATACACACACACTCACTCTCATACTCACACACTCACTCTCATACTCACACACTCACTCTCATACTCACACACTCACTCTCATACAACCACACTCACTCTCACACACTCACTCTCATACTTACACACTCACTCTCATACTCACACACTCACTCTCATACTCACACACTCACTCTCATACTCACACTCACTCTCATACAACCACACTCACTCTCACACACTCACTCTCATACTTACACACTCACTCTCATACTCACACACTCACTCTCATACTCACACACTCACTCTCATACTCACACACTCACTCTCATACTCACACTCACTCTCATACAACCACACTCACTCTCACACACTCACTCTCATACTTACACACTCACTCTCATACTCACACACTCACTCTCATACTCACACTCACTCTCATACAACCACACTCACTCTCACACACTCACTCTCATACTTACACACTCACTCTCATACTCACACACTCACTCTCATACTCACACACTCACTCTCATACTCACACACTCACCCTCATACTCACACTCTCATACTCACACACTCACTCTCATACACACACACTCTCATACACACACACTCACTCTCATACTCACACACTCACTCTCATACAACCATACTCACTCTCACACACTCACTCTCATACTCACACACTCACTCTCATACTCACACACACACCCTCATACTCACACACTCACTCTCATACTCACACACTCACTCTCATACACACACACTCACTCTCATACTCACACACTCACTCTCATACTCACACACTCACTCGCATGCACACACACTCACTCTCATACTCACACACTCACTCTCATACACACACACTCACTCTCATACTCACACACTCACTCTCATACACACACACTCACTCTCATACACACACACTCACTCTCATACTCACACACTCACTCTCATACTTACACACTCACTCTCATCCTCACACACTCACTCTCATACACACACACTCACTCTCATACTCACTCACTCACTCTCATACTCACACACTCACTCTCATACAACCACACTCACTCTCACACACTCACTCTCATACTTACACACTCACTCTCATACTCACACACTCACTCTCATACTCACACACTAACTCTCATACACACACACTCATTCTCATACTCACACACTCACCCTAATACTCACACACTCACCCTCATACTCACACACTCACTCTCATACTCACACACTCACTCTCATACAACCACACTCACTCTCACACACTCACTCTCATACTTACACACTCACTCTCATACTCACACACTCACTCTCATACTCACACACTAACTCTCATACACACACACTCATTCTCATACTCACACACTCACCCTCATACTCACACACTCACCCTCATACTCACACACTCACTCTCATACTCACACACTAACTCTCATACACACACACTCATTCTCATACACACACTCTCACTCTCATACACACACACTCACTCTCATACTCACACACTCTCTCTCATACTCACACACTCACTCTCATACACACACACTCACTCTCATACACACACACTCACTCTCATACTCACACACTCACCCTCATACTCACACACTCACTCTCATACACACACACTCACTCTCATACACACACACTCACTCTCATACTCACACACTCACTCTCATACACACACACTCACTCTCATACTCACACACTTACTCTCATACAACCACACTCACTCTCACACACTCACTCTCATACTTCCACACTCACTC